>NW_028317929.1:5044090-5359772 GCF_062004578.1 Staurois parvus | reverse complement strand
GTACTGTATCATAAATAAAAAGAAAAACTAACTGACATTGTTGTTTGATTTATAGGCACTTCTCTCCATTGCGGATGACTCTGCTCTCTTTCACATACATCTACCTCCTGTAAGCAAGTGTTCATATGTTCATATATCTTAGAGCTGGCAAATTAGCTGGAGTTATTTAGGCTGACTTACTAAAAGAGTTGAGAATGTTCAAACAATAATATTCCCTTTAATTATCCAATCATGTGAAAAGATGTGGAAAGCACATTCATATTTACTCATTTAATCTGCAAGCGACTAGATCATTGAAGTAAATATTCACACAATTTATTTTTTAAAGATTATCAACTCCTTTAGTAAATCAGCCCAATTATCTCACTTAAATGTGTTATAACATAGACCTCTTATGTCACTTCTATCCAAAATTGCTGCACAGTGGTACAGTGGCAGACCATGCTGCAGATATAAATGCGTAATTACAGGGATCAAGAGAAAAATATAGCCTAAAAAATATATTACAAGGCATGGTGCTGATTTTTTTTTCAAAGCATTTATTTGAGATTTGACCTGAGAAGCAATAGAGCACAGACTGTCACCATCAACTTTAACTGTACCTTTTCTATTAGCTCCTGGTTTCGTTTCATGAAAAGTTGTTTTTCTTCCACCCAATGCGAATCCTGTAAACACCAAAATTATGATATTGTCATATTAAACATGAGAACAAAACAGTAAAAAAAGAAGAACATAAGTCCAGTTGACCAATCCAACAACCACATCCCCACTAGATATATGAAAAACAGGAAAAAGAAGATAGGATTTTATCAGTGCTGATGAATAAAACACTTAAGAGTATAATATATTGTATTAGGGAATTTACATAGGAAAAATGTTAACTCGACTTATCATACTAACCTGCCCCTTCTCCGCCAAAGCCTTTTCTAAGTCTTCAATTTTGGCTTTGTAACGCAAAGCCTCTGTCTGCATCTGTTCCTGTATCTGTAAAATATTGTAAAAAAAAAACGTTATAATGCATCATTCATCTCATTCATCTCTATCTAATAAAATGCTGCTCTCTGCAGGCTGAATCTCCCCCCACAGATATAAAGAAATTGCATTACTGGGAAGTCTACACATTGGAACATGTTATTTGCTCACATCTGGGATTCTTGGGCTCTTCCCATCACAGATTGACTTCCCTTATTAGTGTTCACCCTTAAAAAGACTTTGTCATCAACCTAAAAAAACTGCACGCAAACGAACAAGAAAATTAAGTATTGTACATGATTACTTCGTTCTTGTCCAAAATAATTTTTTTTTTATTTATTTGCCTTTGAACTTAAAAGGGAATTTGACTACTCCAGGAGAGTCAATTTCCTAGGACAACCACCTCTATCCTTGTCTCTTCTAGGAGTGTCTAATTACTCTCTGTGGTGGCCAAGTTCTATTATGGATGTGAGATTGGGGTGATTAAACTCAAGCTGTAGGTGTGTTTACAATGAGTTGCGCCAGTCCAAAACTGTATTTTTAGCGCATTGTAAGCCACTTTTATTTAAACAAACGGAAAGTTCATATGTAGATCAGTTGCCCATGCAGGGGTTTCTTCCACACATTATATACAAATGAAAAATACTGAGCCACCTGGCTCAATTGTTGGCAGCACTGCTGCTTCTCTTACCAGTTTCTCTGACTGTATAATTCGGTTCTCCTGGATGCTTGGCTCTCTAGCCTTTAGCTGCAGCACCCTGCTGCACGGTCCACATCTGGCCCATTGATTGGGGTTCTCTTGACATCCCGAAAGGAGCCAACCTGAGTCCTGGAGCTGGGACCTGCTGGCTCCTGGCTTCTGGTTGGGGCACCTCTTACTCCTCAATGAAACCCACTATCTCTTGGCTTCTGGCTGGGGCAACTCTGATCCCAATGGTTGAGACCCTCTATCTCTTGGCTTCTGGCTGGGGCATCCTGACTGCGGGTGAGACCTTCCGTCTCCCATACTGGGAGCAGTCTCCAAACTAGACACAGTCCTGAGCTTTCCCCAGACCTGTATATACAGTATACCGATCCTGCACACCTGTGCCGCTCAGACAGGTTGCAGGCATCTGGCAAAATTCAAACACGATTGAAATTTCGATCCAGAATCACAAAATCCAGAGGAAGCCAAAAACACAACTCTGCTCAGATACAACAATCTGGAACTTCGCATTAACCCTAAATGTGAATCCTGTGTCACATGTTCCTATATTCTACCCATAACAGAGCCTCCCTCTGTCACACAGAGTGTCACTTGAGTGGGCTGACAGCTTTAAAGCGGACCTTTTGCTTTTGCTTTATGGTTACAGTGTTCCCAGACTTCTTCAGTCTTATGAGGGCAGCAAGGCAAGAGCAATGCAAAAAAGCCAGGGTGTGAATGTAACCAACTGGCATCTTTGGGCCCACTGTCAAGCGCAGGAGAATTGGCGTTTGTTATCTCATAGATGCATCCTGGGAAATTTCTGTCATATGTGCCAGAAAGCAGACCCAAAGTTCCAGGAAGTAAAGGGAGATGGATTCATAGTGAAAATGGCTACCATGAGATGATGAGGAAAAGCCTGCAATAAGCTATAAGTATCCGTTTACATATTTCCATTACCAAAACATTTGTGTTGTTATTTTTATGATAAGGGTGAAGTTCCTTTTTAAGTCTGCTGGAGCTGCACACAACATATCCAAGATGGCAGTACCCAGCCTCAGTCTCAGGGCTTTTGTATGTCTGCACAAGGGAGGCTTTTACAGGTAAATAACACATAAATTATATTTTCTGCATATATAACCTTTATGAGAAATGTGTTGCTGAAACATTACAGGCAGTGGAGGCTCTCCTGCATCTAACACATCTGTGTTGAAGTATTGTGCTAGGATATGTAAATAACAGTTCTTATAATGCAATAATCATGCAGCAGCGAAAAAAACATAGTAAATATATTGGCATTTAGAATGAGTTTCGCTGTGTCCTTTGACGTGTTCATATAATGCTTGAATGCGTTTAACTGCATCACACTGTGTTTATATTTCATTTAATGTGTTGATGGTATGAAAAGTGCATTACAAAAGGCAGTATATGGAAATATATTTCAAATGCTTCTCCATAGCCAATCATTTCTTGCTTATTCAAAAAGTCAAGTAATATTAACAAACAGCTTAATAAAAAATAGAGCATAACTGAAGACAATTTTCAGGCTTTAACCTCTTGCCGACCGCGCATAGCCGAATGACGGCTTCACCGCGGCCGGCCAGTTCTGAGTGGACGTCATATGACGTCCTCCCAGAACGCGCTCTCCTGCGCGCCCCAGGGGGCGCGCACCCGGCGATCTCCGTGATCGCTGTGTCCTACGGACACAGCTGATCACGTGATGTGGTGAAAGGCCGATCCCGCCGGCCTTTTACCAGGTGATCAGCGGTGTCCAATGACACGCTGATCACAGGGAAATGCAAGTGCCGGTTCTCGGCTGCACTTTCCTCACGCTGTCAGATCGTGAGGAAAGTACTGCCGAGAACCGGCAGTTGTCAGAGCGGGGATCGGCACCGATCATCAGGGCACTGATGATCAGTGCCCTGATGATCGGTGCCCAGCAGTGACACCCGCAAGTTCCGCCCAGCAGTGCGCCCACTAGCCCCGCCCACCCGTTCCCAGCAGTGCCCCCACCTGTGCCCAGCAGTGCCCCCACCTGTGCCCAGCAGTGCACCCACCTGTGCCACTCTGCAGTGCCACCTACCTGTGCCCAGAAGTGCCACCTACATGTGCCCAGCAGTGCCACCCACCTGTGCCCACCCACCTGTGCCCACCAGTGCCACCCACCTGTGCCCACCAGTGCCACCCACCTGTGCCCACCAGTGCCACCCACCTGTGCCCACCCACCAGTGCTGCCCACCAGTGCCACCCACCAGTGCAGCCCAGCAGTGCTGCCAGTCAGTGCCACCAGTCAGTGCCCAGGGGTTGTGCCAGTCAGTGCTGCCAGTCAGTGCCCAGAAGTGATGCCAGTCAGTGCCGTCTATCAGTACCCATCATCAGTGTCACCTATCAGTGCCGCCTATCAGTGCTGCATATCAGTGCCGCCTATCCGGGACCCCTAATTAGTGCTGTCTATCAGTGCCGCCTATCCGTGCCACCTCATTAGTACTGCCTATCAGTGCCCTTTAGTGCTGCCTATCAGTGCCCATCAGTGCTGCCTATCAGTGCCCATCAGTGCCGCCTCATCAACGCAAATCAGTGAAGGAGAAAAAATACCTGTTTGAAAAATTTTATAAAAGAAACAAATAAACTTTTTTTTTTTCAAATTTTTTGCACTTTTTTTAATTTATAGCGCAAAAAGTAAAGCGCTCAGTGGCGATTAAATACCACCAAAAGAAAGCTCTATTTGTGAGAAAAAAATGATCAAAATTTCATATGGGTACAATGTTGCATGACCGCGCAATTGTCAATCAAAGTGCGGCAGCGCTGAAAGCTGAAAATTGGCCTGGTAAGGAAGGGGGTATAAGTGCCTGGTAGGCAAGTGGTTAAGTGATATTGCATGTTGATAAATCAGCACCAATGACTTCTACAATGCTTCCCGATTCTTATCATATTTAAAAACCCCACAAGGTTATTTAAAAAAACAACAACAATATAATCAAAGAGGGACCATGGTTCCTTCCTTTGTTTCCAAGTGGGAGACCTACCTAGGCTCTTCATTTTTAAAGGACAATTGGAAGAAGTATTTTCTCTTTGCTCATAACCTTTTCGTGTGTTCCTTTCATCAAGAAAAATAGCTATAAGATAATGTAACAGTGACAGACCCAACCGGTACAAGGGCATTTGGAGGGGACTATGGGCTAGCCTTCTACCCACTGATTACAGCCTATGGAGGAGACCAGGGGTTGTGTCTGCTTCTCCTAGTCAGAGCATGGAAAAAAGCTCAGTTCAGCCACTAATCACATGGAGGAAGCAGATCGGATGGATAATAATGTGAGAGCGAGGCTTGGATTAATTCTCTGAATAAAGCCCAATAAGCTTTCCTTCTGGAGTGGATGTAAAGGTGTAATATTAATCTTGTACAAATTAATGGCCAGAAGCAATATGGTGGCCCTCTTGCAGACTCCTCCACTTGGGACAGAAATATTTATCAACATTCTCCCTGAAGAAATCTATAAAGATAAATTAATTCCACTTTTTAAGACTGCTGGAACATTGTATGAGTTTTGTCTTATGATGACTTTTCTAATGAACAGATTATACAAGTGAAAGGCAAACAGCTGAAAGACAGCATGTGTAATGCACTTTGTATATCTAGGGTTGTGGGCTTGTTGCTGGTCTGTCTGGGGTGCGCTGCTGGCTGGCCTCGGTGCCTGGCTGTTGATTGGCTTACTGTTTAGTAGATCACTGTTAACTGCTAATTAGATTACTCTTTAATTAGTTCACTTCTAGATGTTAGCTGTTCATTAGATGTACTGATGATATTACGGTTTACAGTTTGCATTGTTTAGCATAATGTCATCAATCTCTTACCAGATTCTGTGTGGTATAAATTATGTGTGAGTTGACAGTAAAGAGTGTTCCAGTTTGCACCTAAGCTAGTGCCGTCTAGTTCATGGGTGCAATGCCCAGGTATAGTACCTTGTTCCTGTGTACCAGCGGTAATGAAGCAGTTCTCTGACGGAAGCACCCAGGTAGGGTACCATGCGGTCTGTCACAGTCTTTATGGTAAAGGATATAGCAAAAGGAGTAGTAGTTGCCATAAGCAGACTATCAGAGTAGGTAATAAACACCCAAGCAATGTAGCTCATGTGTAAAATCACATATTTTTATTAATCCCTTGTAAGGAAAAAAGAATAATATCCGTGGATAGTGGCTACTCTGGTAGTCTGCTTATGGCAACTACTACTCATTTTGCTATATATTATTATTTTTTGGTTTATGCCCACACCAATATTAGGTGCGATCTTTGAGCTCACTAAAAGGTTACCCCGTATATTTATATTTTTGAATATTTATGGCAAAGGACCCCATAAGTTTTGCACTGCATATATCCATCTATCGCAAATATTTGTTGGTTGTGTTCGGAGAAAGTGGGCATCTTCCTCAACAAATGTTGGAAATGCCGTTTGCTTTTTGGTTCTGGTAGTAGGTTTTTATTGTATATACTGTAAATCTATGTGTATTTCAGATGTCCAAACTACTGAAATCTCTCCTTTGTTAATGATCCCTGGACTCATATCCAAAAAAAAAAGGTATCTTGCGACACTGCCTATTGGCAGCCAGAATTGTCCTTTCTAGACACTGGAAGAGTACCTCTTCCCCCTTGCTCTTGGAATGGACCCAGGTTCTTAATGACATCAGGGAAATAGAAATTCTGGTAGCACAAAGTATATATCCTGAAAAACTCTACATTAACTGGACTTGCTGGTGAGCATACAGTGACTCTGCATACTTTCAAGCTTTCCTCAGTTAATATCTAGTCCAACTCTTTATTGTGCACTTGTTTTTCTTCTTTTATTGTTATAGATGGAGAAATCCCTAGAACATTTACTGTCTGGACCTAAATGTGTCTGGCTTTCCCTGGTTGCATTTGTGTTAACTTCACCGTCCCTTCCTCCTCCCCTGTTAATGATATTGTTAATAGAGTGTACTCTGTTGTACATCTCTCTTCTCAAGGACTCTTCGAAAAGTTCCTGAGGCCCAACACTAACCTGTTCAGATGTAAAGATTACATTTGTATATGGCTTTCAATTTTCCTCTGGAGAATCCTATATGTGAATTGTGTCTGTACCATTTACCTGAAAAAGAAAGAATGGCGCCGCGCTCCTATATAGTTGTATATACAGCTTATACTATTCAAGTGTATCAATATCAATATCAATGTCAATAATTGTGAATGGTGACTATATCACTAAACGCATAGATAATTTGCATAATGAATAATCCTAAGGTGATAGTGCCTTGATGGGTGCCATGGTGTCAATCCATGTTGCACCTCAATAGTGCTGTGTGCACTCTATACTATAAGTGCAAAAACATATACACATGTGCACGTGCTTATAATAGACAAATATAAATAAAAATACAAATAAAAGTCCTTCAAAATTATAGTGCAAGTGAATATTCTGTTCCTTCTTTCCGAGTGCTAGATGGTCTCCCTATATGCTCACCTCTATATTTGCCTGAATAGATCCAGGCAAATACGCTTGTTATCCTTCCAGGATAGATGAAATGGGATGATGCCCTTGCTCTAGCCGTCCCAGAAGGTGGATATGCATATAAATGGATCCTCCTGCTATTTCCTTTGTCTCCCTGTGTGTCAATGAATACACTGACCAGCTTTCTTGGGATCTCCCAATCCCCCTCCTGGGGTTACTTCCTCATTCACTCCTCCTTATGCCAATCAAATTCCCCCTGATGAAGTCACGTGACCCTGTGACGCAACGCGTAGGGGAGGGGCTCTGACGTCACGACATTGTACTGGAGAAGCGAGTAGATCCGAGCACAAGCGCAGGCAGACAGCACTGCAGGGGCAGCTGCAGAGTGATTTCTCCATACTTGCTGATTACCATTCATGCTTGCTGGGATCATACTTGAGCTGTATGCCATTGAGTAATACCTTATACTGGCAGAAATAAATCCATTTTTCATAAGGATAAGACACTATGGTCTGCTTTTTTCCTTTTTTGATGAAACACCCCATGAGCTGGCATAAGGAGGAGTGAATGAGGATGTAACCCCAGGAGGGGGATTGGGAGATCCCAAGAGAGCTGGTCAGTGTATTCATTGACACACAGGGAGACAAAGGAAATAGCAGGAGGATCCATTTATATGCATATCCACCTTCTGGGACGGCTAGAGCAAGGGCATCATCCCATTTCATCTATCCTGGAAGGATAACAAGCGTATTTGCCTGGATCTATTCAGGCAAATATAGAGGTGAGCATATAGGGAGACCATCTAGCACTCGGAAAGAAGGAATAGAATATTCACTTGCACTATAATTTTGAAGGACTTTTATTTGTATTTTTATTTATATTTGTCTATTATAAGCACGTGCACATGTGTATATGTTTTTGCACTTATAGTATAGAGTGCACACAGCACTATTGAGGTGCAACATGGATTGACACCATGGCACCCATCAAGGCACTATCACCTTAGGATTATTCATTATGCAAATTATCTATGCGTTTAGTGATATAGTCACCATTCACAATTATTGACATTGATATTGATATTGATACACTTGAATAGTATAAGCTGTATATACAACTATATAGGAGCGCGGCGCCATTCTTTCTTTTTCATTTATACACACTAGCTAAGTGAGTCAGTGTAAGTGCCAGCGCACCCCATACACTTAAAGATTTCATTACATGTTGTTTATTGAACACCTCGATTCATAATAGCTCACAAGTATTCACTATAAACATTCATTTGTACCATTTACCTATTGTACCATGTAATTTGGTACTGCATGTCAAGCAATTGTAACCTAGCCTCTAAAATTGTTTGAATAAAAAGTTATTTGGAGAGAAAAAATATAATCAATGTAGTTACCTTGGCCTCTCGCTCTGCATCTATGATACTGCCGGTATGTTCCTGGAGTAAAGCATAAGCCCTTTGTAGTGCCTGGTACTCCTTAGTTAACTGCCGAAATCTCAGCTCTGATTCTTCTGCTTGTAAACTCTTGATAAATAAAAAATTGGTCATGTTACTGATGTTGTCCATTTTAACACACTATTAAACACGTTACAAAGACACTTATAAAAGTTATTTCTGTGCTAACATAACTTTAGCTATGGCAATATGATTTCACAATACGAGCAGCATAGAAATATGAAATCATTTTTTTACATGAGAATCTATTTTACATAAGGATTTATTTTAAACTCTATGCTGGAATACAAGTAGATTCTTTTTCTTTGATCTTACAATAAATAAAAAAAAAATGACCAAGTGACTTTTTAAAAAATAAAATACAAAGAATGTGTAGTGTTGTCAACTGCAATCAACTTTAAAAATAATTTTAAAGTTGTTTATCAATGCACTTATAAGTGTTTTATGTTTTATAAGGGCTGCCATAGTGAAATTAAGCCACATGGTCCAATATTCTGAAATGAGAAAGAAGTACACTGTACAAAATATGTAGGCAATGGACACACCCCTGCCCAGGGGCAGACTGACAACTCATGGGGCCCCCCGGGCAATAGGGGATCATGGGGCCCCTGTGTCCTTGCCCAAACTCAAAAAAGCCTATGAAAAAGGTACCAGGGGCATCTCATGGGGCCCCCTACTGACCCTGGGCTCTCAGGCAGTGCCTAAGTTTCCAAATGGTCAGTCCCTGCCCCTGCAATGCCCCCAGTTAAGCAGAGCAGGGAAAAAAATAGTATGCAAAAATGATTGGTTAATCCCACACGTGTTTTTTCACAACTTCTTTTCATTTATACTAGTTCTTAACAATATGAAATGCAATATTTTAAAGACTGAATAGTAGTACACTTTATGTAGTTACAAATTGTTTCTGTACATCAGACCAAAAAGATGGACAACTGAGCAGAAAAAAAGGGACAGTCCCTCCAAATGAAAAAGTGTTTAAGGATATGTTTTTCACACATTACTATCATGTGACTGATCCTGTACTGAATGTCTGGTTTAGGATACTTGGCTGCTCCATATATGAGGTTTTTCATGTTACTTATAATGTAGTTGTAAAAAGACCGCCTATATAGGAACCTTTCACTATGGTGGCTTGGGTTCTAAGAAGTTTCAGGAATAATAATCTCCCGGAAAAAAACTTGAGAGCTAAATAGCAGCTTATTTTCCTCAGACCTCAGTGTAAAGTATCTGAAATTGCTCCAAGTTACCTCATCCAAGTCATCATCAGGTGTGGCTGGTGTTCTGTCTGTCCTATAGGATGCAACTGAAGAAGTTTCTGAATCCATTGAATCATCATCGTAACCAAACACAGTGTCCACTAGGTGTCTCTGCAACAATTGCAGTCAATTAAACTTACAGCAACATTGTATTGGAATCTAAGGAAATCACATCTTTATTGTGCTTACATTCTAAAAAGAAAGGGATCTGTTCCTATTGGATAAACAGGGTGCACACTGTATGGAGTAAAGAGTTTTCTGTCTCCTTGTCACAATTCTATCATAGCGTAGAGAATTGCTATGAATCCTGCAACTAGTAATAAATGCATGTGTGTTTCATAAGTAGAAGAGCAGTAGTCATGTTATATCAGGCTTATCATGCCTACAACCCTTTTGTATAATAGGATATCAATTCAGGCAGCAGGATTCACCCTAATTATAATACAAATATCAATTCAGGAAATGTGTTCATAAATGTCTATTCAAATAATGGGGAAGCAGAGTTTATTTCTGAGACACACAAGACAGGTCTCCACTTCACCACCTTATTAGCAAGAACTGAAAATTGACACTACTGTTTTGATGAGTTATCTGATTGTATGGAAAAATATACAAACACATGGATAGCTAATAAGTGCAAAACCGGAGACATGTGCATTGAGGTTATATAGTTACATACAGTGAAGGAAATAAGTATTTGATCCCCTGCTGATTTTGAATGTTTGCCCACTCACAAAAAATTGATCAGTCTAAAAATCGAATGGTAGGTGTATTGTAACACTGAGAAACAGAATAGCAACAAAAAATTCAAAAGCAATGCATGTCTAACAAATTATGCACGGATTTGCATGTTCATGAGGGAAATAGGTATTTGATCCCATTCACAAAACATGACTTAGTGGCAAATCTCTTGTTGGCAATCACAGAGGTCAGATGTTTCCTGTAGTTGGCCTCCAGGTTTCCACACATCTCAGGAGGGATTTTGGCCCACTCCTCTTGGCAGATCCTCTCCAAGTCATTAAGGTTTAGTGGCTGATGTTTGGCAACTCAAACTTTCCACTCCCTCCACAAATTTTCTATCAGATTAAGGTCTGGAGAATGGCTAGGCCACTCCAGGACCTTATTTATTTTAATTATTTATTTCAGGTACTTATATAGCACTGTCAATTTATGCAGCACTTTACATATATATATTATACATTCACATCAGTCCCTAGGGGTGTACAATCTAAGGTTCCTAACTCATGTTCATACATACACATACTAGGGCCAATTTGGACAGGATCCAATTAACCTACCAGCATGTCTTTGGAGTGTGAGAGGAAACCGGAGTACCCGGAGGAAACCCATGCAGGCACAGGGAGAACATGCAAACTCCAGGCAGGTGGTGCCATGGCTGGGATTTGAATCAATGACCCTAGTGCTGCCAGGCGGAAGTGCTAACCATTTAGCCACTGTGCTGCCCCAAACTTAATGTGCTTCTTCTTGAGCCACTCCTTTGTTGCCTTGGCCGTGTGTTTTGGGTCATTGTCATGCTGGAACACCCATTCACGACCCATTTTCAATGCCTGGGCTGAGGGAAGAAGGTTCCCACACAAGATTTGATGGTACATTGCCCCGTCCATCGTCCCTTTGATGAGGTGCAGTTGTCCTGTCCCCTTAGCAGAAAAACACCCCCAAAGCAGAATGTTTAGACCACCATGTTTGACAGTTGGGATGGTGTTTTTGGGGTCATAGGCAGCATTCCTCCTCCTCCAAATATGACGAGTTGAGTTGACGCAAAGAGCTTGATGTTGGTCTCGTCTGACCACAACACTTTCAACCAGTCCTTCTCTGCATCATTCAGATGTTTAGTGGCAAACTTCAGAAGGGCCTGGACATGTGCTTTCTTGAGCAGAGGGACCTTGCGGGCACTGCAGGATTTCAATCCTTGTCGGTGTAGTGTGTTACCAATTGTTTTCTTGGTGACTGTGGTCCCAGCTGCCTGGAGATCATTGACAAGATCCTCACGTGTAGTTCTGGGATGATTCCTCACTGTTCTCATGATCATTGACACTAAACGAGGTGAGATCTTGCATGGTGCACCAGACCTAGGCAGACTGACAGTTGTTTTGTGTTTCTTCCATTTGCAAATGATTGCACCAACTGTTGTCATCTTCTCACCAAGCTGCTTGGCAATAGTTTGGTAGCCCAGTCCAGCCTTGTGTAGGTCTGCAATCTTGTCCCTGACATCCTTGTACAGCTCTTTGGTCTTTGCCATGGTGGAGAGTTTGGAATCTGATTGTTTGATTGCTGCTGTGGACAGGTGTCTTTTATACAGGCAAAAAAATTAGATTAGCAGCACTGCTTTAAGAGACTGCTTCTAATCTCAGCTTGTTACCTGTATGAAAGACACCTGGTAGCCAGAAATCCTGCTGAATGATAGGGGATCAAATACTTATTTTCCTCATGAACATGCAAATCAGTGCATAATCTGTTAGACATGCATTTCTTTTGAATTTTTTTGCTATTCTGTCTCTCAGTGTTACAATACACCTACCATTCGATTTTTAGACTGATCATTTCTTTGTGAGTGGGCAAACATTCAAAATCAGCAGGGGATCAAATACTTATTTCCTTCACTATAGTTGGTAAGGTTGACTAAAGATGCCAGTCCATCCAGTTCAACCTGTGTGGGTGTAGGTATGTGTTAATGTCAAAAATCATATCCTTGTATACTGTGCTTGCTATGATGCCCATCTAAGAGTTTTTTTTAAAACTATCCATACTTCCTGCTGACACCACCAATTGTGGAAGTGAGTTCCACATCCTTACCTCCCTGGCAGTGAAACACCCCTTACACAGTTTAAGTTTAAACCACTTCTCCTCCATTTTCATTGAGTTACCTCGTGTCTTCTTACAATCCCTGAAACTGATTAATTTATTCCCAATGGTAGAATCACCATTAAGATATTTGTATATCGTTATTATAACTCCTCTCAAGCGTCTCTTCTCTAGGGAGAATATGTTTAATGTTTGTTAAATTTAAAGTGTTATTATAGTTTTTTCTCGGTATGTCTGTGGTCGTTGATTACACAGGTCTGCAAAAAAAAATTTTTTTCAAAAGCTGTTTTGGTTATTCCACGTAATCTTTATGTTTTTTTGTGCGCTGAATCCGAAAATGACCTCCATTTTGTCATAGGACATCACGTTTCCTGACAATTTAGGTAACTATGTTAAATAAGGCAATACCTCAAAATAAATGGAAATAGACTTATAAAATTAAAGTTTTATTAAAATTTTTTCATAAAAATCCTTTTTTGAACTGAAATGAGCTCACCTACACACACTAAACTCGATTCTTCTTCCCTGTGAGGCTCCTCTTGGTGCATTTACGCTTGTGAGTAGCATCTGGAATGTCTCTCTGAAGCATCCTACAGTAGTCTGCCATCATTGTAATGCTCCATTTTCCCTGGTATCTCCTTTCCATCTCTTTAATGTCTTGGTGGAATCGTTCACCTTGTTCCTCACTCACAGCTCCCAAATTTTCAGGAATGTAGTCAAGGTGGGACTGGAGGAAATGCACTTTCAAACTCATCAGGCAACCTAAAGCTTTAAATGCTTTCAGCATTCGTCCGACAATCTTTTTGTAGTGAGTATCTTTGTTATTGCCTAAAAATTTCTGTACGACTTCTTTAAGTGCAATCCACCCTTCTTTTTGAGGATCCGTCATGGTATTGACAAACTCTTGATCAACTATAAGCCTGCTAATGTCTGGTCTGACGAACACACCTTCCTTCAATTTTGCCTCCGACAGGCCTGGAAACTTGGTGACCAAGTATTTGAAGCATTCTCCATCTCTTGGAAGTGATTTTACGAATTGCTTCATCAATCCCAATGTTATGTGGAGAGGTGGTAGAAGAACTTTATGGGAAGGTACCAAAGTTTCTCGGAGGACATTTTTTTCACTGACTCGGCTGCCAACTCTTCTTGGTCCAGTGATTTTGTCGGTCTTGACTGTCCCATAGACACAGAAAACAAGGGTATTTGGTATCCCACCCACTGGATTCTTCAGGAAAGATTAACCCCTTCTACCATTAGAAGCACAGACTCAGGGCTGAGGCTTACACATACAGCATGCTGCTGAGGATCCCAGTAGTCAGACATGTCACTCAGAGCAGCACTTGTATTCACCCCCTTTGCAGGAGGGGGGGGGGGCAGAAATTGTTTACATGCAAATAACAACAAAGGGCCAGAATAGAACTAGGGAAATGAGGAAATATAATTTTTTTTCCCTAAAACTTGTTTAGCTTATGTATATATTGCTGACCATCAGACTTACAGTGCTATATTTTTTTTTACATAACTCAGACCCCCTTTAGGGTTTTTTTTGGCATTTTATATCTTAAATGCACTTATGTGAATTAATTAATAGTAATTTGGTTAAAAACCCATAATATAAAAAAATACCAAAAATTAAAAAAAATTGATAAATTTGAAGACAATTTTGCATTTTGTGGCAAATCGTGATGTCTAGGAGTTTTTTCAATATGTTATTTGTTTTCAGCACACGAAAATACATGGAAATTAGATGAAAATAATTAAACAGCTTTTTAATCGCAGACCTGTGTTATCTGTTCTATAAACATCTGTATAATAAGAGCCCACAGGGGTGCTAAAAAAGAGTTTTGTCCATTTCAATTCAAACCAATTTTACCTTTTCAGTCTTTTGACTTTTCCAGAACTTGATCAGCAATGTTTTGAATGTGCTGTCAATGCACCAGAATGGACAATAAAAAATACATACAGCATTTTAATCTGAGGCAACCTACCAAAACACAAGGTAGTGAGTTACTGTCCATTATGGTTCACTGCCACGCATATGCATCAGAACCCTATTAATTAGTGTGCTTGGGAAGCCATTCCAAATGAATGGCATCACGATGCAGTAATGTGAGTAACCTCAAAGCTGGAAAGTAAAGTAAGCTAAAGTTTTCCTTCATTACTAATATTATTATCATTATCATCAAACAATCAAACACAGTAAGTATGCACACTCCCTATACCTGAGGTATTTTGTTTTTAGATTATCTGACATCATATGAGGCACATGCATAAAATGCATACCCCATGCTTCAATTACTGCAAAAATATTTCATAAACCTTTGTAAAAAAGAAAGGCTATATATCTGTGTACACTGATCCTTTTGCACAATCCAATTAAATTGGCAATATGCAATAAAAACCACCCAGGACTCACAATACAATTAACTAACTACTGCTGCTGTGTAGAAGTGTTTTCCTCCTTTTTAAAAAAAGTCAAAATTGTTTTGAAAATCATTAGGAATTCTGTAACTAGTAACATCTATATGTGTCCCATCAATACAACAGCAGTAGAAACACTACATAAAAGTAACAGTGTATATGCCCAGCCCTGTCCTTCCTGTGTTTATCCAAGATTCTGTATATTAAACCATTAATCTCAATATGCTTTTTCTGCCATGAGTGTGGGGATCATTTGTTGAGTATCAGGAATGTATGCAGAGTTCTTTACTGCAGTGCATATGTGTAGGACCTCATACCTTTATAGGCTTGGAGCTTCTTTTATGCTTCTTTCGTCGAATTAATTTTTCTCTATCCTAGAAAACAAATAAGAACATTTAGACTTGTAGATCAATAATTCTAACCTTAAATATAACATCTGCTTTTACAGTTAGTACAGATGGAATGTTAGGCTACAGCCTTTTGCTTTGGGATTGGTACAGACTCCGAATACCTTTATACATTGGCATACTACTTTGCCATAGCTGGAAGATTTCTGCCTTTAAGCAACTACTGGTGGAAACGGCTAATAATCCTCTTTATATGCCCTAAAATGTACCCATTGACATTAGATAATTGAGATTCTATCATGACTGAGCCTCTAGGTATTTTGGGTCTTAGCAAGCACCTTTGGAAACCAAGGAAAGAAAAGCCTACTGGCCATGATTCATTTCTCTGACAACAGGTTATTTTCGAGCAACAAAAAATCAACACAACAACATACACAGGAAAAGCAGCGCTCGACCATCCAGGCTGTCAGGACTGGATTACTGGTACTCAGGTTGGAGGAACATCACAACCCACAAGTTGTCTGTCCAACATGAAGAAGTGGCTACTCAGTATCATGCAATAATGTGAATACATAATAAAATCCAGTGGAATGGCAGGCTTACATGTTTCGGCTAGAAAAGGCTTTCTAGCTGAAACATGCAAGCCTGACCTTCAATTGGATTTTTATTATGCAGCCAATAAAGTATCATTTTTGTATGATATGCAGTAATAAAGTATCATTTTTGTATGATACCAAGTAGCCGCTTCTTCTGGTTGAACATTAAATCCAGTGCTGGGACAAGGTCATCTAGCGTCCAGAGCGAAGATGCCAAACTGCACCCCCACCCCCAAGATGTATGAGGAATACAGTATGTGTCAACAAAAATCTCCCGCCCAGGGGCGGACTGACCATTTGGAAACTCGGGCACTGCCCGAGGGCCCGGGGTCAGTAGGGTCCCCCATGAGATGCCCCTGGTACCTTTTTCATAGGCTTTTTTGAGTTTGGTCAAGGACACAGGGGCCCCCTATTGCCTGGGGCCCCATGAGTTGTCAGCCCGCCCTTGCTCCCGCCTCCAAAAATCAAGCATTAATCTGCACACTAACCCCATAAGTATATACTCCCTTTGCAAACCAAAATTCACCCCAAACAAAAAATCCCCCCCTTCCAGTACAAAACCGTTCCCCATCCCCCTCTCAGCAGAAATCTTCTACCTCCCCTGCTAGCACAAATCCAGACTCTCCTTCCCAAAATCACCCATCCTAGCAAAAACCATCAACCCCCCCCCCCTTCGAATTTCCCTATGAGCACAAATCCTGCCCTCCATCGTCTTATCATAACCCCCCCAAGTTTGCCCAAAAGCACAAATCCTCCACAAAGCACAAATCCCCCCATCACAAACTTCCCCTCCCAATTTTCCCCACGAGCACAAATCTTTCCCTTCAGCACATATCCCCCCTCCCACAAATTTCCCCTCCTAGCACAAATCCCCTCCAACTCAACCCACTGCACAAATCCTCTCCCCCTGATCCCCCATCCTGGCATATATCCCCCGACACATATTCCTCCCTACCCTCAACCCCCCCACCCCCCACCTAACACTAATACTCCTCTCCTTCCCTGCAGCGTGACAGATGACTGTGTGATGTCCTTCCTTCTACACCGTGTTCCAAATTATTATGCAAATTCTATTTAAGTGTCACAAAGATTAAATATTTTGTTTTTCAGTTTAACTCATGGATGGCATTGTGTCTCAGGGCTCTCTTGATCACTGAAAACAATCTCGGACACCTGTGACAATTAGATTGGCAGGTGAGCCCAATTTAAGGAAAAACTACTAAAGGAGGGTGTTCCACATTATTAAGCAGAGCACCATTTTCAGGCAATATGGGGAAGAAAAAGGATCTCTCTGCTGCCAATAAGAGTGAAATAGTTCAATGCGTTGGACGAGGTATGAAAACATTAGATTTTTCATGAAAACTTAAGCGTGATCATCGCACTGTTAAGAGATTTGTGGCTGATTCAGAGCACAGACGGGTTCGTGCAGATAAAGGCACATTGAGGAAGATTTCTGCCAGATCCATGCATCGGATCAAGAGAGCAGCTGTTAAAATACCATTACATAGCAGCAAACAGATATTTGAAGCTGCTGGTGCCTCTGGAGTCCCACGGACATCAAGGTGTAGAGTCCTCCAGAGTCTTGCAACTGTGCATAAACCTTCTATTTGGCCACCAATAACCAATGCTCACGAGCAGAAACGGCTGCATTGGGCAGAAAAATACATGAAGACTAATTTTCAAACAGTCCTGTTTACTGATGAGTGTCGTGCAGCTCTGGATGGTCCAGATGGATAGAGTAGTGGATGGTTGGTGGACGGCCAGCCTGTTCCAACAAGGCTGCGACGTCAGCAAGGCGGTGGTGGAGTCATGTTTTGGGCCAGAATCATGGGAACAGAGCTGGTCAGCCCCTTTAGGGGCCCCGAAGGTGTAAAGATGACCTCGGCAAAGTATGTGGCGTTTATGACTGACCACTTTCTTCCCTGGTACAGAAGGAAGAACTATGCTTTCCGTAATAAAATCATCTTCATGCATGACAATGACCCATCTCATGCTGCAAATAATACCTCTGCATCAATGGCTGTTATGGGGATAAAAGGAGAGAAAGTCATGGTCTGACCTCCATCCTCCCCTGACCTCAATCCTATGGAGAACCTTTGGAGCATCCTCAAGCAAAAGATCTATGAGGGTGGAAGGCAGTTTACATCCAAACAGCAGCTCTGGGAGGCTATTCTGACATCTTGCAAACAAATTCAAGCAGAAACTGTCCAAAAACTCACAAGTTCAATGGATGCAAGACTTGTGAAGCTGCTATCAAATAAGGGATCCTATGTTAAAATGTAACGTAACCTGTTAAAATGTCTAAAAAGTTAAAATGTTGTAAAAAGTTTGATTGAAATAGCTTTTGATTTCAGTAAATATGCTGCAAACACAACAAATGACAATTTTCAGTTCTTTACAACCTATAAAGTGTTTTGAAACTTACTGTGCGTAATAATTTGGAACAGTGCATTGTAAGTTTTTTATGTTTCAAAAAAATACTGTTATCATTAGGAGGTTTGTTCAATAAAATTTGAATTGTACTCTTAATAGTTGATAACATGAAAATTATGCTGACTGTTATTTACATCAATTATTTAGGTAAATGAGAAAAATATAATTTGCATAATAATTTGGAACACGGTGTAGACTCCTCCTCATATTGACACAGTAGAGTTGAGGGGGAACCTAGGGCAAGCTTATTTTTATATTTCAATGGTTTTTATTAATTTTAAGCAGTATAAAACAAAGACAACAAAACACGCCCCCACAGGGGCTATCAATTGCACTGATAAGAAAAAACATAATAGAGAAACAGTGCTCTAACTCCAAGGCAGAAGATACGCCCACGCAGGGGCTATCAATGGCACATAAGGTACAACAACATTAACGAAACTCTGATTATAACAACTAAAGACAGCTGTCCACTGTCACCCAAAAACTAACAGAAGAAGGGAGAGAAGAGAAAAAAAAAAGGGGGGGGGCAGGGGTCCAAGAACGCCACCACCGAACGCCAATGCCAAACGCCATTACAGCCCCATACTAGCCAGAGGGAGCGTGGGAAAGGCATATTGCAACCACGGTTCCCATATTTTCAAAAATTTACGTTGGGAGTCGTTGCATATACTCGACATCTGTTCGTTGAGCATCATAGTGGTCATACGATCCCTCACCCCCTGAAGAGGGACAAACGGACTCTTCCAGGCCTGAACAATTGTTCTAGTGGCCGATAAAAACAAATAGGACGCCAACTTCTGCTGATGAGCCAAGAGGCCCGGTATAGGACAATGAAGCAAGGCATACCGAGCATCCCGGCGTATAGAGAGATGAAACAAAGTGAAAAGGAGGCCAAACACACGAGACCAAAGACGAACCAGTCTTGGGCATGACCACCAGATATGCAAGACATCGCCACGATGGCCACAACCCCGAAAACATCGATCACTACAGGCAGGGTTAGCCTGGGCCAACCGAGCCGGAACACAATACCAACGAAACAATACCTTATAGGCTGCCTCCAGTGTGGTCGTATTAAATGAGCATTTAGCAATGAGTGACCAGGCCTTATTCCAGTCCTCAGGATCCACAGCCACTCCCAGGTCGCGCTCCCACTGAACAACATATGAAAGAGAAGTATGCGACGAGCGTCTGTTCAAAGCTGCATAAAGAAGGGAGATAAGGCCCGGGGCGCCCGGACGCTGCTGGCAAAGCTGTTCAAAGGCAGATTTCTGGTATGGGAAAGCAGAAGTGCCCCGCAGCGATAGCAGCCAATGCCGCAATTGAAGGTATCGAAAAAATTCCGCCGGGTGAACGTCCCGGGACTCCCGAAGAGAATCCCAGGTGGGGAAGGACCGAAAAACAAAACAGTTTCGCACCTGCGAAAAACCATTAGCCACCCACCGAGAGAACGCCCTTGGGTGATCCAAACCCGGCGGGAAAAGAGGATTATTAACAATTGGGAGCAAAGGCAGAAAGGGTGACATCAGGCCACTGGAGTAACGTACCGAGTCCCAGACTTGTAAGCCATGGAGCAACATCGGACTCAGCGCCATAGGGCGCAGAGCAGGGGGAAGCCATAGAAGCGTCGACGGTGCGATAGGGGCACAATTAGGTAGTTCCAGCAAGACCCAGAGAGGGACGTCAGAGGAAGTGTGCAACATAGACAGCGGGGCAATCTGGCTCACCTGATAATACTTAGTTACATTAGGCACCCCAAGACCACCCTGGAGTCTATGGGCAAAGAGCGTATTTCTGGATACTCTGGGGTGCTTATTGGCCCAGATAAAATGCATAAACTTCACCTGAAGCAACCGAAGAAAATGAGGGGGAACCGGCACTGGGAGAGTGCGAAAATAATATAACAATTTCGGCAGGATGGTCATTTTCACAGAATGGACCCGCCCTATCCAAGACAGGTGCGGAAATTGCCAGGAATGCATAAGAGAAGATAGAGAGCTGAGCAATGGATAATAGTTTGCAGCAAAGAGGGAGTCATAGGTGGGGGTCAAGCGAATGCCCAAGTATTCAAGAGAAGAGGAAGCCCATTTGTAAGGGAAGTGGGATTGTAGGCGCGAAACCAAATCTGAAGCCAAAGTAATATTAAGAGCGACAGTCTTATCCAAGTTAATACAGAGACCCGAAATCAAAGAGAAGCGCTCGAGAACCCGTTGCAAATTAGGAAGCGTTGTCAGGGGGTTAGTAAGAGTCAGGAGGGCATCGTCCACAAAGAGGCTCAGCTTAAACTCCTGTCCCGCGTAGGAAACCCCAGATATATTGCAATCAGTCCGAAGCGCTAAAGCCAGCGGCTCCAGCGCCAGGACAAAGAGCGCCGGGGACAGGGGGCAACCCTGTCTCGTCTCTCGCCCAATAGGAAAGGGATCCGAGAAATACCCAGCGTATTTGACAGAGGCCAACGGAAAAGAATACAAGGCTTGGATACAAGAAAGAACAGAATCCCCAAAACCCCAACGAGACAGCACAAACCGCAGATATTCCCAGGATAGAGAATCAAAAGCTTTATATATGTCTAAGGACAGTAAGAATCCCGGGATTTTCCGCTGTTGCAGAAAATGTATAAGATGGACCACCTTACGAACGTTATCACTTGCCTTCCTCTCAGGGACGAACTCCACTTGGTCCCTGTGGACCAGGCTCCGCAAATATTTATTGATACTAGAGATGAGCGAATTATTCAAAAATTTGATTCGGCTGATTCGCCGAATTTGCGGGAGAAATTCGATTCAATGCGAATTTATTTGCCGCGAATTTAACTTATTAAAAGGGTTTCTAGGCTTCAGAGAGCCTTTATATTAGTGCAGAACACTGTACCTTTAATTTAAATGCCCTTGGAGTCTGCTGGGGAAGAGAAATAATACTGTCAGTCAGTATGACATGCAGATGAGTGCCGTCGATCTTAGAATCACCGCACACTTCACTCATTTGGGCAGTCACGGGGCATGACGAAGAAGAAGAAGAAGAAGAAGAAGAATGAGAAGAAGAATGAAAAGAAGAAGATGAAGAATGAAAAGAAGAAGAAGAAGAATGAAAAGAAGAATGAAAAGAAGAAGAAGAAGAATGAAAAGAAGAAGAAGAAGAATGAAAAGAAGAATGAGAAGAAGAATGAAAAGAAGAATGAAAATAAGAATGAGAAGAATGAAAAGAAGAAAGAAAAGAAGAAGAAGAAGAATGAAAAGAGGATTGAAAAGAAGAATGAAAAGAAGAATGAGAAGAATGAAAAGAAGAATGAAAAGAAGAAGAAGAAGAATGAAAAGAAGAAGAAGAAGAATGAAAAGAAGAATGAAAAGAAGAAGAAGAAGAATGAAAAGAAGAAGAAGAAGAATGAAAAGAAGAATGAAAAGAAGAAGAAGAAGAATGAAAAGAAGAAGAAGAATGAAAAGAAGAAGAAGAATGAAAAGAAGAAGAATGAAAAGAAGAATGAAAAGAAGAAGAAGAATGAAAAGAAGAAGAAGAAGAATGAAAAGAAGAAGAAGAATGAAAAGAAGAATGAGAAGAAGAATGAAAAGTAGAATGAAAAGAAGAATGAGAAGAATGAAAAGAAGAAGAAGAAGAATGAAAAGAAGAAGAAGAAGAAGAATGAAAAGAAGAATGAAAAGAAGAAGAAGAAGAATGAAAAGAAGAAGAAGAAGAATGAAAAGAAGAAGAATGAAAAGAAGAAGAAGAAGAATGAAAAGAAGAAGAAGAAGAATGAAAAGAAGAATGAAAAGAAGAAGAAGAATGAAAAGAAGAATGAAAAGAAGAAGAAGAAGAATGAAAAGAAGAAGAATGAAAAGAAGAATGAAAAGAAGAAGAAGAATGAAAAGAAGAAGAAGAAGAATGAAAAGAAGAATGAAAAGAAGAAGAAGAAGAAGAAGAAGAATGAAAAGAAGAAGAAGAATGAAAAGAAGAAGAATTCCAGTACAGCAAAAAGTGTATCTGCAGAGAGCTCCGCTATTTCTGACAGTTCTCTGACAGTTCCTTCACATTTACAGCGGTTGAAACATTGTATCTATTTATTTCCGAATAAAAACATCTGTATCCTAAATGGAAACAAATAGATACAATGTTTCAACCGCTGTAAATGAACTGTCAGAACTGTCAGAGAACTGTCAGAAATAGCGGAGGTCTCTGCAGTGACACTTTTGCCGGCTGATCAGGGAAAATTCGATTCGTGCATCCGAAGTTTGCTAAAATTCGGATTCGGTGCGAATCGAATTTTTCCTAATATTCGAAACGAATTCCACTTCGCCAAGTTCGATTCGCTCATCTCTAATCGATACGAGAACTAAGAATCTTGCCCAATATATTCAGGTCTTCATTAAGAAGAGAAATGGGCCGGAAGGCTTGCGGTTCCTGTACATCATCGGTCGTCTTAGGAATCATGGAGATATGCGCTCTAAGCGCGTCTGGAGAGGGCAGGGAGCCTCGTCGTAACTCATTGAAATAGGCAGCCAAGAAGGGTGCCAACAGGGCCGAGAATTTCTTATAATAGAGACCGGAGAAGCCATCAGGACCTGGAGCCGCGGTGGACCGTAAAAATTTGATGGCTTGGAGCACTTCCGGTATGGTAATACAGGCGTTGAGGGCCACCTGTGCCGCCTCAGACAATTCCGGAAGATGGAGATCTTGAAAGAATGCCTCTGCTTGAGCCACGGGGAAGGGATCTGGTTTAGTGTAGAGGCGCGAAAGGAAGTCCGAAAATCGGGAAACAATATGCTGGGGATTAGAAGTACATCCACCTGTGGGAAGCCGCAGTCGGATCGGTTTATGGGGTTTCCCCACAGAATTGAGTTTCCTGGCCAGCATCGGGCCCGGTTTATTAGCACAGGAACAAAATTTGTGTTTGGTCCAACGCAGGGCCCGCTCCGCCTCCGAAGAGGCAAGTAGGTCTAATTCTGTCGCCAGAGCGTCCCGAGCACGTTTATGGGCCGCGGACGGAGATGACTTCCAACGCGCATCCGCAGAGGCCAGGAGAGAATGAAGCTCCAAAAGTCGGCGCTCCCACTCCCGCTTCCAGATCGCCGCCAGCTGTATAACATGGCCCCGCACCGTGGCCTTATGCGCCTCCCATAAGGGCACTGCCGAAGAGACCGATCCCGAATTTTCCGTGAAGTATGTTCGTAAAAACAAATTCTATTTGTTGGCAGGTAGTCTGAGTAGTCAATAAAGAATCGTTGATGCGCCGTTCTGACCCAGAGAGGGCAAGGAGAAATACCAAGGGATCATGATCTGACCAGGGTGAGGAGGGAATAGTTATCCGCCTGACCAAGGGAAGCTGCTGAACCTGCGTGAATATATGGTCAATTCTACAAAAACTGTCATGAGGATTGGAATAGAATAGAATGTAAAGTCGCGTTCAGTTGGGTGAAGCTCCCTCCAGACATCCGCTAGCCCCGCCGTCCGCAAGAGAGAGCGCATACGTTCCTCCCGCATGAGAAGGGATCGCCCCCCGAGCGCAGTGCCTATCCAATGTGGAGTCCAAAGTAACATTTGAATCCCCCAAAACAAGGAAGAGACCCTTGGAATGTCGGGAAACAATGGTGCAAAGATGCGAAAAAAATTTATCCTGAAAACGATGAGGCACGTAATAAGAGACAAAAATAACCTCCTGGTCCCAGAGGGTGCCTTGCAGAAGCAAATACCTACCCGTGGGGTCCGCTATATTCCGAACACAGACAAAAGGAAGATTGCGTTTAAAAGCTATCAGTACACCCCGACGCTTCTCAGGAGCCGAGGCCGTGTAAAAGGTGGGATAGTGAGGCGAAAGATAACGCGGAGCGGAGGACTGAGAAAACCTGGTCTCTTGTAAACATACTATGTCAATTTGTTGCGATTTGAGGTGATGAAAAACTTTAGCCCGCTTCTGAGGCGAATTGAAGCCTTGAACATTTTGTGAATGTATTTTCAAAAGGGGCGAGGCCATGGCGGTATCAGCGCAACACGCTCAACAGAAAAAAACATAAAGCAGCTAGCAATTTCCACCCCCAATGGCGATCGGACCGTGGCGTCCCAGAACCCTGCATAAAACAAGAACAAAAAAAAAACCAGGGACAGAAATTCAGGCATGCCAATATTTTTGGCCATGACTGTATGCATGCTTACATTGTACCATGCTGGCTCAATTCATGTATGAGATATATATATTCCCTGGAATTCAGCCTTAAAATAATCACACAGTCATACAATGTACATTTACACATTTTCTATACCTGATTATCTGGCACCATTATGTACAGTACATGTTTTGAAAATGGATGACATTCTGTGTGTCAGATGTTGTTTGCGTGTATGTAACAGTGATTAATATAAAGGAAATGGATAAAATTCTGGCAAGCACTGTCACTAGCCTAAGAATAATCATAATTATAGTAAAACAACATTGCTAAATAGACCTAGGAGAGGCAAATGGCCCCTTGTCCTCCCATGCCTCTATCCCAGTTTTATTTATTTGCAATCTACCGGTAGGTTTGGAGAAAGAAAATGAGCCTAGGGGCAGAACACCCATGTCCCCTCATTTACATGAACTTGTTGTTGAACATCAAATAAAACTGCTAATATAAAGTAGGCACAAACTAAAAATTTCCCTATAGGTACACAGAAGCACTGTGTGAATATCGCCAGTTGCTGCAGGCTCTTCTAATTTAAATATGGATCAAAAGATTAATATGCAAAGAAACATTTAAAAAGAAAGCCAGTCACCGGGGAATTTTCCCAATTGCTTATCTTAGCAGTAACATTTCATTAATCCTAAGCATAATAACTCAATAATATCAATTCGAATTCACACAATGTTGCAGAATATAAAAATAAATCATAGCATTATTTTTGCATGTATTAGGGTCTACATTGAATGAATCTTTTATGGCAACAAGTCTTTCGCTTTTATGGCAATTGGTGCATGTGGACCAGGGGTGATCTGCTCCCTCAGAAGCAATTTGAATGGGTTGGAACCAGGGGCAGACTGACAATTCATGGGGCCCCCGGGCAATAGGGGATCATGGGGCCCCTGTGTCCTTGCCCAAACTCAAAAAAGCCTATGAAAAAGGTACCAGGGGCATCTCTTGGGGCCCCCTACTGACCCCCAGGCCCTCGGGCAGTTTCCAAATGGTCAGTCTGCCCCTGGTTGGAACATTTCAGTGATGTCTCATTGTTCTCCATCATTAGTCAGAGAAGCATTTTTGCCTATAGGACCTTCAAATTATATGATGTGCCTCAGAACAGAAGTGTGTGTCGGGTAAAAATAAGAGATCCTGAAATGGTAGAATAGCTTGCACATGAAAAGCTAGCTGAAGGCTGAGTGACATGGGTTTTTATTATACCAGCAATTTTAGCATTTTATGGACTAAAATGTATTTTTATCAATTAAAGGTAAAAAACTAGCCTTTTCGCTTAAACTGGAACATTACTCATAACAACTTGATAAAAAATAATGTTCTTTAGCACATTCCACAATAATAATTAAGCTGTCAAAATTAGTTTGTGCTTTAGATTGCCTCCAGCATTGCTCCTGTTTCTTCTTGCTGGAAGTTGCCATTTTGCTGAAGCCCAGAGCCCCTAAACAGCAGTAAAGCCTTGTTCACACCATACATGCAGAAAAACTGATGGAAACAGATGTGCAAATTTCACTTGCAGAGACATCAGTTTTCATGCACACTTCAATGAGTTTTATACACCTTGCAGATTCCTTCACAGAAAGAATCTGCAGGAGATACTACTGTTGTGATGTGAACAGGGAACATAGAGAACAATTGATTTTGTTATGCTCTTCCAGAATGCCTGAAGAGAAACTGAAGTCTCTATACCAAGGTGTGAATGAGCCCTAAATCATAAAGAGGAACTAAACCCATTGAGGTTTCAAAAACCAGTTACATTCCTGGAATGCCGGGATTGCTAACTAACACATTTGCTTGTGTCCTCAACTAAACCATCAAATGGTTGGTGTCATAACTGATTACATGTGCAGTACCATGGTAGTTGCAGATTAAACAAAAGAAGCTTCCTTGGCTGTAAAGGATAGGAGGGTTTAATTCCGCTGTCAGCAGATCGGTCTCTACGGATTCAGCAGTGCCTATAAATGCCTAAAAATGGAGAGCACCTGAACATGTGCAGAGTTGGTTGAGACAGTGTTATTACTGGATTTTAAACAGTATAGACACTTATTTGTAATGTTTTACATAGTTATACCTGCAAAAGGGGCCAGCATGAAGTGATCTAGCAAGACTTTAACAATATGTACCATATACTGTAAATATAGTTTCCAATACATGTATTGGTAAAATATCTTTTTTGTTATTATGTTTTATGTTGTGTGACGTTTACATGTGAGCCTATCTGAGGACAGAAAATACCAGTTTCAGGAACTTGAAACATTCTATTTGTCAACAAGAATCACCCTGATTGAATTTGATTTATTGAAAATCATTCTGACAGATCTAGAGAATGCTCCCACGTGATCTACAGGTGCCAGATTTACATTCTATTTGTCAACAAGAATCACCCTGATTGAATTTGATTTATTGAAAATCTTTCTGACAGATCTAGAGAATGCTCCCACTTGATCTACAGGTGCCAGATTTACCTGTGAATCTTACCAGGGGGATGGACCTTACGTGTCAGCAACATTTAAATGTGTCTGCTCAGGCTGATCTGCCTGGCTTACCTGTACATTGTAAACCTTTTACATGGACACTCATTGTGAACAGTAGCTGTTATGAGTGCAACCTTAACTATGGGTACTAACACCCTTCAAATACTGCGAATGTGGGCAGTTTGGACAACAGCACTAATCACTTTATGGTGTATGCCAAGGTAAAAATAAAAGAAAACATATGCAGTACATCTCTGCACATTTTCCATATATTTTAGCTTTGTAAAGAACAGAACAATACCTGATCTGCAACAAATGCACTCAGCTCTTAAGCCCTGTTGTGGGGTGAAAACATAGAGTTTTGAGGACTGAATGGTATCAGCCCGGAATAGTTTATTTTGTTAAACTATGCAACCACCCCTGAAAAAGTTAAAGAGCTTCTTTAAGATAACAGAGAAAGTGTGCACGGGACACATGAGAGTTCTAAATTTCTAAACTTGCAATTATCAAGCAGATCTAACAAATGCTTCCAATAGTATATTTTACAGACCACAAAAGAGCAAATAAGAGAAGTTTAATATTAGAGTTTACATACAAGTTAGGGGCTAAACAATGTCATACTGCAGGCTAATGTGTAACGTTCTCCTAAAATTAAAGCACATTGTCTATATACATGTAAACATTTTACTGATTGAGACTCTTTCACTAAAGGCATGCATTATATTCTATATAGGGTCATAAAGATTCAATAAAACATGTAACAATCATACAACGGTGTTAAATCCTACCCTTGTTAAATCATCGATAATGTTCTGTTGTTCTACAACTTGTAACTTCAAGAACTCGATTTCTTGTTCCTCTCCTGCTTGGTCAAGGTCATTTAAGGATCTTAACTTCTTCAGTGGAGGATGAGATGTGATTTTCTCTTTCTGAAGTAATAAAAAACACTTAGTTGCTTTTTTTACAGTGTCATATATTATAATATCAATTTATTATAGACTATTAATAAAAGCCAAGCTCTGTTATTATTTTATTTATTTTAAAGTGACAAATAAGCAAAATGTAAATATTTAAAAACTTTTTTTAATGCTGTAATTGTATTTTAAAATTTCAACATTTAACAATGTTACCCCAAGATTTCATATTCAAGTTTGTGATTTGTGCCTGCTGTACCATGTACTTGTATGAAAAAGTATCCTATTCTCTTTGTATTGCTTCCATTGTGTGAGATCCCTGGTGTTCCTGCCAGTCCCCATGCTTTCCTATTTCAAACTGACCACACTAGGCATACAAACAAATCAATATCAGTGTGGTCAGCTTTCTGGCTGTGGTAACAAGGTAAGGGTTCACATATAATTTTAATGGATGGCATTGCAGATACCACTGCTGCCTTCAGTTTTCATTGAAGAATGAAACCACCAGCTTGCATTAGTAACACAGTGATAAACAAAAACTCTGATTAGATCTCAATTGTCAGTGAGAGCCCACTCTCAGTCACAGTTAGGATTGAGCGTCACCAGCTGTGCAAGCATCTGATGTTGGCTCACAAACCATGTACCTTAATAATCATATGTCCAGCTTGGGGCATTGTGCTGGGGAACACTTACACACAGATTGCAGGTGGGAAGAGGTTAAATCCCACTTATAGTCAAACTTTTTTTGCTATAGTTTTGGATATCAATTTGAACCCATGTCAAGTTTATGTTCTTGCTCTGTTCAGTTAAGAATATTTTCTCTCAAACCTTAACTTTGTGACCACTTTGTAGTCTGTCTCTCTAACGGGTGCACAGACAACTTTAATAGTCTGAAAGAACTAATAACTCTTTTTTGTTCTAATAAAAGTTGTTCAATTGCTGTGGGTGGCTCTGTTGAACATATTCTATTTCCTGTTTCAGAGACTACTTAGTGTAGCAGTACCCCCTTTGGAGTCGCTAGAGATTTGGGTTCCCCTATAGTCCTGCACAGCCAGGAAACATGCATTTTACACAGACTTGCATCCAGAAGACAGTAGTCAGTCCTTGAGCTTGGGTTTTGTGATTTTATTAAGGGGTTTAGAACTTGAATGGGGTAAAGGGAGTCTTGGATGCCCAAGGGAACTGTAACTGAGAACAAGTCCTTTCAGACAAAAAAAATCCTCTTCTTAGAAAGCTAGCCAGCCTCTCCTGACTCTGGATAATCCTCTGACTGAAGGAATCCCTGGGCAGGGAATCCAGTGCCTGCCACTTCAGTGTAAAACAGTTCCGGGTAAGAAAGCTAATCCAGTTTTCCACTAGAGTGCCTGTTTCCCCTTAACTGGTCCAGGGTGTGTAGGTCTACTCACTCAGTCCTATGAGCTGGTGGGTTGGTAGCTGCTTCCAGGCCTTCTGCTGAACTGCTCCTTCCCTACTGCAAAGGTGGTCCTCGCTCTTGGGGCCGGTGAGGTCCTGAGCTTTCCTCTCTTTCCAGAGCCACTGCCTGGAAGTGGGCCCCTTCACAACTAGGTCCCCTTCCAGGCTCCTGCACCCCAGCCTTCTCTCTCCATCTTCCACCAGAACTCTCCTGCTGCTGAGCAGGCTCTCTCACATTTAAGGGCTGTCCTGGCCCAATGCCAAGGCTCCTGCTTGGGGATTGGCCAGTGTCCCCTAAGTGTGCAAGCCAGCTCCTCCTCACCCCTGCCCACAGCTTCTAGAATCTTCTCCAAGGTTTTAGAGCAAGGGGAGGTATCAGGGAACTGACCTGCAGAGCCTCTCAGCTCTGACCGAAATTTGACCTTATTAACATTTATACCCAGGATGCTACTCAGCCCTCTTAACTAAAACCTGAACTCTAGCTTGCCCTGGCTATTTAGAGCTGCACTACATTAGTAAGTAAGAAAAAATCTCCCCAGTAAGGAAAATTAAAGTTAATATATATAATTCCACACTGCCAGACATGTATGGGTTCTCTAACTTTGGTACCCTTCAGTCCACTTGTATCCTACTGTCAGTTAAATACCACTTTACAAGGCTAATATACTAGACAGCTCTGAATTATGTAATTCTCTAATAGAAATATACTGATCAGATTTTCTGTCTTCAGAAAAGTTGCAGTTCTTTTCTGGAAACCATTAATAACTTAATATATTGAAATACTTCCTGGAGTTTCTCTCTGTAGACACAATACACTGTAATAATAGAAGACTGCAATTTTTGTTCTTACGTTTGTACCACATCATGAACAGAAGCATCATACATTTAGTAAACATTAAAATATCAGTGTGCAAACGTGAACATTTCTTTTATTTCATATCATATTTCATCATAATAAGTATGCTGTGACGTTGCAATGCTCCCAGTGACAGAATTAAAGCAATGAACTACTGCCATATTACCACAGCATGGTACCAAAAGGGGCCAGGTTACCATAATGATTCATCATTTGTCAGATATGCCATTTTAACAGAGCCACCAGGGTTCTAAAAGTCGCTGAATATCCCTGCCTTACCAAGTATGCTATGAATAACCTACACACACATGCACTACTATAATACATCATATTACAAAGTGGGTAGTGGCAGGCAGCTAAAATTATGTTTTTTCTCATCTCAACATGTAGCTGCACTGCAGTGATGGGAATTTTTTTCCACACTATAATAGTTTTACAAATATAAAATTATTAAATTAAATACTAAAACTAAGGTGGCGTTGCAATGCAACAGAACTTCCAAAATTATCATGACATTTAGGGCCCATGGTCAGGCATAACAATGAATGCCTCTTTGCTCTCCAGGTTGCTGGAGCAGCAAAAAATGTCAAATAACAAGGTCCTGACTTCACTGTTGTTATAGGAAATATTTTGAGTTTCTGCTATTAGCAAAGAGCTCAAGCATGTGTTAGGCTGTTATTAAAAAATAGCCATGACTTTAGATTCAAATTATTACAAATTATGACTGGTTCTCTTTAAGCACGCCATATCACAACATATTTTGTGAACTTTATACTTACCATTTCTGCATTTTCCTTTGAAAGGACTTTCAGCTTCTCCTCCATACGTTGTAAAGATTGCATCAGTTCATCATTTCTTTTAGTGAGGCACTTATTCTTTTCCAGCAGAGGTTTGCATTGTTTTTCTGCTTCCCTGACTCTTCGCAGCTGGAAACAAGACATAATCAAACATAATTTCTTGAAAATGGCTTTTTTATACTGAGATTTCACTTTAGAAATGAGTAAAAATAGCCAGTTCATATTTTTTGTAATTTCCTAGCAATACAAAAGCAGGTAATATACAATCTGGGACCTGACCCAATGACAATTATTCTTTGCTCACCATGAAAACATGTCTATGCATAGCCACATTGTTTATGCTGGGAGGTGGTCATAAAGGTCAGTTTTTAAACAGCTGGTCCACTAAAAAGTAATATTTTAATCACAAGTAGAGTCTTCTAGTTGACTTCCTCATCCACTGTGTTTTATTTCTTGGAGCTCTAGTCCTGACATCTTTGTGCCATTCCTTCTGGCTCCATTCTTGCCCTACTTAGAGTTTTTGGGATTCTCTCTACCATGGGGTGCTGTCAATGCTTTGTTGCCCACCTAATATAAAATAACATAAAGTATATGTATAGACAAAGCTTTTTGTTTTTTTCCTTTTTAGCTTTGGATAGAGCAGAGAAGAGATAAAAACACCTATTCATTTTTGCTGTTTGTGTCCTGTAAGGAGAGTTCCCTTCAATTCCTGTCCCTGAGATTCAATAGGAAGTGATGAGAACTCCTTACAAAGTGGGTGGAATTCCCTTCTTAGGTGAATCTCCCCAGCTACGAAATTTTCAATAAAACTTGAAAATGGTTATAATCCTTTCCCACTTTCCCAAACCTAAAAAAAAAATAAAAATGAGTTTTGCTTATACAATATATACACTTTATATAGTGTGTGCAGCCCCTACCCCCGGCCCTGCAATATAGCCATTGGAGGTTTGCAGTTCTGCAAACTGAGGCACAGAGATCCAACCACCATAGTCCTTGAGAGATGTACGAAACTAGTAGATGGTTCAACTTTTCAACATCTACCAAACTCTGAAATATGCTATGGTATACAGTATAATGGTCATTTTGCCATGGCTAGATGTTCAAAAAGCTTTGAAGGCACAAGGCCACTGGGTCTATAATGACAGAGTTGAAATGTTTTCCTCGAAAGCCTTCTGTGATAACCATTCAGTTAAATACAACCCTTTACTTTGCCAATGTTTACAAAAACCACTGCCAAATAAGAACTATTCCACTCTAATCAACTCAATGAGGCACAATCAATTAACTGTTTGATTGAACCGCCAGGAAAGATATTACTGACAACAACTCCCTCACTACAAGAGGATATCTTGCCAACCACAGGTACATGCTTCATGACAGGCTACTTGTTAGACCTCAGTTACCCTTGGCAACCATATGCTGTCTTCATACCCCCAAAGTGCTACTGACCCATGCTGTAGACCATGTGTGTACTGGTTATTTGCATTACACCTCTTTAGAATAACTTCACACCAGGCAAAGGCAAAGATTAAAGCTTTACTCAAAATTCTTGTCTTGGCATAATAGTTCCAAACAAATTGCAGTATTTTCCTATCTACCTTAGTCCCTAACTCTTGTGGCTGCCTCAGTGTACTTGCACAGGCACAAGTCCATTCTTCAGGCAGACTACAGGTCCCAACAGTTCCCCTACATTGTGGAAGGCTTCCGGATTTGGAGATCAATTGAACACAGGCATAGGACACGCTCTCTTCTGCCTTCATGCACCAAACCCAGTCCCCTGTTCCCTTTTATAGCCACACAGAACCAGTGGGTTGGGCTCAGAAAGCCCATGAAAGCCAGACTGGGAAGTAACAGCACAAAATTAGCCCCATCCCTCCCAGCCGGGGCAGCACCTAGCTCGCTAGTGGTAGAAAACCTGCTTACACATCCACTTGGAGGAAAGAAAATACCTGTACTTTAGGATAAGAAGAAGCACGACAGCACTGGGTCAATCCCCAAGTACCAACGCCTCAACATGGGACGTGTCCACAACCTTGTGTAAGCTACGACTTTAGCAATGTGTAGTTTGCACAGGGTGGCTTTTCCTGCTCCCAAAAGCTAAACGGAGTGGCAGCAGAGTGCAGGTAAGGTGGATGAGTGTTACTGAGAAGGGGATCAAAATCCACCTGTTGCTGAAACTTCTGATACTAAACAGTTTTAGAACTTTGAACCCCTTATTATAATTATTATTATTGTTAATAAAATGCTTATTATACTTCATATATGCTGTGCTGGTATACGAAAAAGAGTAGCCTGTGTTACCTTAACAACTTCAATATGAGACACTTTCACCTCTTCCTGCCAAGGAAAATTTTCAGCTTTCATTGCTGTCACACTTTAAATGGCAATTACTCAGTCATGCAACACTGTACCCAAATTAAATTTTTTTTCACACAAATAGAGCTTTCTTTTAGTGGTATTTAATCAGAACAGTTTTTTTATTTCTTTGCAATATAAATTAATAAATATCCTGTCAATTTTGAAAAAAAAAACGCGTTTTTCTACATTTTTGCTATAACTTTTTGCAAATAAATGATCTTTATTCATAAATGTAGGCCAAAATTAAGTTTGCTACATTTCTTTGCAAAAATAACCCAAATTAGTATAGTACGAGCATATTATTTAGTCTTTGTGAAAATGATAAAGTCAACAATCTATTGTATATACAGTTTATATTTTAAATCTGATCAGTCCTGATATACTGACTGCTCTCATTTCTTGATGCCCTAAAATGTCAGGGCAGTACAAATACCCCCCATGACCCCTTTTTAATAAGTATACAGTCCAAGGTATCTAGTAAGAGGTGATTTTTTTTTAAGTTGTAATTTTTTGTTATAATTTTTTGGAAAATAAAGACATTAAAGCGATAATAAGACATATTATTATAATAAATATAAAAAAACATCACTTGCGCATTCAAGAGAGGAGTGTATGGTGGTTAAAGAACTATAGACAAAACCTTTTTTCAATTTGGATGGGAGAGTTTATATGTGTTGGGCGCTTTGTCTGCTAAAACACTCCTCTCTTGAATGCGCAAGTTCAGCATGTACATCCATAATTCTTCTACCAGACCTGAGGTTATCTTTTATTAACTGGCAAACACTTCAGTGAATAAATTCTTTAGTCAATCCGTCAACATATAATTAAATATATAATTTAGAGTGCCTTAAAAAGTTCTTAATGCGGTATTAAACCTAAAAGCAAACAATTATGATTTTGCAGTTTACCAATTCTTGAATGTGATGATTGCATTTGGTTTCTTCTTTTAGGCTTTATTTTCACCTGATGATCCTGCCTGTATGTCTGTTGTTTTTCATCAGAACAATCTGTCCTGCAGGTGTAGCAGTTAGAGGGTTGTGACAAACCATTTAAAGTTATTGTAAACTCTCTTTTTACATTTTTTTATAAATAACAAACAGGCTTATACTTACCTGCTCTGTGCAATAAAATTGCTTCTCGGGTCCCCTGCTAGCGATTTTGTCTCCTTCTTCTTGGTGTTCCATCATAAGAAGCCACTTCCTGTCATGGCACACCACACTTGTGAGCTCAATCCTGGGTCTACCCCCTGCTCCCTCGTCACAGGATTTCACTCACAGCAGCAAGAGCCATGCCTGCGAGAGCTAGGAGATGAAGGAGAGCCGCTACAGAAAGGCATGATGCTGGATCAAGTGAGGGCAAGGAAAGTGTAATCGGGGGGTGAGGGGGGAACACTGCTACCTAAACTTTTTTTTACCTTAATGCATGGAATGTTTAGGCTTTAGAACCACCTTAACACCGACAAGGGTCCTTACAATGATCAGCATTTATTTATGTAAAATCTTTCTACCAAAAGGAACAAAACTAACTGCTTTAAAGTGGAGGCTGGAGTTTTGCTTCAATTAGTGTGTCTAAATTTGCTGACACTCCCCCAGACTTACAAAGCAGCAGTCTGCTGTGCCCCTGTGCTCCTCCATCCAGAATGTAGAACTCTAATACATGAGGATGTTTTACTGACCAGGCTACCAGGTAGAAACAGAGGAAAAGGGGCCCAAAAAAAGAAATGAATGCAGCCACCACATCTAATGATTGATTGATAAGCTGCATTATATTAAATTTTGGTTTTGGGTTTAATACCACTTTCAAAAACAGAAATATTCCACATATCTAAACTTCAACCAATATAGTAGGATTTTGACCTTCAAAAATCATTGCGACCATTTATTAAATATAATTGCACAGATCATCATACAGTATAGCCAGCAGGACATTTATTGTAGATGTTCCTACATTTAGCAGTAATTAAATGGGGTGTTCTACTTAAAAAAAATAGACTAGCAAAGCATGAAGGACATTCTAGGCAGAGATCACCAGATACTAAAGCTACCTGGGTTTTTCCTAAAGGCAGAGTAGTGTGCGATAACAGCAACCAACTTTTTTATATTTTTTTAAATGTCTGATTGCGTGGACAGAATCTGAATGGTTTGACCTCTCTGACAGTTTTTGCAACGTCAAATGCATTGAAGTCGCTATAGCAAAGGGTTAGAGCTGAAGGCTGTGACCCTTCTGCGGGAAAGAGAGCAATAAATCTCCAACAGAGATACAAGCAGTAATAAAACACCCATATTTAAAAGAATGGAGAAGGGTTAGAACATCTGCCATTTTCATATAATGTAGCTATCTGTGTGCCAACTGGGGAGAATTCTCCTTACTGTCTTTTCTGGTAGTATCCCATGTCTTAGGGTACAATAGGGTGTCACTGGGACAGGAAATCTATCTAACAGGGCTGGAGATATATGGAAATATACACTATATTGCAAAAAGTATTGGGACACCTGCCTTTATACGCACATGAACTTTAATGGCATCCCAGTCTTAGTCCGTAGGGTTCAATATTGAGTTGGTCCACCCTTACAGCTATAACAGCTTCAACTCTTCTGGGAAGGCTGTCTTCAAGGTTTAGGAGTGTGTCTATGGGAATGTTTGACCATTCTTCCAGAAGCGCATTTGTGAGGTCAGGCACTGATGTCGGACAAGAAGGCCTGGCTCGCAGTCTCCACTCTAATTAAACCCCCTCCACCAAACTTTACACTTGCAAAATGTAGTCAGGCAAGAACCATTCACCTGGAAACCGCCAAACCCAAATCCAGACACGTCCATTGGATTGCCAGAGAGAGAAGTATGATTCGTCACTCCAAAAAAACACGTCTCCACTGCTCTAGAGTCCAGTGGTGGCGTGCTTTACACCACTGCATCTGGCGCTTGGTGATGTAAGGCTTGGATGCAGCTGCTCGGCCATGAAAACCCATTCCATGAAGCTCTCTAAGCACTGTTGTGCTAATCTGAAGGCCAAATGAAGTCTGGAGGTCTTTAGCTATTGACTCTGCAGACAGTTGGCGACCTCTGCGCACTGTGCTCTTCAGCATGTTTTGATCCCGCTCTGTCATTTTACATGGCGAGTTGCTGTTGTTTCCAGTTGCTTCCACTTTTTTATAATGCCACTAACAGTTGACCGCAGAATATTTAGTAGCAAGAACATTTCATGGATGGACTTATTGCACAGGTGGCGAACTATCACGGTACCACGCTTGAGCTCCTGGAATGACCCATTCTTTCACAAATGTTTGTAGAAGCAGTCTGCATGCCTAAGTGCTTGATTTTCTACACCTGTGACCATGGAGGTGATTGGAGCACCTGAATCTAATGATTTAGAGGGGTGTCCCAATATTTTTGACAATATAGTGTATGTTTATATGTGGAAATATGGTAATTTCAGGTGGATTGTTTGAGTCTTGTAAACTCATGGCTTTATTGTGGATATAGAACATCAAGGGGGCTGCCATGTTGGAGTCAACATCTGAAATTTAGGAGTAGGTGTTACTCTGGACTGTACTTTTGTCCCTTTCCTCTAATCTCCCTCTCCCCCTTTCCCTTCTCTTTCTTCCTTCCTCCCCTGGGCCTTAAGGTAATTTTTGCATTATTATTATACAGGATTTATATAGCGCCAACAGTGCTTTACAAAATAAAGGTAGACATTACAGTTACAATACAATTTGGTTTAAGAGGAAACAGAAGGCCCTGTTCATTAGAGCTTACAATATAGGAGGAAGGGTTGAGTGATACAAAAGGTAATAGCTGGGGGGGGGATGTGCTGATGGAGGAAATAAATGGCGGTTTACTAGGTAGAAGCAGGATAGACTTCTTTAAAGAGAAATGTTTTCAGGGATCGTCTAAAGGTGGATAGATTAGGAGACAGCCATATTGGGGTAGAGAGTTCCATAGGATGGGAGAAGCTCGGGAGAAGTCCTGGAGGCGAGCATGGGAGGAGGTGACACGGGAACTAGAGAGCAGAAGGTCTTGGGAGGATTGAAAAGAGTGGTTTGGTTGATATTTTGAGACCAGGTTGATGATGTAGCTGGGGGCAGAGTTGTGGATGGCTTTGTAAGTTGTTGTTAGTATTTTGAATTTTATTAGTTGGGCAAGTGGAAGCCAGTGAAGGGATTGGCAGAGGGGTGGCAGACACTGAATAGTTGGTAAGGTTGATGAGCCTGTCAGCAGCATTCATGATGAACTGGAGGTGACATAGCCTATGTAAAGGTAAGCCAACGAGGAGGGAGTTGCAGTAGTCGAGTCGAGAGATTACCAGGGAGTGAATTAGGAGCTTTGTGGTATCATTTGTTAAAAAGTGGGGTATTCTGGAGATGTTGCAGAGGTTGAGGCAGCATGATTTGGACAGGGATTGAATGTGGGCCTGAAAGGATAGTTCAGAATCCAGGGTTACACCTAGCACCTTGGCATGCAGGGATGGGTTGATAGCGATGTTATTGATCCTGACTGAGAAATCAGGGGAAGAGGCACGTGGGGGAGGAAATATTATGAGCTCAGATTTGGACAGATTGAGATTTAGGAAGTGGAGTGACATCCAGTCTGATATGTCTGATAGTAAATCGTTGATACATGTGGAAACTGATGGGGTGAGCTGAGGAGTAGAGAGATAGATTTGTTTGTCATCAGCATAGAAATGGTATTGGAAACCATGGGAAGCTATCAGCTGACCCAAGGAAGAAGTGTAGATTGAAAATAGGAGAGGTCCAAGGACAGAACCTTGGGGGACCCCGACAGTAAGAGGAGTAGGAGAGGAGGAAATAGAGTTGTAAGTGACACTAAAGGTGCGGTGAGATAGGTAAGATTCAAACCAACGGAGAGTATAGTCACGGAGCCCAAGTAAATAGAGTTTTTTGGGGAGGAGGGGGTGGTCAACTGTGTCAAAGGCAGCAGAGAGGTCCAAGAGCAAGAGTACGGAATAGTGATCATTGGTTTTAGCGGTTAGTAAGTCGTTTGTGAGTTTTAGGAGAGCAGTAGGAGAGCAGTTTCTGTCGAGTGTTGTGGGCAAAATTTAGATTGCAGGGATCGAGAAGGTTATTTGCAATAAGGTGGCAGCTCAGCCGGTTGTAGACTAGACACTCAAGGCGTTTGGAGGCAAAAGGGAGTAAGGAGATGGGTCTTAGGTTGTCAAGATTGGCGGGGTCCAGTGAGGATTTTTTAAGTATGGGGGTGAGATTGAAGATATGACTTAAAGAATGAAGGATAGAGCCAGAGGGTGACCGTAGTATTTGCAAGGTAACAGGGTCCAGGAGGCAGGTGGTTAGGTGGGCTTTAGAAAACAGTTTACCAACCTCCTCTATAGTAGCTGGGTTAAACAAGGGAAGTATAGATTGTGCAGATGAACAAGGAGTGTAGGGTGAGGGAGATATCTGTACAGTGGAGATCTCGTCACAAATTGTATCAATCTTATTTTTGAAGTGATTAGCAATCTCGTGGACAATGACTGAGTTAGTGGGTGGAGGTAGAAAAGGATAAAGTTGAGAGTTAAAGGTAGAAAAGAGTTGATGGGGATTGCATGAGAGGGTGTTAATGAGAGTGATAAAATAGGTCTGATTGGCAGTGTGGAGACAAGAATTGTATTTTTGAAGGGCAAATTTATATTGGTCGAAGTCTTGCTGGGTTTTAGTCTTACGCCACAAACGCTCAAGAGCACGGCTACATGTTTTGAGGCATCTGGTATTGTCTGTTTGCCAGGGCTGTAGCAGTCGGGGCCTAATTCTGTGTGTAGTGAGGAGGGCCAATATGTCCAGGGTGGATGACAGTGAACTATTGTAGACAGAAGTGGTCAGGTTGGGGCAGGACAATGCTGAGATTTTGTCATAGAGACAATCTGTTACCGAAAAAAGAAGAGAAGGGTTAAGATAATGAAGGTAACTATCTGGTAGTTGGAAGACAAGGAGGAGGAAGCCAAGAAGAGAGTGAAGTTAATAAGGGAGTGAACAGAGAGAGGAACAGGAAAGTTGGTGAGGTGGCAAGGAGTGCATAGGTAGGAGAATACAAGGTTGAGGCAGTTACCATTCGAATGAGTAGAAGCATGTGTCCATTGTTTTAGGTCAAAAGAAGTGGTTAGGCTCAGAAGTTTAGAGGTAGCAGGAGTGTTAAGATTAACAGGGATGTTGAAGTCACCAAGAATGATTGTGGGAATTTCAGAAGAGAGAAAGTAAGGCAGCCAGGCAGAGAAGTCATCAGGGAAGCTTGGTACCGGTCCAGGAGGAGATAGATCACAGCAATTCTTAAAGAAACTGGAGAGAACAGACGAATACAGTGAACTTCAAATGAGGGGGACAGAGAGGGAGGTGAATGGAGGACCTGAAAAGTGTTTTGAGGGGATAGGAGGATTCCTACTCCAACTCCTTTCCCTCCACTAGGCCTGGGAGAGTGAGTCCAGAGGAGACCACCATGGGAGAGGGCAGCAGGAGAGGGAGAGTCAGATTCATGAAGTCTGGTTTCGGTAATTGCAAGCAAGTTAAGGGAGTTTGTGATAAAAAGGTCATGTACAGAGGTGAGTTTGTTACAGACAGAGCGGGCATTTCAGAGGGCAGAGGAAAAGGGGAGGCTGGTTCTATGAAGAAGAGGAATAGTAACTAGATTGTGTGGATTGCAGCTGCTGTTGAAGAATAGGGGGTGCCGTGTGTGTTGATCCAAGGAAAAAGATGGCGGCCCAGGATTTGGGGAAATGTCTCCAGATGTTAGGAGAAGCAGAAGGGTGAGGGAGGTAATATGGGAGTATGACTTAAATGGAGGGACAGGTTCCAGTGTCCTGGAGGTTTTATTAGTGTTTGGGTTCAGAATTATCAGGAGTTGATGAGTACAGTAATAAGGTGAAGAAAGGAGTGAGGGTAATATATATAAGCTATGGGGTGGAGAGGAGGGGTGAAGGAGAGAGACTTTGAAGAGAAAGGACACAACTGTGAGAAGGAGGAGTAGGGAGTGCAGTAGGGAGTGCATGTTACAGAGTGGTGAGCAGAAGAAGCAGACTGGATAAGATCTGAAAGAGCTGGATGGGGAAACAGGTCACCTGTAGTCTAATTATTTGAAGTTGTCTGCTATTGTTTCTCGCTTTGTGCAATCGCTGAAGTGCAGAGCCGAAGTGTAATACTTAATCCACGATCAATACTTTATCCATGATGATAGTTGCCAATGCTACCCTGTGGCTGTGCTGCTCCTGGCTGTGCCTCCCCTAAGGAAGGCCTAAATTTATGCATGCATATAATCCTCTTTTTGAAATAAGCATATGGTGATACAATATACTTATTTTTCCAGAAATCACCTGTTGGGCTTTTGTGGTATCACCATGCTAATTCCCCATTTCTGGAATCTGTTATTATATGGTTCCAAGTACCCCCTAAAACTTCTGGGATGTAACCTTGAAAGTTCATGGTATATGACATCAGTGTTATTGGATACCAGTTAATATATATAAAACATGGGCAATCCTTTATAATGCTGACCCTCTGCTTGGGTGAGTATGTTTTTGTCTTTAGTTTATGAAAGAACTTTAAAGATCAATGGAGTGGATTTAGAAGACTGAAAGTGATATACCAGTATAATCAGTTTTATATTGTTTCTGTTAAAGGTACTAAAATCTGTTTACTTTTGAAGGATAAGTTCATCTCTGGAACATGCTACCCTAAAAACAGGTGGAACAGGTGTTCCCATAGCCGCAGCTGTGCCTGCTGCCGCCCCCCCCTCTGTCTGACAGATAATACGGGGAGAAGTTTCCCCGTACTATCTGTCAGATGTGAAAACAGCCCATGTGGCCATGTCACTCATTCACAGAGCTCTGTGAATGACTGCCTACAAGTTCTGGCAGCCTTAGCGGCTTTGGGCTTGTAGTTTTCAATGAACTACCACGGTGCTGTGGAGCTCCGTGATAGTTCATTGAAGCTTCCTGACAGCATATCTGCTTGACCGTGAATCCCAGTATGGCAAGCAGATATTCTGACAGGTCTGCAGGAGACTTGCATGGCATGAGCGATCTACTGATTGCTGGTGCAATGCTTTCCAGGCTCCTTTGGACAAAAATAATAAATGTACACTTTTTTACCTGCAAGGTGAATATAAGACATCAGTGGAGAGGAGCCTTTTGGTTCCCTTCTTCCCTCCACTTCATCACTGCTTTTCTTCTCTCTCTATGACTGCCTGCCAGACCATCCAGTGCTATATGTATACTACAGGTCAGTATCTTCATTCAAGCATATTCCGTTTATTACATGTAACATGTTTTATATGATGTTTTCTTTTTTTTTTGCTTATCTTATTCTATGTATTGATACATTCATTTTTTTATAGTTAGTTTGCACCTACATACCCTCTTTGTCCCAAAGAAGCTATCTAACTGCAAAACGCATTGATAGATCTGGATTTGGAGTAGCATGCCTGTGCTTATACAGTGAATATTAGACATATGTGTGCTTAATAATTCAGGCTAGCTTTCATACCAATCCAGTAGAGGGTGCAAATATATGTTTTTATTTGTCCAGTATATATTTTTCTGGATATCCTATTTTTTCATGTACTACTATATTGCATTTGTAATAAACCTATTTTGTTTTCATATATGTGTCTTGCGGTGTGCCTATAAAGTCCATATATATTTGGGAACTGGTGAAGAGTAGTTCTCTTCTCCGGGTTCTTTCCTTATTTGTCCTCTGATTACTTTCAGTGTGGCACTTTGATAGTTCCTATTATACCAGGGCTGGACATTAAACCTCAACTCCATTGTTAGTTGAGGATAGAGTGGGAAAGAGTTAAAAACTGTATCAGGTTTTTTTTAATATCTCTCCTTACTGTGAAGGATTTTCCTCCCTTTCTCTCACGGCAGTGTCCATATGTCAGGGAACAACAGTCCCAGTGACAAGCTGTCCCATCTGTCAATAAAATAATACATTAATTTAAATTTCAAATATTACCAGTTCATTTCTCTCATCCACAAGTAATGTATTTCTGTCCTCCAGTTTTCGGATTGTTGCATTTAATTCCGCCATTCTTTTCTGATTTCTGCGTAAATCCTGAAAAGCAAAAAGTTTTAGGTTTATCAGTTTACATAAATAACAGAATAAGTTAGCCATAGCAATTTACTTATCTGGTGTTTATCTAATATTAGAATGATTCCCTATAATTTTGCCTTGCAGTTTCTTTAAAATGTATTCCAAGTATCAGCAGGCTGCTGGATTAGGCCTCATGTACATGGGCTTATGAAAATAAGCAGCATTTCTCTGCCAGAATTTGGCATAAACAAAATGTTTCTAATGCTGCAATATGTATGCGCACTTATGCGTGTATGGTGTTTGAGCATAAATGCATTCTACTGGCCAGAATAATAATTTCATGTGTTTAGACTCATTTGCGTGCTCATGTGCGTTTTTATGCTCATAAGCTCCTCTCATAACGCACCTATGGTGCTTTTTCTCTGTCTCTGAATGCTCCTCTTCAAATACTCCTTTAAAAGCCTATTGATTTACTAAAGGCAAATACAGTGAAACAGCAAGTGCACGTGCTCCAGAGCTTAGTAAATGAGGTAAAGCTTCACTTTGCAAAGAACACCCAACCACATGCAAGGAAAAAAAAAAAAAACCTGTATTTTTGCTTGCACTTGATTCAATGATAGAAATCAGTACAGTTTCCCTTCAGATCTAGAGCAACTGCACATGCAGTGCACAGTATATTTGCCTTTAGTAAATCAATCTCATGTGCATGACCACATAGGCTAACATAGAGGTGCTTTTACAGGCATAAAAAAAATGCTGAACATCTGTATAAATGTCATTTTTTTAAATGGGAACTACACTGCATCTGAATACCACAAACCGCTTCCCGACCACCTTATAGCAGAAATACTGCTACAGGGCAGCATATATACATGATTCATGCCCCTGCAGTGTTTGTGGGCTGGGGGGGTGCACACACGCCCCCGCCAACCCGTGGGTGCCGTGATTTGATCCCCAAGGGGTCAATCATCCGAGTGATGTTCAGCCTAAATCAAATGATTGATCCCTGCCCTATCAAGAAATCTTTCTGTACCTGTGTTTACACTTACATGGGTACAGGAAATGATGACATCTACGCTTTCACAGTTAGTACACTTTTAGGACACATTTAACCCCTTCATCATCCCCCCAGTTAACCCTTTCACTGCCCTGTTACCAGTGTCATTAGTACAATGTACAAATTTTTTGCTGATTACTGTATTAGTGTTGCCGGCAGAATACAAACTTATAGACAGCAGTGGCACCCTGACAGGTAGCTCAGATGATGGAGAAGAGGTCCCTGCTAAGGTCAGGTGTACCCAACCCCATTCCCAGGTTGCTGAGATGTTACAATCGCATGATGATTCTCATATGCAGCAAAGTGCCAGTACTAGTGCTGCTCTACCTTTTGGTGAACTGGCGAGCCCCAGCGGCCTAGTACATCCTGGTCTTATACATACCAGCACTGCAGTATCATTTGGTGACGTGGCGAGTCCAGGGGCGGACTGACAACTCATGGGGCCCCTGGGCAATAGGGGATCATGGGGCCCCTGTGTCCTTGCCCAAACTCATAAAAGTCTATGAAAAAGGTACCAGGGGCATCTCATGGGGCCCCCTACTGACCCCGGGCCCTCGGGCAGTGCCCGAATTTCCAAATGGTCAGTCCGCCCCTGGGCGAGTCCCATAAGTGCAGTACAAGCTGGTGCGGTGGCAAGCACAAGTAGTGTCCCGTAGCCACCAAGAATTCGCACACAGGCCTGTAGAGCCCCTAGTATCCTTCCGGACATGCTTGCAAATCCCGATTGGCAGCCCACAAATTCTGCAGCATCCATACTTCCCCCATTTAATGCCCAACCCGGAATTCAGGTGGAAACAGCAAATTTAACTGCTCCCTTTGATTTTTTGGAGCTGTTTTTCAAGGAAGATCTGTATGCATTGATTGTGGATCAAAGCAATTTATATGCATAGCAGTTTATTGCTGCCAACCCAACTTCAAGCCTTTCTAGACCATTCGCATGGAAACCCATTACTGCTTCCGAATTTAACGTTTTTTTTGGGCCTAACCCTCAACATGGGCATTACTAAAAAAAATGAATTGTGGTTGTATTGGTCCACAGACCCGATTCATCATATGCCCGTATTCTCTGCTGCCATGGTCAGGCATAGATATGAGAGTATAATGTGTTTTATGCATTTCAATGACAATACACTCTGTCGTCCTTGGGGTGCCCCTGAATTTAACTGGCTCCACAAAATTTGGCCCCCAAAGACTTGCAGATGTCTATACTCCCCAGCAAAACATCTGCATTGATGAGTCTCTTATTAATTTTTCTGGCCGCCTTGCATTCAAACAATTTCTCCCCAGCAAGTGTGCCAGCTATGGGGTCAAGATGTATAAGACCTGTGAGAGGGAAAAAAGCTATCAAATACCACCAAAAGAAAGCTCTATTTGTGTGGAAAAAAAGGACATAAAGTTTTTTTGGGTATAGCGCAAATACCAGTTGAAATAGTGCAGCGCAGAATAGCAAAAAAGGGCCTGGTCAGGAAGGCGGGTAAATCCTCAGGAGGGCAAGTTGTTAAAGCAAACTCATCTATCCATCCATCCATGTCTCCATGCTTTATTTTGCTGAGAAACCTCTTTCAAAAACATTCCCTAGCATTTCTGGCCATAGCCATCTTGAGTAAGAGCAGATGATTCATGTAGCATTTACTTCCTGGAATCCATCTGCCCTTAACTCATGCAGGCAGGAGGGTGTGCTTAGTTGAGAAAACCCCTCCTCCCCTCCAAAAGACTTCTGGGATGTATGACAACATTTGCTTAGGCCTTTAAACCAGGAAGTAACTGAAGAAATGTAAAAAAAAGTTTAAAACAAATAAATATGATATGCTTTCTTATCAATTTACTAATGCTAGCAGCATAAGTATTAAAAATGGTCAATGTTAATTGAAAGTGAGGTTTGGGCTTAAACTTCAAGTGAATGAGGCCTAAATCTTTCCATAGCTGTTGTGGTAAAGTGAGCATTTTTTACTATTAAATAGTGAGATATACAGTACTAGTTGCAATATGTGCAAATATTGTGGAAACCTTTCCTGCACTGAGATACAATTGTTGATCTGGTATAACTGCTTGAAATAATTTATTTGTTATAACAAACTGAACTCTGGTCAAACAACAAAATGCACAGTTGAAAAATAACTATATGTGAATAGCATTATCCACCAAAAAATTCTGTTCAGTTTGTGTGTGCCAAGGTCATTAAAGTGGTTCTAAAGGCATGACAATGTCTCAGTAAGTGTATCGTCCCCCCACCACCCTCCTATATCTATCCAGGACTCTGCCTATCTCCAGCCAGTTCTGCTCTCTCTCCCTCTTCACACAGACACAGAGGTAGCAGGAGGAGCCATTGGCTCCTACTGCTGTCAATCAAATCCTGTGAGGAGGAAGCAGGTGTTGGGGTTGGACTGTGTTGTGTGAGTCTACAGACAAAGAAGAGAAGTAGCTGAGAGCACTGGTGAGGGACCCTAGAAGAGAAGGATTCAGACCTCTCTGGGCAATACCATTGCACAAAGCAGGTACATATAGCAAATGTATTATTTTAAAAAAGGAAGCCTTTACAATTTATCCTTCAATCTAGTTTAGCAGTACAGCTTATTCAGTGACCAAGATTCAGCCTGCTGCATAACAATGAAGGAACAGCAACACATTGATGAGGCCTTGTGCCTCCTTGTTCACCACATACAGATATGCAAAGCTTAACTCCCGGTCAACTCAAAGTGCCAATGCTTTCTCAGACAGACTCTGCAGTGATGTTAAATCAGTTACTACACAAGCTATATTTAAATATTTCAATATAATGATAGAATAACTGGATGGAAGTGTATTTTTATAATTACCTAGCTTTGATAAGCAAATATGTTTTTTTGCTGTTATAATTAAAGTGGATCAATATAATTCTTGATGTATTTGGACTGAATGCATTCAGGTACCATTGTTGTACCTGATGATAAAATGATTATCAGCCTCACATGTCAGTTATTGTACATTGGAGACATTCTATATAAGTTGGTACTTAAGAACTGTGCACGTATGTCCTATCAAATACAACTAAAGCAGAAGTCCCATTTATTATTATATGGCCAGTTCACACTTAATCAGTGCAGTCCATAAAAAATAGAACTTTTGAATTTTAGGGGTTTTTTTTTGCATTATTGCCTGATAGCTGTTCTATCTTTAGCTAACCCATAGTGCTCTGAGAATCTTTTTCATGTCAAGATAGATAGATGAAATCAATTTGAAAAACTGATTATGCAAACATTTATAAATACACACTGTCCATGTAATAAAACAGTTGAAATGTTGAGGGCCTGTTCTCACCAGATACAGTGGGGCTGCACTGATAGCTATTTTCAGCACAGCGCACTGTGAAACACAACGCACACTGGTGGCCATGCGTTCATTGCAGCTCACTGGTGAAAACGGCCTTCAGTGAAATTACTTATATGTTGACATTTTTTAATTTGTGTTTCCCTTTTGAAATCATGATAAAGATAGAGTTCAAAGAATATTTTATTCAGACAACCACTATATGCAATACAAAATAGATGAATGGATGGATGAACATCTAATGTCCAAATAAAGAATAATACTGTAATGTTATTGCTACATTTCATAATCAAACTGCATTAAAGGGTACCTCTATCTTGTACTTGCACACTGTTTTACTGTGCTGAGAAACTAAAGCGCCACCAAAATGAGGGCACATTTACACTTGCTTCAACTTCAACACACATTAAAGTGCCTACCACTTCAAAATGCTTTTTTATGTGTCTTTGATGTTTCAGTGATGTTCCCATGATGTTTTGGTGATGCTTGGATGATGCTTCAATTATGCTTTTTTGAAGCTTGGAAAATTCCTGCTCAGTAGTACTCCCAGCACTGCTGATGCCCCACTCAGTAGTAGCCCCCAGCTCTGCTGATCCCCCACTCAGTAGTAACCCCCAGCTCTGCTGATCCTCTGGTTTTCTGTTCCTCCTCTCTCTCTAGTCCCCGCTTGCCTTTTGCTATATTGCTCCCATGCTGCACAGCACGTGTGAAATTGATAGTTTTTCCTGCTCCTGTCCCCCAGCTTTGCTGATCCTCTGCTGCTCAGTCCTCTCTCTCCGGTCCCCACTCACCTTCTGTTACAGTATTTCCATGTTGCACACCATGTGTGCCATCTGATCCGGACGCCGCTCACCTTCCTGCTGCACACCAGATGTGACATCTTAATCAGACATTTCCAGAACATATACAAATGAACTGCTGGTGAGTCATTCTGAGAGCCAGCTGTTGTACAATGTCAGAAACACTCTAAAATCTCATGGAAAGCCTTGAGAAGAATGGAGGTTGTTATAGCCACAAAATGGGAAGGGGGGGGGGTGATGTGTGTGTGTGTGGGGGGGGAGTTAGTGCCAACATGCCTAAGATTTGGAAAGAGCTGTCTTCAAAGCTCATCTAGGTATTATGGTCAGGTGTCCACAAACCTTTAACATTATAGTGTATGAGCTAGATATATATATATGAATATTGAATTTATTTTCAATATGTTATTTTCCTTAGGAGTACACTTATTTTGAAATTAAAAGTCCATGGTTCTAATAGAGTGGCTCTATTAGCTTTAAATCTGGATGGAAAGGTTTTCTTTTTAGTTTCCCAGTGCTTCCTGGAATATCCCATACCTGCAATACCTCCAAAACAAAGCGAAGCTAAAGCTGAATAAAAGCCTCTCAAAAGCTGCAGGTGCTGCAAGACAGTTTTGTCATAGACTTCTATGGAGGCTTCGGAGATGCTTTGAAGCACCAAGAAAGTGCCATGAGGTATAATTTTTGAAGCAAAGCAAAAGCAACGTGTATACAGAACTGTAAGTTAACCATTTTATTAAGTGACAGGGGCTTTGATGGTCATTCAAAGTGCTTTAAAAAAGCATGTCCGAAGCCACATTTTGAAGCAAGTGTAAACAAGCCCTTAGGAACATCTGTGACTGACTGCCTCTTCTAATCTGATAAAACTCTTAAATTACAAGGGGGAACTGTGAGGACCCTTCATACCTATGTGTTGCAGTAGCGTACAATTAGGTCCCTTTCGTCCATTGATGTGCTGCAGTGCCATTCATTTTGAATGCACATCCACAATGCATCTGAATTGTACTCTGCAAAGTACATCAACACATGACATAATAGGCATTAACGTAATGTACTGAAACAGACAGGTATGAAGCCAGTGTGTCACTAAAGCAGATGAGAAATTTCAATGTAGACTAAATTCCTTTACAACTAGCTGTTATTCATTTTCCACTGTGTTTTCAAAAGTTGATTTATCTTACCGGACTTCCACAGTGCTCGGATCCATCCCCTGCCCTTCCTGGGATTTCACGCTTGGGACTTCCCATGTTGCACTCAGCTTCTTTAACTAAAAATAATTGTTCATCCAAGGCATCCTTCTGTAACTGAAGCCTTTGCAGGGAGCTGGTTTGTGTCTCAAGCTCTTTTTCAAGAGAGAAGATGATCCTATCTTTTGCTTTAATCTCATCCATCTGAAAGAGTCACCAAGAGAAAGCATTTACTAGATAATGCAAAAATGTCAATTTTAAGGCCCTGCAATTACGTTTGTCCATTTGTCCGTTTTTCATCAATCCATTGACAGATGAAAAACGGTCACCAATACATCTCTATGGAAAAACGGATGTAAATGGATGATCATCCATTTACATCTGTTTACATCCGCATCTGTCAACATCTGTTTTTTTAAATGGATCAAAGCCCTATTTTTGTTTCCTTAAAAAAAAACAGAATGGAAGAAAAACAGATGTAAATTGACAAACGATCATTTTTTGCATTGTAGTGATTGTAAAAAACTGATGTAAAAACTGATGAAAAACGAATGTAAACAAATCTGTTTTTTCTTTGAAAAAATGTGACTGAACTGATGAAACAAACTGAACCCCGTGTGAAAGGACCCTAAGGTGCAGTGTAAATACAGATATAATGTAACTACCATCCCATGTGAACGTTCCATTTTTCCTCAAGTTTGAGGCACATATCATTGGTGTTATGTGGTAGACTTCCTACTTTAAATGCAGGAGAACCTCGAGGGAAACTATACTCTTTTATTTTTAGAACAAGCATGTTGATTCCATCAAGAAACCTCATGCATGTGCTTTTATAAACATTAGGGAAATAAAAAGCAGGGCATTAGTGGCCACTCAATATCTAATACCTGGTACACATGCAAAGTTTTATTTTCTGTTCAACTAAGCAAGCTGAAAAAAAAAACAAAACAGAGGAGCTTGCAAGGAGACCACTGTACACATTATGCAATGTAAGTACAGCGATCTCCCCGCTGTGCTATTGGGTTCTGACAGGGGGACTGCCCCCTCCCCCACCCGAACACACTGGTCAGCATTCGCAACTTAGAGCACTCAGCTGCTGGTTTTCTAGCATGCTCATTTGACAGAAGCCTACTGTGAAATCGGCTTCTGTCAAACAAGGACCTGTACACACAGGCCAAATGTTGGCCGGTTTCTACTGTCCTGGCTGATTTCAGCCGATATACGGCTTGTTTGTACGGGGCTTAAAGAGACAGATATACATAAAGGATCATCAAGGAACCAGGAAGAACTGAGAGTCTTTAGAGTTGAAAACATGTAGCTACATGCAGTACAGCCAAAGGAACACTGAAACTATGAAGGTATGTCATTTGCGTTCTAATATAAACGTGCATTTCAAAAATTCTGCCTGTAGTCATGTCTTTGTATAGAACATCATTTTATACAGTTTTTGTGTTCCTCTTTCTTTTCTTTATCAGATTTTATTTACAGAACTTTTTGTTCCATCAAAAACACAAAAAAGATATGTGCACACAACCAGTGTTCCACTTTCCCTGACAGCTATATATACACACACAGATCAGCCATATCTTTATTACCACTGAGACCACTGAAAGGTAAAGTAAACAACAGTTACAATGGCATCTGAAAGTGGGTGGGATATATTAGGCAGCAAGTAAACATGTTGTCCCTAAAGCTGACAGGTTCAAAGTAGAAAAAAAATGGGCAAGCATAAGGATTTGAGCAACTTTGACAAGGGCCAAATTGTAATAGTTAGATGATTGGATCAGAGCATCTCCAAAAGTATAGTTCTTGTGAGATGTGCCTGGTCTGAAGTGGTCAGGTTTTACCAAAGTGGCCCAAGGAAGGGAGAACCGTTGACAGAGTCATGAGCAGCCCATTTGATGTACGTGGTTAGCGAAGGCTAGCCTGTGTAGTCTGATCCAATAGATAAACTACTGTAGCTCAAATTGCTGAAAAAGTTAATGCAGGTTTCAATAGAAAGTGTTTCAATAGAAAGTGTTGGAACATACATTGCATTGCAATTTATTGTGCTTGGGTTGCATAGCCACAGACAGGTCAGGGAGCACATGCTAACCCATGTCCACAGTCAAAAGCACCTACAATGGGCATGTGAGCACATTGACCACAGAGCAATGAAAGATGGTGTCCAGGTCTGAAGTATCATATTTTCTTTTACATTGAACACTGGGCAGTATTCTGCTGGGAACCTTAGTTCTATTTGTGTGAAAAAAATTATATAAATATAATTTGGGTACAGCATTGCATGACTGCACAATTGCAGAATAGCAAAAAAATGCCCTGGTCATTAAAGGGGTAAAACCTTCCTGCTTAAAACACATAAACCGCAGGGATGGATTTATGCTACTGGTCTCCACTTACAGCTAAAATATCACATTTGGTAGGCTAACCAATTCATGAGCTGACTATAAGTAATAAAAAAAATCTAAATACTGTACCAATAAAAAAAAAAAATCTAAATACTGTTCCAATATATTAGTGGTTTTGAATAAGTAAAAAGTCTAATCTCACCAGTCTTCGAATGTCCCTTTCGCTTTCCCATTTAATCTTTGCAATAGCCTCCTGGTGGGAATGATGTTCACTTCTCAAATCCCCAGCTTTGATTTTGTCAGCCTGGATCATATTATTGAGAGCCTCATCCATTTGTTTCTTAGCAGATTTCAGCTCCGTGATCTCCTGTAAGAGCTTGAGGCGCTCAGAGTCAAACACTTTTCTGGCCTCTTCCCGTGCCTCTGTGCTCAGAGCTGTCCTTACTTTGTCACTGCTGCCATCACGAAGCGCATTAACAGCAGACTTTAGTCGCAGGATCTCTGCCTCTTTTAATTTAACCATCCGAGACATCTCCTGCTCATGCTGTTTGATTAAGTTCTCCCTTACTGCCTGGAGCTCCTTCATCTTCTCTTCATGCAGCTTAGCTTTCAATTCAGAAACAGTTGCAGTGTGTTTGTGTTGTTCCTGCTCCTTTATCCTTTTACTCTCTTGATTTTTCTCCCTTTCAAGCCGAGACACCTAAATGACATACAGGAAGGACAATATTATGTAAGATTCCAATTGCAGTTTAGATATCGAAGAACAATAAAGTAAAATTTTCGCAAAGTAAAAAAAAAGGCATCAGAAAGGAGCCTATACATTTCATTTAGTGTGTCTCAGTGTTGCATTGTTGGTACAATACTTTTACTTTATTGGTTTCATTGACCTTTATTTATGTTCACCTGTCATGAGGAAACTATGGGGGCTTCATTTGCTGTTTTTTTTTTTTTTAATGTTTTTTGCCTGTCTGTGTTCAGATGCATACTTTTTAGGCCTCATGTACCTGGATGTGAAAAATGATGAGCATGCTATGAACAAATGTCAGAATTCTTTATCTCTACATTTGCACCAGGTTGGGTATTAAGAAAGCATTGAAGTCAATGAATCAGTATGACAGCTAGGCAGCTAACATTTTTGTAAAATGAAAGGTCAGCAATGGCAGTCTACATAATTCTCTAATTTCATCTGTATGTTCTCTACTGAATGATTTATATTTAATGTAGAACTATAGGCAAAACTTTTTTTTTTCATTTTGGATAGAGTATGGGAGGGTTATAACCCCTGTCCATTTATTTTATGCCATATGTGACCCATTAGGGAGATATACCTTCACTTCCTGTCCCATAGCCAAAACAGCAAGTGAGAGAAAATCCTTGCAAATTAAGGTACGTTTTTGGGGCCCCCCAGGTCACCAGAACTAGTGTCCCCACTGGAAAATTTCCCCTCTATTACTTTACAGGGGACCCCCCTTTCTATGATGACGGTAAAGTGGATAAATAGAGAGGGTGAATCTCCCTAACGAGGACACAGACAACAATAAAGACCCGAGAGGTCTTCTAATCCATCTCCATTCTATCCAAAACTAAAACAAAGTTTGCCTTTAGTTATACTCTAACAACAAAGCAAAATAATCTATTATATCCAGACAGTAATCAGCATTAGCCTGTATTAAACGCCACAATCATGTGTGACTATGTAATGGATCACTGCCGTTCTCTTTTTTCCTATACATTATTATAGGTTTACTAGCCTAGAACTAGGCATAACATCATTAAATAAATTGGTCACATAAAAGTTAGCACCTGAAGGCCTATGCTACTCTTATACTAGCACAATTGTGAGTCAATTTCAACCAATTTTAACCAGCTCTTGATTGCAAAAAAAACAGTAAATGGATCAAGCCAACCTACCGACAGATTCTCTTAAGTAAAATGGCTGAAACTGTTGGTGACAGGTTGACCTAAACCATTAGATCACATTTGCAATTAAAGGTTAGTTGAAAGAGGTTGAAATTGCCTGGTATCTTTCCATAATTGTGGCACAAATCTTAGCAAATCTGAATTGCCCTGTTATGGTAGCACCAAATTATTGCTGGGACAGGCAGTGCATATCATAAATGAAACGGAAAAGCAGCTACAACATTTCTTAAAACCAACTTGAAAGTATAGGAATGTGGTTTTCACAGTATTAAGGTGAACAGGCCTAAACAGAGACCAACTTTACACTTTTTTATACTGTATAGTTATTATACAGGATTTATGTAGCGCCAATAGTTTGTGTATAGTGTGAAGAAGCACTGAAACATCAGCTTTATGTATTCATATTATATTTTAGCATACAAGAAAGAATACTCCATTTAAAATGTGCCAGATTTCCAGTTTTATGTTGACTTTCAGGCCCAGAACGATTGAAAAAAAAAAAACCTGTAATTTTATTTTCCTTAACAAGGATTGTTGACTATTGTGTATTAGAAAAATACATGCATACATACAACTTAAAATGTCCCTGAGCACAACAGATTTCATCCACTTCCATAATTTGGTAGGCAGCCACTAAGAAGACATGTTCAAGAATCAACATTACTTCTTAATTGCAAAAGAAAACAAAAAAATCATATGCAGCCAAGAATAGTAATTAGCACTCAGCCAGCCAAGACTGTGCAGTGCTCACCCTTATTATTTTCACTATACCATAGGAAAAGCTACAGGACCTACATTGCCAGGCTCTGCTGTAGACGTCCTAAATGGGTATAATAAAATATTACTGGCTTCAAGTATCCAGCAGCTGTTAAAATACCAAGGATCATATCAGAACATCTGTCAGTATGTCAACCACCTGTAGCCTTGGCCTCTGGTTTGGGGTTTCATACCTTGGATTTCTCCTGGTGTAGCTCTATTTGTATATCTGTTAATTTAGTCCTGAGATCTTCATTTGCAGCTTGAAGAGCAAGTATTAGGGCTTCGGGCTTCTCGCCCTTGTTACGTCCTTTTTTCGACATTCTTGTTTTAAGCGTCTCTGACTTCACTACTTTCAATAGAAAGCCATCATGGGTGGATGTTGGAACTCCTCTTAGGTTAGGATTCCAGGAAGTACAAAGTTCTGCTCTGGTGGAAGCCCTTTAAAAAAAAAAAAAAAGCATGCAGCATCAAAATAATATAGGCATTATATATTGTCCATGTGAATTACATCTTTAGAGTTAAAGGAGAACTATTGGTAAATTTAAAAAAAGGTTATTTAACTTCCCATGGAGCCAAGTGCCTATAGCGCTTGGTCCTATTCTGACTGGTGGCCCCGTTGTCTCCTAACACCAAATCCTAATGCTGGCAGTTGCCCCACTCCCTTTTGAGTCCAAATTCTGAGCATTTCTGTGAAGGGAGGTACAGTCAGTACAGATTCAGTGCAGAGCCAGTCAGTACAGAGTGAACAATAAGAGCTGTTTGTTCATTCATAACAGTAAAAGGTCATTTAGAGATTTGGCTCTGTGTAAAGTGTCTGCCAATGCCCTTTATGAAGTAAAAGCAGATGCAGATACATTACACAGAGCTGCAGCTCTGAGTCATCTTTTATTATTATGAATGAACAAGCAGGTCATAGTTACAGATCACATAGAGCATTGTGAGTCTATTAGTGGCTGCCTTCACACATCACACTGGATGGATCACACCGTGCCGGAGAGATGTGTGAGCTTTCAGTTTTATGAATGAATGATCAGCGAGGTCGAGACTCCTGCCATGTATAACATAGCTCGGCAACAGCCTTCGCTCATTCTTAAAACTAAAATATCACACAGCTGCAGTCCTATTTGATCCATCAGCTGGGCACAGATACTTAGAAACCAAGCGACAGATTTGAATGGGACCAAGTGCAATAAGGACTTGGTCAACTGGGCAGTTACAGAACATGTAAAGAAATTTAATGAGAGTTCTTCTTTAACTTAAAGGACCAATTTATTAGTTCAGTACAAACAATGGTGGTTTAATATTACCATTAATATTCAATCAGAACATACATTTTAGGAGGTAAATTTTGGAAACTCATATCTGAATTCTCACGCTGAATGAATTACACCGTGATTAAAGAAGTCAATTGATGTTCAAAGAATTGCCTTCATTATCAACAGAACCTGGTTCATATTTTCTGTTAACTATTTTAGGCCAACCTGGGTCAATTTATGCTGTTTCAAAAACAACAAACAAAAATTCCTATCTCACTTACCAGACGTGAAACAAAACGAATTGTCCTGTCTAACAGTTCACATTAAAACAAGGGGTTTAGTATGCACACATTTGCAAATATATGCATAAGATGCAGAAGCCACTTCACGGAACCACAGTATTTCTGCAGTTCCTAATTCTATAAATTTTGATAGTGTCCAAAGTTGGGGCACATATATAGAAATGGATAGATTAAGAGCAGGTATGCCTTGAGGAAGCCCACCCCTCCTTAAAACCAGTCATCAGGTTATCCTTAGTATAATTCTAAAAAGATTAGAAGTTAAAAGCAAATGTAGCACTACCCCCTTAGGGGTTGCTAAAGAACCAGTCCTTGAGCTTTGGTTTTGTTATTTATTGAGGGGATTAGAACTTGGATAGGGTAAGGGGGGTATAGGATGCCCAAGGGAACCGATAATTAAGGACAACTTCCTGAAACTATTCACAAGCTTTTCTTCTCTGATGCAGTCTCTGTTGGAGTGCTAGCCAGCATCTCATAGTTGTACTACCCCAGACCTTAGATGAACTCCTCTTCACCCAGCAATCTGGAGACATTCTTCCTGAGCAGGAGATCTGGCTCCTGTTCCTTTAAATGAGGTGAACAGTCACTAGCGGAGGGCTAATCTGGGCTAATCTGGTTTTCCACCAGAGTGTTCCTTCCCCTATCCGCCCAGGAGGTTCAGGTGACTCACTCAGATCCTCTCTCTTGTGGAATAGCTGCTGCTACCAGGCCTATCAGCTGGGCTGCTCCTTCCCTGCCATGGTCCTCTCTCAGGGGGCCAGTAAGTCCCAAGTTTTCCTCACTCTAGGCCTCCTGGCAGCTTCCTTCCTCCAACCTCACATCCTCTCCTTCTTTCATCTGACTCCTCATACTCCTCCCACTGAGCAGGCTCCTACACGATTAAGGGTGTACATCCTCTTGCCAAGCCTTCTGTTTGGGATTGGCTAGGACCCCTCAAGAGTGCAGCAAGCCACTCCTCAGATCGACCCACTGCTTCCAAGGCCCTCCTCCAAAAGCCTCAGAGCAGGTGGAAATTCCAGAGGGGCTTGGCCTGCAGAGTCTCAGCCCTGACCACAATTTGACCCCTCTGGCTATTACACCTGAGCCACTAACAACTCCCCTAGCTAAACTGCAGTGTTTTTAGGTGTTTGTACACTGCCCTTATCAACCTTAAAGTAAAAAAATTACATTCTATGATTCATTATATTATACAAATTATTTTTCAGGAAAAGATCAAATCTTTCCAAAAAAATTAAGTATCAGAAATACCCTGAAGGCAGTGTTGCTAACTTGCCTCTTTATTTATTGATACATGAATTACACAGGTGTTGAGGATGATATAATGTAGGCAAGTCACAGTTTGAATTTAATTACCACAACATCTTTATCACTCAGATATCTCAGTAATTTAAGGAATGAATTGGGTTGACAGGCCGCACACATAAATTGTGAGCTAGTTAGCAATGCACTAGCTATATCATGTTGATCTTAAAGTAGGCAAAACAATTTTTTTTTCAATTTTGCATAGAGTAGGGTTGTATCTCCTGTCAGATTTTTTCTTGCCATCTGTGACCCATTGCAGAGATTTCCTTTCACTTCTGGTCTCATAGCCAAACAGGAAGTGGGGGAAATCCCTGAAAATTAAGACAATTCCTTGGGACATCCCAGGTTACCAGAACTAGTGTCCCCATTGGAAAATTCCCCTTCTATTACTTTTCTGGGGATGACACAAAATTAGGGATTTTCTTTTACTTTCAATGATAATGGTAAACAAAACAAATAGCGAGGACAAATTTCCTTAATGGGGACACAGTAATAAAACCTGACAGGTGTTCTAATCCCTCTCCACTCCATCCAAAACGGAAAAAAAAAAGCTTTGCCTTTAGTTATACTTTAATTTTTAGGATCTATAATATACATTAATCATTTAAAAAATGTGTAATTTGCGACATAATTAAATTCACTGATGATGAGATGTCGCTGCATGCACTTCTACATAGTAGAATTTGGAGTTGTTGTGCCTATTAGCCTTGGATATTCACTGGCAACAGCTTCACAAATGATAACTACTGTATATCAGGAAGAAGAAAGGCATTAACAACAAAGTTAAAAGGCTACAGTGCTACAGTGCCTCCGCCCCGTTCACACTTCACATAGCAGAAGCTTGTGTTCCGGCTTGCTACTTTGTGTGGATGATTGTCATGTGATTTCGAGGGTTGTGCACAGGGCAGCCCATTCACTTGAATCGGCTGCCCCATGCGAGTTTGTAGCAGCAAAGAAGCTCTGGGACCAAAATGTAGCCTTGAGCCAGGTGTATTTTTACAAGGGCATTTTACAATTACTGCAAAGTCATGTTGGGAGGCCATTCAATATGAATGATACTCAAATGGGCCCTGTGCATCTTGCTGCAATTTGGAATCGCAAAGTGTGAACCAGATCTAATTAACTGGTATAATGCAGGCCATACATGGGTCGAATTCCGAACGCATTTCCTTTAGAAAATCTGAAATTTTGTGCATTTTGTAATCCGATGGTGCCACCACTGATTTCGAAATTCAACCAGCCAAGCCTTCAATTTCACCTCATGTTGCTACAGAAAAGAATTTTCACGGCTGGGAATTTTCTTTTCTTTCCAGGTCACAGCTCACGCTTATTTCTTTTTTTGTTTATATTTCCCGCACGATTCTCCCATCATTAATTCGAAATTTGTTTTTTTTTCAAAAAATTTCCAACATGCTCAAACACTCAAATTCGATGGTCACCCGAAAATCAGCTGTTTCTGTGACTCACTAATGGTGCGAAATTCAAACAAAAATTCTAAGAAAAGATTTTCGAAAGAAAATTCTTTTGGAATTGAACCCGTGTATGGCTGGCTTAAGTATGATCTCAATCAAAAGGGATCTAGGGCAATACAGTAACTAACCCCACCTGGTGCACTAACATCCATTTATCAGCCTATTTCCATGCATTATTCTAAGCTTTTCAGGCTTTGTAAAGCTATGGCACGCCTTCACTGCTATGTATTTCCCAAGGGCTACATGAGCTGACTATATTATATCCAATATACAAACCACTATTTTTATCCAGTACTTTTAGATTTACATATTTCATAATTCTGGGTATATTCAAGAACATACCTTCTCAAACTACAACAATGTAACCCTATTTAGAAATCAAAGAATGTTTTAAAAAAAGTCAGCAAAGTTAGTAAAGTTATTAGTTTTATAAGTAATATGTAATGACTATCTATAACTAGGTATAATATGTGATCTTGGGAAAAACGTTTTATGTTATGTGGCCTTTTAAAGTGGACTCTGAGAGCAATACAGCTATTTCAAACCCCATTTATTAAACCAAAGTACCAAACACCCCTCTATGACAAAGCCCCGGGAGTGGGACGAAACGCATCGGGGTGATGGCATAGTGGAGCTGAGGCATGCATCTCACTGCTATTACACATTGAGCTGCCAGTGTTCAGAGCCTTCACATGGTATAGCCAGCATGCTTTCTGAGTGAGCATTTTTAGACGCCGGCTCTCCACTTGAGTAGTGGATCACCAGAGAGGCATTACATAGAGTGGCACTCCAAGATACTATAACAAGTCACCCCGGAGTAATACTTTGCACACACAAATGTCGGGCTCCATCTGGTTAGTGGTACTGGTATTAGCTATAGTAGAGGGAAAGGGTCTGTGTGCAGGCTCAAGCAGAGGCAGCCAATCAGTGATTCAGCCTGAACATACAGTTGTGACCAAAATTATTCAACCCCCAATGCTGTAAAGGGGTTTAGGGACTATAGTGTACATTTGGAATTGTATTCAGAATCAAATCCTACAAGGACGTTGTAACTACCCAAATGCAACTAAAATGACATCAATTGTTTATGTAATACAGTAGTAAATGGTTCTTATGTGGTTTCTTCATTGCCACAATTATTCAACCCCTTAAAGACTACCACTCTGAAGAACAGAGGTTCATACAGGTGCTTTCCATCAGGTATTGAAAACACCTGTGGATGTCACCGAGCAGCAATCAAGCATAATAAGCACCAATTAGGCAGCTTTAAAATGACTGTGATACTCAGCTCCTTCTAGACATTTACTGGTGTGGTTACAAACATGGTGAAGGCAAGAGAATGGTCCAGGAAGACAAGAGAAGAGGTGATTTCTCTTCACAGGAAGGGCAATGGCTATAAGAAGATTGCAAAGATGTTAAACATACCAAGAGACACCTTAGGAAGCATCATTCGCAAATTCAAGGCAAAGGGCACTGTTGAAACGCTACCTGGTCGTGGCAGAAAGAAGATGCTGACTTCGACTGCTGTGCGCTACCTGAAGCGTAGAGTGGAGAGAAGTCCCCGTGTGACTGCTGAGGAACTGAGAAAAGATTTGTCAGATGTGGGTACAGAAGTTTCAGCCCAGACAATAAGACGCACACTGCGTAATGAAGGCCTCCGTGCCAGAACTCCCAGGCGTACCCCCTTGCTGTCTCCAAAGAATAAGAAGAGTCGACTGCAGTATGCCAAAAGCCATGTGGACAAACCACAAAAGTTGTGGGATAGTGTTCTGTGGACTGATGAAACAAAATTAGAACTGTTTGGGCCCATGGATCAACGCTATGTTTGGAGGAGGAAGAACAAGGCCTATGATGAAAAGAACACCTTGCCTACTGTGAAGCATGGTGGAGGGTCAATCATGCTTTGGGGCTGTTTTGCTTCTGCAGGTACAGGGAAGCTTCAGCGTGTGCAAGGTACCATGAATTCTCTTCAGTACCAGGAGATATTGGATGGAAACGTGATGCAGTCCGTCACACACCTGAGGCTTGGGAGACGTTGGACCTTTCAACAGGACAATGATCCCAAGCATACCTCCAAGTCCACTAGAGCATGGTTGCAGAGGAAAGGCTGGAACATTTTGGAGTGGCCATCGCAGTCACCAGACTTAAATCCGATTGAGAACCTCTGGTGGGACTTAAAGAAAGCAGTTGCAGTGCGCAAGCCTAAGAATGTGACTGAACTGGAGGCCTTTGCCCATGAAGAATGGGCGAAGATACCCGTAGATCGCTGCAAGACACTTGTGTCAAGCTATGCTTCACGTTTAAAAGCTGTTATAACTGTAAAAGGATGCTGTACTAAGTACTAAGATTGAATGTCACTTGGGGGTTGAATAAAACTGATAATGCTGTGAGCACAGAAAAGACATTTGTGGTTATTTCATTATAACTGTTATGTTATATTTGTCTGACCTACAAGTGCCTCTTTAATGTAAATGTAAGCAAGATGACTGAATGATCAAAAGCAATGTCAAACTGGCCAAAACACTCAATTTCAGTGGGGGTTGAATAATTTTGGTCACAACTGTAAATGCACACCACTAGCCCTGATATAAAGTATTACACTGAGCTGTTTAGTCCTTTCAGATTATAGAGCAGGACAGGGGATGTTACATAGAATTTAATAACTGTACAGAAATAACTGTATAGCGACAGAATATTTGTTAATGCAGCCTTACCTGTGACTTCAACCATCTACATCCATTGTCTCCAGCCCTCCAGTCCATATCTGAAAACAAAAACAGAGCAATGTGAGAATGCACACTCAGCATGTCAACTGACTACTAGATACAGTAATTAAATAAGAAGCGCTGGAAGGGAATATAACCAGAATTAATTGCTTAGAGCTCTAGATTTCACCACAGACACGAGATGACTCGAATGTGTCAGACTTTCTGATCACTGTTTTTTCCTAAACAGTACTGTCCAGATGTACGTGTACATTTATCGCAATGATGTCTATGCTCTTAGCAGGCACTCCCAGTGCCAGTGCCACTATCTTCCTTAGAATAACTACAATTATCAGGCTAAAGTTACAAAACTGTAACAAAAGGATAAAGATCTCAACTCATCTTTAGCTATAAACCTGTAATTTTTAAATCTCACTAGACTAAGATAAAAAAGCAATTTTAATCAAAAAGTCTATTGGCTGTGAAAAAGCAACCCGACCAGTAGATTAATCCCTTTATATTGCTTCTATATTTCTATGCACTGTCAATGCACTGGCTTCTACAAATCACAACACAATTCAGGGTCCAACTTTAATATGTAAAGCTTACACATCTCCTTTCTTTAGCATCCAGGTGTAGAATAGAACTCTGGAACCTTTACCCATTTCCAAGTTTTCCCTGGTACTTCTCTCTTTCTCTGTAATGCTTTTCACATCCTTTCAGGCCTTTTAAAGGCTAAGTTCACCTTTTACTTTTTCTAAAATCCAGCTCCCCTATGCACCAATATACCATTACTGCACCTAAGTTGCAAAAATACAGCTCTATTTGATCTGGAGAGCAAGGCCTTACCTTAGCCTTTTCTTCTATTTCAATATTTTTATTAAAGAAGTTTTTGTTTTTATAATACAGCAAGCTCATGATACGCCCACGCAGGGGTAGAACGACAATAGCATACATAAGCAGATACAAATCAGCAGGGTGTATTAGCCAAATAACGGAACGTCCAATGACACCAAGGAGGGAAGGCAAAAAGCCGAACCACACAGTAGCAGCAGCAGCAATCCGTCATATTACCGAAAAAAAACAAAGAGGAAAAACACCTACTGAGAAGTATCAGCTCAGAACATACGGGAAAGAAACCCAAACTGATAAAAAAAAGAAAGTATAAGAACATAGAAAGAAATAAGGAAGGGAGAAATATTCAGGGAGAGAACATGGAAGAAAAGAAGACTAGAAGAGTTACGGATCCAGGGCCAGCACAGGCAACGACTATAAGAGTCCATAGCTAGTAGGAGGCAAGGACGGCAGGGAATAATGTATCCAAGGTTCCCAAACCTTAAGGAATATCGGATGAGAATCTTTTATTTTAATGTTTTTATTAATTTATAAACAGATTAAGAAGACAGGAGCAACAAAACACGCCCACACAGGGGCCATCAATTGCACATAAGGATGAGAATCTTGAAGAACGCTAGACATCTGTTCATTGATCAGCATAGCATTCATTCGGGTCTTCACCCCCTGGAAGACAACCGAAGAGGTTCTCCAAGCTTGAGCTATAGCACGTTTGGCCGAATTGAATAGGTAGGATGCCAATTTCTGCTGAGACTTAGACAGACCCAAAATTGGGCAATGCAGGAGGGCCACTCTTGCATCCTTACGGACCGTAATATGAAATAATTTTTGCAGCAAACCAAAAACCCTAGACCAGAAGCCTATCAATCGTGGGCAAGACCACCAGATGTGCAAGACATCCCCACGTAGACCACAGTTCCAGAAACACCTATCTCCGCCAGTCGGATTAAAGTGAGCAGTCCAAGCTGGGACCCAGTACCACCACAGGAGAACTTTGTAGCCTGCCTGAAGAGTGACGGTATTGAAGGAAAATTTTGCCACCATCCTTCAGGCCTCATGCCAATCCTCCGCCGCAATCGAGAAACCTAGATCTCGCTCCCATTGAGAGACATAAGACAGGGGTGGTGAGAAGGACCTACTGTTAAGAGAGACATAAATTACAGAAATGAGACCAGGGGACCCTGGGGAATGTTGACAGACATGTTCAAAGGGCATTTTGCGGTAAAAATATGTAGAAGTACGAAGGAGGGACAGAACCCAGTGGCGCAATTGCAAATAACGATAATATTCCCGCGGCGGGACCCCCCGTGATTATCAAAGAGACTTCCATGATAGAAATGAACGAGTGTTCAGAAAATCATGTACAATAACAAAGCCATGGGAGGTCCACCAAGAGAAAGAAGGAGGATATTCTAAGCCTGGTGGAAATAAAGGAATATGCATAATCTGTAAAAGAGGTAGAAAAGATTATATCAATTTACCCGAATATTTAACAGAATCCCAGGTTCGTAAAATGTGAAGCATGATAGGGCTCAGGTCTGGAGGGCACAACTCAGGTGGGAGCCAAAGCAATGTAGTTAAGGAAAGCAGAGCACAGTTGGGTAATTACAAGAGTACCAATAATGGGGTATGAAGCATGGACAACTAGGAAATTTGAGCTGCCAAATAGTATCTAAAACATGTGGGACTCCCAAACCTTAGCCTTTTATTAAAAAGCTTTTTCACTTCTTGGAATGTAGACAAAAGACAGAGGAGCCAGTAGGACCCTGGAAGCAGATTACTAACTGATCTCCTTAGCACACACATCCTACACTGGCCTCTTAAGTACACACCCTTCACCCACCAACTATTTTTTCACAGCATCCCCGACATCTCTCCCCACGTGCACTTGCCTGGCTACCCCACATCTCTACAGACAGGCTCAGGCCGCATGCAGCCTACGGTACACCCCTGATGTAGCGCAAGGGCCTGCTTGATTGGATACAGAATGATTGGATAGATGGTGTGTCCTCCTATTATAAATTTTTGGTAATACTAAAGGAGATCATACAGAGATTGAACAATCAGATTGTCATTCATTTTTAATGGCACACAAAAAACAGAAACAAACACACATTTTGACACATGAAAAAATGGGGAACAACTGCAGCAAAACGTGGAGTAAAAAACGTGAAACACGCACCATGCCAAATGTCCCATGAGCTACTTTGCTATGTGTAGCACAGCCCATTGAAATCAAAGGGCTGCCCTAAGTGTCTCACTGGAAAAGCGAGCCAAACATGTGCTCCCATCACTCTCAGTGTGAATGGGGCCTGAAAGTGAAATTGGTGCATATTGGTTTATATAAGAACAATGAGGCTCCATTCACATCTGTGTGTTTCCGAACACATGTCAATCTGCACAAAAAATGCGTGTTTTACCATGCGTTTCAGAAAATTGATGCAAATGTGCATCATGTTTGTGTTGTCATTACATGTTAAAGGTACCCCAAATGTGGCAAACACATCAAAACCTGTGGTAAAGCACTGTGCTCCGCTCCAAAAAAAAAGTTCTGGAGGTTTTCTGGAGAGATTTTTGCGTGTATAGCAGCCAAGTGACTGAACTGCCTTATGCGTTACGAGTGAAAGCGCTCCAAAACAAACGCATGCGGGGAATCTTCACTATGCAGAGAGGTGACCGGGGCCTCCTACGTCCACTCCCTCCTATGTCCTTGTATAAAGATGGCCACACACTATGCAATCTGATTGTACAATCTCTGTACAATTTCCTTTAGATTTAAAAGAACTATGGAATAGGAGGACACACCTGAACAATCTATTCAATTGGTATCAAATCAGACAGGCTCTTGCACTACATAGCTAATGGGGGGAAGGTAGTATTGTAATGAGGGAGGTGCGGTCCAGAGTGGTGAATACACCCTATCACACCCTCTTCTGTGATGCAACAATGAAGTGAAGGCTTCTGGGAAGTGGCCTACAGGAAGTGAACTCTGAGATATCATCAGCAGGAAATGATGCAATCTGAAAATCAGTTACAAATCTCACATTAGTTAACAAAAATTAAATGTTCTGTATCTGAGGTCATTGAGGGAAAAGCACATCCTTTAAGGCACCAATAAAATTAATCTTTTCAGAAAGATACAGTATATTATTTTGACCACACAACATTCCTGGGTGACATCTACAGATGTTCCTACAACACAGGTGTTGATGTATCTAACCCAGCAATGGGCAAACTACGGCCCGCGGGCCGTATACGGCCCGGCGGACCTTTTAATCCGGCCCGCGGAGCGTGGCAAACATTGGCTGTCAGGATGTAGGCGGGGCAGCGTGACGAACTCCTCTCCTCTCACAGTCCGCCCTGAAGACCGGAAAGGCGCGGGAACACGGCGAGAGGAACGTGCGGAGCAAAGGTAAGTGAATTGACACAATATGGGGAATGAATTACTATAGGGGGGATGAATTACTATATGGGGGATGAATTACTATAGGGGATGAATTACTATATGGGGGATTAATTACTATAGGGGGGATGAATTACTATATGGGGGATGAATTACTATAGGGGGGATGAATTACTATATGGGGGATGAATTACTATAGGGGGGAATGAATTACTATAGGGGGGATGAATTACTATATGGGGGATGAATTACTATGGGGGATGAATTACTATATGGGGGATGAATTACTATGGGGGATGAATTACTATATGGGGAATTAATTACTATGGGGGATGAATTACTATGGGGGATGAATTACTATATGGGGGATTAATTACTATGGGGGATGAATTACTATGGGGGATGAATTACTATGGGGGATGAATTACTATGGGGGATGAATTACTATATGGGGGATGAATTACTATGGGGGATGAATTACTATATGGGGGATGAATTACTATGGGGGATGAATTACTATATGGGGGATGAATTACTATAGGGGGGATGAATTACTATATGGGGGATGAATTATTATTATTACTATACTTACTATGGATGGCATGGTAGTGGCTGGGCCGGCCAGCAGCTAGTCCGGCCCCCGGGTCCAATATATGAACCCATTGCGGCCCTCAAGTCAAAAAGTTTGCCCACCCCTGATCTAACCCTTCTCATTTTAGACTGTAAGCTCATATAGGCAAGGTTTTAATTTCTATTATTTTATGTACTTGTGTTTAATTTAATGTCAGTCTTATAGATCATGTATGTCTGCAGATCACAGTGAAAGATGCTGGTACTATATAAATTAATATTAGAAAATGCAATAGTATGTGTGTATATATATTTTTTTACCTAACACAGGAAAAATGGGCAGTTGATTTAACTTACCACTTGACAAGATACGTGATCAAGGAGCACAAGTTCATTTTCGTTTTTAATAACAAACATGTCATACTTACCTGCTCTGTGCAATTGATTGCCTTCTTCTGGGCTTCTCCTCTTCTCCATGTGTCACCATAGGAAGCTGCTTCCTATAGTGGCATATGTGCTGGCTCGATCCCAAACCACACTCTGTGTCCATTGACACACTCAGTTGGGCTCAGAAACGCCCCCTGCTATTTTATCACTGGACTTGATTGACAGAAGCAGGAGCCAATAGCTCTGACAGCTCTCATTGAACCCAGTGAGAAGGGAGAGAGAGCAGGGTCACTGCTCTTGGGCACGGTGCTGGATTGAGATCAGGCTCAAGTAAGTATTTGAGGGAGGTTGGCAATAGAAGTTTTTTTACCGTAATGCATAGTAAAAAAACCTTCAACCTTTACAACCACTTTAAAGTGAACATATGCTATGTCTCTGGAGAGCAAAGCAACAGGCTCCTATAATTTGTCCCGACCAGAGAAGCACATACTTACCTTCCTTTTAGTTTCCTGATGCTCCATTCAGCTAACTTTGATGATAAGAGGAAGACCTGTTTTTTCGTAAGTTTGAACTTAGGGTCCTTTTACTCAGGCGGACCAAATTAATTTACTTGTCCATTTTTCAGGCGGACCCGATCGGACCATCCATTGTTCTCTATGGGGAGGTGGATGTATACAGACATGTGTCTGTTTACACCCGTCTGTATCCGATCTACTAAAAAGAGATGGATGGGGATCTGTCTAGCAGATCGGATGACAGTCGGATGTAAACGGACAGGTGGTCTGTTTACATCCAGCTGTCCCATAGAGAACAGCGAGCACAAGCAGAGCGGACAGGACCTGTCATCCGCCTGCTCAGCAGGGATCAGCGGACAGATCCCCCACTGACCAAGCGGATCCATTTGGCGGAGTTTGCTCGTGTGAAAGGGGCCTTATACAGGTCTGTCTTTCTACTCCCATAAACTCCACCAGGATCAAATTAGTTTTTAATGAACATCAACATATAAAACCAGTGAGCCAATCTTTCCTCAAAGCAGAACTACACTGCACCTGAACACCTCAAACCAAAAAGGCTGTTTAATTAATTTTTAATATTCAGAGCAAACTCCCACATCCATCCATATCTCCATGCTTTACTTTACTGAGAAGTCACTTTGAAAAACACCCCTTGAGAAATCACTTTGAAAAACACCCCCTAATATTTTTGGCCATTTTGAGCATAGAAGATGATTCAAGTAGCATTTACTTCCTGGATTCCATCTGCCCTTAGCTCAGGCATGCAAGCAGGAGGGCATGATTAGCTCAGAAAAACCCTGTTGAACTCCTGAAGACTCCTGGGGGTGTATGACATCATTTGCGTAGGCCTGGAAACCAGGAAGTAACTTAAGAAATGTAAAAAAAAAGTTTAAGACAAGTAAATATGATATACTTTCATATGCATTCAGTAATGCTATTAGCAGAAGAATTTAAAAAAGTCAATGTTGGTTGAGAGAGTGAAGTTCCACTTTAGCCAAGCAACAGTGCATTGCTATAAATGTACTACTGGTTGCTATGGGTTACAGCACTGAATTACTCTTTGAATTAATACTAACCCTAGGTTCACATATGTGCGGGTGATGTCGCTGTGGATCTGCACGAAAATCCGTGCAGCCGCACCACCCGCACCCATATTGGGAACCAAGGATTGCGTTTTCCAAAGAAGTGCAGGGACTTCTTCTCTGTGTGTCATGGGGCACGGGAGTCCATTCAAATGATTGGACTCTCGTTCCCGTGTAAAACGAGGCCTGCACGGCCACATATATGTGAACTGGGTGTAAAGGGATTGTGTCAAAAAAAAAAGATAACGGACGCTCACAGATGCACCCATTCCAGGACCCATGTATCACATACTAGTTCTAGGGCAGCGATTTAGTGAACTTCTAAAAGCTAGATTATAGAAAGCTGAACAGTAGATGGCAGTTGTCCACAGTAACCAATCACGTCTAAGATTTCCATGTCTGGGTGAAAAATCTGATTGGTTGCAATCAATAACTTAACTTTTGCTCTTATTTACTTAATTACAATTTTGGTGACTCATGCTCAGTGAATACATTTGAATTCACTGCTAATATTAGTATGCAGCACAAGAGTCAGAGAATAGCTGCTTTTATCAGAGCTTTCTCACACATGCTTGGCTTCATGGGATTCTCTTTTAAAGCTCTGTTTATTTGCCTCCTCCCCCCTACACTGATATATTTGGCACCTTTTTTGGGGAGAGAGCGGATACCTGTTTTTGACAGGTACCCGCTACCACGTCTGGCTCAGTTTGCCACAGCGAAGTCTCCCGGAAGTTCGGCCCCCTCCTCCCTCCTGCAGTCTTCTGGAAACTTTCACAGGTCCCAGGAAACCAATCAGGAAGCACAGCGTGACTTGCACATGTGCAGTGGGCACTAGGTTGTGAAGGTGCCCACAGTTGAGATGCCAGCGCCATGGAGGAGGGAAAGGGAGAAGGGACTGCGCAGGGTGAGTACATCGCTGGACTCTGGGACAGGTAAGTGTGTGTTTAATAAAAGTCAGCAGATCCAGTTTTTGTAGCTGCTGACTTTTAATAAACACAAAAATGGTTGGAATTCCACTTTAAGGGTCAGTTCACTTCTACTGAATTTTGCCAAAAACGTTCTTATGCATTACAATGTCCTCAATACATTAACATGCAGTGCTCAAATTTGTTAAATCATTTTTACTTTCAGGTGCTCATTACATTGTCCTCCCCCAAGGGCAGGACGTACCATGAGTGGGATGCTGGGACCCAGAATCTGACAAAGAAGCATTAAGCTTTGTTCCCTACCCATGCATGCACAGTCAGCTCCATCTCTCGCAGTCCAGCATTCTGCAAGAGTAAAAGACTGCACATGTGTAGGTCAGGAACTAAGCTGGGTGCTCATTCATGACCAACACTCGGTCTGTCTGGCCACCTGCAGAACAGAGAAGGTAGAACAATGTAATGAGCATTTGAAAATTAAAATCTTGGTTTACCTGTAAAATCCTTCTCTTGGAGCACCTCATGGGACACAGAGGAATGACATATTCATGACTATTTGGGTTATGCAGCCACATTCAGGCATATCAACACTGTCCACTAAAAGACAAAAAAACCCATCCCAACATAACCCTTCCCAGCTCAGCTAAACATTAGTTTGGTAGTGAGCAATGAACAGACAAGAGTGGAGGGATCTCTGTGTCCTGTGATGTACTCCAATCAAAGAATTTTACATGTAAACCAAAAATCTTAATTTTGTAATCGTACATTACAGGACACAGAGGACTCATATATCCATGACCACTTGAAATGTTTTGAATCAGTGAACATGAGGGGTGGGCAATGCAGCAACATATCCAATATGCCCAAAACCCAAAAACGGAACAGGGGGAGCCTCACTACAAAGCTGTCCACATAACCTGCCACCCAAACTGGCATCTGCAGAGGGGTACACATCTTATTGATAGGACTTAGCAAATGTGTGAAGAAAGGACCAGGTAGCAGCCTTATAGGGTTGAACAACAAACGTTTGCTGCTTAATGACTGTCATATGCCTTTAAGTGTTCTCTGTAATTTGTTTGCTCCTCCCTTTCCTCTGGTTTAGTTAATGCTGTATAGATAGCCCGCCCTTTTTCCAAGAAATGCATTGCAGCTTCTAGCCTTATGTCATGAAGCAGGTCACATTATGATCTTTTGACCTATCAGATGTTCATTGTTGTAACATTCTCTCAGTTTATGGAATAAACTTCACAAGATCTACAAGATGTCTTCTGTATTGAGTCACTGACTGTGGTATTCAACTAAGATTGGAGTTATCGCTATCTCATCACAACTGTAAGTTACAGAGATCACACTTTCAATGCTTAGATTGGAGAGACAGAACAATGGCCAAGGAAAAACTGATACTGCTGGTGGAAGGGGCCTTGACTAGAAAAGGAGGAATCTTGCCCTTAATATCATAGGCCTGAGTAAGGATCTCTAGGAATCCACCTAAAATATAGTGGATCGAGAGGGAGCCTGACCCTTCTGAGACCCGTACGGTAGCCCTCAGGCAGAAGAAACAGGGAATCAGACTTTTGAAAAAAGCTGTAGACTTCAGATGAACTGGAGCAGCTTGAGCAACAGCACTTTTTCTTTAGCATGTTTAAGATTAGGACAAAAGGATGGCAACACAATGGGGTTGATTTAGTAAAACTGGAGAGTGCAAAATCTGGTGCAGCTCTGCATAGAAACCAATCAGCTACTAGTTTTTTTCAAAGCTTAATTGGACAAGCTGAACTTAGAAGCTGATTATCTACTATGCACAGCTGCACCAGACTGTGAGCTCTCCAGTTTTAGCAAATCAACCCCATTGTGTTCCCATCCTTTTGTCCTAATCCTAAACATGGTAAAGAAAAAGTGCTGTTCAAACTGTTTATCTGAAGTCTACAGCTATGATTAACCCCAATGTCCTGATTCAGGTGTAATGACATGGGAATCTCTCAGAGAGGTTCAAAGGGGAAGCACATCCATCACCTGAGGCTCCATGTACACGGGACACTTCTGAATGATGGAAACTGACTGCTGGAAAACGTAGGTTAAAAAACGTCTGTTTAGCCGCGTTTGCATACCGCGTTTATGCGCGTTTGTGTATTTGCGTTTAGAAGCGTTTTTTAAAGATAAGCACAGGAACCTCCCAAATGCCCAGAATGCACTGAAAAGTGGTAAATTATTAACTATTTCAGACTGTTTCATAGAAATACACAGAGTAGAAGCAGAGACAGCAGTATGTGTTGAGATAATTAGGTGTGAGTTGCTCATTAACATTTCTTTTGTTTCCAAGGGTGGGAAAGGTGTCTGGTGGAGTGAGTCATTAAGGCCACCTGGCAGGGGGTCTTCATGAGGAATTTGAGGTGTGAATGGTCATTTACATATCTTTTGTTTCCAAGGGAGGGAGAGGTCTGAGGAGTGACAAGCTTGGTCGGAACATCCTGTGTTCAGTGTTTTGTCTATCTGAGTACCTTTAAAATGATTTTGCATGCATTTTTCATGATGAAAAAAGGCTCTGGACAGCATCGGGAACAGGAAGAGTTAAAAAAAAATTTGCAAACACTTATAAACGTGATTAGCCGCGTTTACAAGCGTTTTGCGTTTGAAACGCTGATAAAATCGACTGCTGACCTCAAATGCCTGTAAATGACTGTAAACGAAGATGTGTACATGGACACATAGGAAAACATTAGGGTGAGTTCATGGGGCTGCTGAAAAAAAAAACGCTGAACAGCTCCTAAACGTGAGTTTATCAGCTGCAGTGTACATGGGCCCTAAAGACACTTGCACAAAATTGAGGCTTGGTGAAGCTGGGGCGGGGCCTTGGGGGTTTATGCCTGGGCCTTTTTATGCCTTTTTTGGCCAGTGTCCATTCACCTGAAGGTGGCAGCATAAGGAATTCTCTGTCTCCTGTGATGTACGATTAGGAAAAGTAAGCCTTCTTTTACAAAATGGAGACCGGAATGATAATGTATTGAAGACTTTGTACAGCAAAGGGAGGTTTTCGGTAAAATTAAGTAGAGGTGAACTAACCCTTTACAAACCAAAACAATTAGTATAGAACAACTGATACATGACCTTAAAAGGAATGCAATCTATGAAATACTAAAGGGATCAGCTGCCAAGAAACATCAGCCACAGGGAGGGAGCAGCAAAGCAGACAGAAAGGAGGGTTCGCTCACAGCATGTGGTTTATGTTCATAGAGAAGATGCTGACACTGCACTATGGCATGCCGCAGGACCGATTACAGCTGTCTTACCAAGAACAGCCAGCATTTCACAGAACAAAAATCTATAATATTTTCTAATGTTAGATGTGCCACACACATTTCCTATAGTGGCTTGATACAGGTGCAAATCTCTTTATTAACTGATGCTCCTACTACAACATAGCAAATCTAAAATATATTTTAGGGTGAGGATGTTACAATATCTTTTGAAAATGCTGAAACATTGCAAGGGTTGCTGATGAAAGAATTACTCACAAAACAGATACAGTTGTGTTCAAAATAATAGCAGTGTGTTGAAAAAAGTGAATAAAGTTCAAAATCCTTCTAATAGCTTTTATTTCCATGCACACAAATGCATTGGGAACACTACACATTCTATTCCAAATCAAACATGAAGAAAAATATATCAAATTTGTGTTGTTCCTCTAAAAAAATTGATGAAAAGTGAATATTAGACTGTTCAAAAAAATAGCAGTGTTTGTATTCTTTACAAACTCAAACATTCACTATATAAATTGAAAAATGTTTGAAGATTTTGCTTTCCTTTGAATCACTTAATTAATATTTAGTTGTATAAGCACTGTTTCTGAGAACTGCTGTATATCTGTGTTGCATGGAGTCAACCAACTTCTGGCACCTGTGAACAGGTATTCCAGCCCAGGATGATTGGACTACATTCCACAGTTCTTTTCTATTTCTTGGTTTTGCCTCAGAAACTGCATTTTTGATGTCACCCTACAAGTTTTCTATTGGATTAAGATCCGGGGATTGGGCAGGCCACTCCATAACGTTTACTGGTGTGTTTGGGGTCGTTGTCTTGTTGGAACACCCATTTCAAGGGCATTTCCTCTTCAGCATAAGGCAGCATGACCTCTTCAAGTATTCTGATGTATTCAAACTGATCCATGATCCCTGGTATGCGATAAATAGGCCCAACACCGTAGTATGAGAAACATCCCCATATCATGATGCTTGTGCAAATATGCTTCACTGTCTTCACAGTGTACTGTGGCTTGAATTCAGTGTTTGGGGGTCGTCTGACAAACTGTCTCCGGCCACTAGACCCAAAAAGAACAATCTTACTTTCATCAGTCCACAAAATGTTGCGCCATTTCTCTTTAGGCCAGTCAATGTGCCCTTTGGCAAACTGTAACCTCTTCAGCACGTCTTTTTTTCAACAGTGCGACTTTGCGGGGGCTTCTTGCAGATAGCTTGGCTTCACATAGGGGTCTTCTAATTGTAACAGTACTCACAGGGAACTTTAGACCTTTTTTGATCTTCCTGGAGCTGATTGTTGGCTGAGTCCTTGCCATTTTGGCTATTCCTCTATCCATTCGATTGGTAATTTTTCGCTTTCTTCCAAGTCTTTCAGGTTTTGGTTGCCATTTTAAAGCATTTGCGATCATTTTAGCTGAGCAGCCTATCATTTTCTGCACTTCTTTATATGTTTTCCCCTCTCCAATCAACTTTTTAATCAAGGTACGCTGTTCTTCTGAACAATGTCTGCAACGACCCATTTTCCTCAGAATTTTAGAGAGAAATGCACTGTAACCAGCATGTACAACATTTGCTGCCTTCCTTCCTTAAATAAGGGCAATAATTGCCACCTGTTTTTCAAAGAATGAATGACCTCACTAATAGAACTCCACACTGCTATTATTTTGAACATGGCCCTTTCAATTAGTGACTCAATTACACAGAATCAGCAGTATGCATGTCATGACTGTTGGGTCTGTTGGATTTCTATTACTCTACTACACCTGCTAGTAAGTTATTTGCCATGTAGAAATATCATTTCTACCAAAAACAGTGATTGGTCAGGTTAGTGATGTCTGACTGCTATTATTTTGAACACAACTGTATATAGATAAATATAGGGTTGGTTTTACATGGCTGGGGTCTACAGAAACAAAAAACATGACTCTATACAGTGCCTTGAAAAAGTATTCATACCCCTTGAAATTTTCCACATTTTGTCATGTTACAACCAAAAACGTAAATGTATTTTATTGAGATTTTATGTGACAGACCAACACAAAGTGGCACATAATTGTGAAGTGGAAGAAAAATGATAGTTTTCAAAATGTTTTCCAAATAAGTGCAAATTTCTTCACCGAGGTGTGTGCCAAGATGAACTCAGTAAAGTGATGAGCCAGATTGGCTCCCCCTAGACACCCCAAAAATCTCACCTCTAGGTTCTGACCCTTTAGATGAATAGACAGGTCAAACAATGCTGGTACATAGAACTCATTTAAACTCCAGAAAAACCATGAGATTTAAAGCGATTCTAAAGGTTCACTTTGTTTTTTTTTTGTAAAATAACAAACATGTCTGTAATTACCTGCGGTGTGCAGTGGTTTTGTACAGAGCAGCCCAGATCCTCCTCTTCTTGGGTCTCTGTCTGTTGGGTGCCCCCACAGCAAGCAGCTTGCTATGGGGACACCCGCTGCTCCATGTGCCCATTCACACATGGAGCCGCGGCTTGGACCCACCCCCTCTATCCTCACTGGCTGTGATTGACAGCAGTGGGAGCCCCTGGCTCCTGCTTGCTGTCACAGCCAATGAGGAGGCAGAGATCCGTGACAGCGGATTCTGTCATTCACATCGCTGGATCACGATGAGGCTCAGGTAAATATTGAGGGGGTTGGGGGCATTGCTGCACACAGAAGGTTTTTTACCTTCATACATAGAATGCATGAAGGTAAAAAACCTTCAGCCTTTACAACCACTTTAAGTATGGTCTTTTTTTACTGCACCTACACACAGAAATGCATGTTGCACATTTGTCTCTTTTTATTATCCTCTCTCATTCGCACACAGAAGGGGTAGGCACACTTTGAGAGGTACAGCATGAAAGAGATCAAAGCTCACCAGGGTGCTGCATTTTTTTTAATGAACTAACAAGGCCTAACTAAATAGTAAGTAAAACTTTCAAAAACATAACGAAACAAATATCACTGTAAAAAAACTTGACCTACCTAAGTAGACATTGTCAGTTAGCAGAGCAATGGACAGTATCAATTGGGCAGTGGACGGTGTGTGGACAGTGGCAATAGGGCAGTGGACTGTGTCAGTAGGGGAGTTGATGTTGTCAGTTGGGTGGTGGATATTGTCAGAAGGGCAGAGATTGGTGTCAGTAGAGCAGTGGACAGTGTCAGTAAGGCAGTGGACTTTGTCAGTAGGGCAGAGGATGTTGTCAGGAGAGCAGTGGACAGTGTCAGTAGGGCAGTGAACAATGTCAGTAAGGCAGTGGACGGTGTCAGTAAGGCAGTGAATGGTGTCAGTAATTTTTTATTTTTACTATTTTTTAAAATAATTTTTTACAATTTACATTTTTTATCATTTTTTACAATTGTATTTTTATTATTGCTTCCAATTTTTTTTAACTGCTCTGTTGGGGGGGAGGCTTTAGTGAAATATCAGTGGTCTAAACAGACCCCTGATGTCTCATTTTTGGGACTGAAAAAAGAGAATAAGGACTGTGTCCACAATCTCCATCTCTGCAGCTGCACAGAATGAATGAACAGGAAGAGCTCTGCACATTCACAACCTGAAGAATAGTAAACACAGTCTACTATGCTTCAGTTAAGAATGAACACCGTGAGTGATCAGTAACGATCACTCACTGTGTTCATTCAGAAAAGGAAGCGCCTGGTAAATTACACAATTACTGGCTCCTTCTCCTGATCTCCATCCTGAATTAAATGATCCATGACAGCAGCTGGCGGTGGGAAGAGAGATGGAAGCTAGCAGAACTGCAGAGAAGGGGGGGGGGTTGATGGGGTCTGACTGGGGGAGCACATGGGGGGGAGGCAGCAGAAAGAAATGGAACCTGGATGGGGGGTGCATTTACTGGAACCAAGTGATGTCAGGAGGGGATACTACAGGGGATTGGTACCAGCAAATGCTGCCCCTCCTGTCCTGTTCTGGTTTCCCTTCCTTCTGCTTGTCAGCGGCACAGCATACTAAGTTCTTCATTCCCTGTGCCGCTCTGCATATGTGGGAGAAGCAGTCCAGGGGTTGGCAAGGAAGGGACACAATCTAACTGCCTGAAATCAACAGGTAGACCATGAACATTGGGATGCTGACCCGCACTATAGTCCATAGTATATCTTGGTAGTGAGCATCAGAGTTGGCTACATTCCTACATACAAGGGAACCATGAAGAAAGAAAATAACCTCCCTATAACAAGTTGGATCACAGCAGCAAAAATAAATAAATTGAGATTTGAAGAAAGCTTAGACCTATAGAAGGTACTTTATTGAGTTAAGAATACACACTTTAAGTATAGTGTCCCTCTGGATTCCTACAGTTTAGGCAAGTGTCACAGCAATGAACTGGGGCCTGGGAGTATGCCTAAACACCAGAGAAATGTAATTTTTTACACATTAAAGTGGTAGTAAAGGTCTCTTAATGATTTATCACTACAAGTAAGCCTACCTGTAGGTACAGTAAATATCTCCTAAAAATGGACCATTTAGGAGATATTTATTTAAGTGTCACCAGCGCATATGCTCTGTGCTCTTAATGGACGGAGTGCTGTCCACTGAGAGAGCAGTACCATGGTCGTAACTCCCAAATGCATGCGCAGGAGTGACATCATTGCTCCGTGGCCAGTCAAATGGTCTCAGCCTATGAACCCAGAAGGAAGAGTGGGTAAAGATGGAAGCCCTGTCAGTGGTGACAACGCACCACTGAAGGGCTTCATTTTCAGGTAAGTCTTTCATAATGTGCTAGTATACTATGCACAGTTGCAAGAAAAAGTATGTGAACCCCTTGGGATTACGTGGAGTTTTGCATGAATTGGGCATAAAATGTGCTCTGAACGTCATCTAAGTCACAACAATAGAAGAACACAGTCTGCTGAACATAATACTACACATTAGATGTTGCCATGGTTTAATTGCACATAACATGTAAACATTCACAGTGCAGGGAGGAAAAAGTATGTGAACCTTTGGACTCACAAACTGGTTGACCCTCCTTTGGCAGCAATAAGCTCAACCAAACGTTTCCTGTAGTTGCAGAGCAGACCTGCAACAATTCAATATCATCACACTGATTGGAGTCAAGGTTGGCTCACTCCTGGCTCTAATTAGCTCTGGGAGAAGTCATTAATCTAGGGCCTCACATACTTTTTCCTCCCTGCACTGTGAATGTTTACATGTTATGTGCAATTAAACCATGGCAACATCTAATGTTTGTGTAGTATTATGTTCAGCAGACTGTGTTCTTCTATTGTTGTGACTTAGATGACGTTCAGAGCACATTTTATGCCCAATTCATGCAAAACTCCATGTAATCCCAAGGGGTTCACATACTTTTTCTTGCAACTGTATACTAGCACATTATACTCTAAACTTGCAGGGAGAAGATTTTTGTGTGTTTTTTTGTGGTTTACTACTGCTTTAAAGGTTCAGATACACAAAGTATGTATCGACATGGTAGGGTACCTGCCCTAATGACATAATTCTGGTTCATTTTATGTTTCCAAAGCACAAGTTCTACTTAAACTGAATGCTACAGGAATCGTGTTTGCTGGATCTAGTCTGATACACATGACAAAGACAAGACTTTATAAATGAAAAATGATAGGCTGACTAGACAATGAAGTGACAAACAATATATGTGTTTACAAGCAGTGAGGTGGAGATGGCGAGCTCGGTTTATACTGCAGCATGTTGCCAGTTCTCCTTTGTGCAGTTTGATCTTAGCACAACTGCAGTGCAGAATTTCAATGAGGAAGTTATCATGGCTGAGCACAGATCTAACAAAGCCATCATCTCAGGTGCCAAGGAAATGACTACCTTCACTATTGACATACCGAATAAGAACCTATCTTTACAATAATGCCGTGTGCACATCCTAATCTCAACAAAGAATATTTCCTGCTCCGACAATCAATAAAAAGCCAAACATCACATCCTAGACAAATTTGTGCTTCAGCCGGTTGGATTAGAGGTCATGCAGTAGGACTGCAAGAGTAGAGAGTCTTCTGTTTATTTGGATGGCAGCCATTGGAAAACAGGAAAACATACTCCAGACCAATCTATACAACAAGAAGTATTTCACATCAGTGTAAAAAGTCCTCGCTAACTGTAAATGTTTCTACTAATATGTAGCACCATATCCAAAAACTGTTCCACATGCAGAACTTTCTTTGTATGGACTATAGCCTGACACATACTTGAAATCTTCCCTTCTCTAGGAAATCAAACATCTTGTCTTTCAGGTCTGTAGTTTATCTATTTGAGTCAGTTATTCCAGCTGCCTGCCTCATTTCGTGCATCAACAATTACTGCAGGAACTCTCATTGTGAGACTAATTTAAAATTTCAGGTGATGTGTAGGAGATTATGGGAATTTAAAGATGAACTCCAAGCAACCCACTATATTATTATATCTGTACATTCAGAGATTTACACTGATCTGCCACACAGCACAGTCTTGTCTGACAGGGGAGCAGATCTGACCACTCTGCTGCAGTTTCACTTTCACTCACAGGACTCCTCTACACCCCCAGCCTATGAGGGGGCAGAGTGAGGAGAAGCAACACATTGATGAGCTCACCAATCTGTTACTCTGCTCTCTCCTCTCAGTAGGCTACTTGCACTGCAGCACACCTGATTGGCTCCTTGTGCTGCTTGCCCCTTCCTATATCTGAATTCTGTAAAGGGACTGAAAGAAAGGGATACCAAGTCAATTTCAGGTACTTACACTGCTTGCATTAAAAAAAAGGATCTGCATTAATTTGCGTCTTTATGTTTGCCTGGTTAATATAACTAGGAAATGTGTGCCCATTTTGGCAGAAGATCAACAATAATGAAAAGACATATGCGTTTCATTTCAATAAATTTTTTGGACGAAAATTTCATTTTCAGAAATTCAGATATATACAAATTTCAGAATGGACATAGTAATGAATGTCAATGAGTCCGAAAAGTTATAATGAAATTTATGAATGCATTAGTTTTATTCAGATGTCAAGTTATGCAATAGTAGTTCGGGCCCATGGGGAACCTAAATTTCCACTCACACTTTCAAAAACTAAAAGTCATCAGCTACAAAAACTGTAGCTGCTGACTTTTAAAAAACAGCCACTCACCTGTCCCGCGGTGTCCTCCCCACAGCCCGTTTCACCAGCCGTCTGGTGTTCCAGGTGCCGGCATCTTCAGTGAAGGCACCCAACTGTGACAGCTTGTGTCTTCACAACCGGATGCCCACTGCGCATGCACGAGTAGCACTGCGCTCCCTGAATGGCCCCGTAGTCTTCTGGGACCTGTCACGTGTCCCAAAAAACTACGGCGAGGGAGGGGGGGGAGGACAACTTCCACTTCCGATTGCCTAGGGAGTGGGAGCGGGTACCTGTCAATTTTGGGTACCCTATCCCCCCCCGCTCTCTAAAGGAGCCAACCCTTAATGGGGAGCGGGGGACCAGTCTTTAAAGCGGAACTTCCCCTTTTGGGTGGAGCTCCGCTTTAATTCAATTCTAAATTTAATTTGATAATTGAGATTTGAATAACGAATCGATCTAAATTTCATTCCTTTCATTAATTCAGATGCACATGACGCCAGTAGATATTTTCCAATCAACTCATGCCATTTTTCTTGGTGGGTTGGACCTGCGTCCGAAAATATGAAATCCTTACAATTTGAATTTGATTTGAAAATATACAGAATATATATTAATTTTCCAGAAAAAATGCTAAATTTTTCGAATCCACCTGGACCAATGAATATACGAAACAAATGCTGAAGATACGAAATGAATTCTGACAAGACATAGAGAAGAGATAAAGCACTAAGCAAAACGGTAAAGTAGGGATATGTTCCTTGTAGAGAATAAAAGGAGAGAGGTGCTAAGAGTAACAAATACAATTGGCACTTACAAGACTACATCGGAATGCAGGTGTCAAGAGCAGCACAGCAGACTCAGAATGGAAGAGTTTTAGTAATTCAAAATTCATGTCAGTTTCATGGAGGGACTGTTAGACTTGTTTACTATAAAAAGTATACTATACAAGATGATTTTCAAGTGGAATTCCATGATAAGTGCTCAGGGATGATATTAGTCAACCTATGAATCATTTCAAGTAGGATTAGTGCTCCTTCAAAGACACACTGACTCTTACAGAAGAGTGGAAGATATATAGAAAACCAATATCTGTATTTTTAAGAGTCTTTCTAATATTAATTACCAATTCCTGGTTAATTGAAGTGATTCTAAAGGCTTTTTTTTTTAAAAGAAAAAATAGCATGTCTATACTTACCTACTGTGTGCAGTGGTTTTGCACAGAGGAGCCTGGATCCTCCTCTTCTCGGGTCCCCTGCAGGCTCTCCTGGCCCCTACCTCCTGTCGGGTGCCCCCACAGCAAGCGGCTTGCTATGGGGACACCCTCTGCTCCATGTGTCCATTCACACATGGAGCTGTGGCCCCCCTCTCTTCTTATTGGCTCACTGGCTGTGGCCAATGACTCCTGCTTCTTTCTCAGCCAAGGAGAAGAGGGAGTCCCGGGATAGCCGAGAAACTAGTGCACAACACTAGATCGAGATTGGGCGTAGGTGAGTATTAGGGGGGCTGAGGATGCTGCACACTGAAGGTTTTTTACCTTCATGCATAGAATGCATGAAGGTAAAAAAAAACCTTCAGCCTTTAGAACCAGTTTAATTACTCATGTGATCTAAAGGTGCTGAACCAATGAAAAAGAAGAAAACATTTAAAACAATGTTAATTTCCTAGTTCATATTATTAACTGTAAACAAACAACTGTTGGAGCGATTATTGGCAAATGGAAGAAATACAAAATAACCATCATTCGCCCTCGGTCTGGAGCTCTATGCAAGATTTCACCTCATGGGGTAAGGATGATCATGAGAAAAGTGAGGGTTCAGCCCAGAACTACACGGAAGGAGCTTGTGAAGGGTCTCAAGGCAGTTGGGACCACAGTCACCAAACAAACCATTGGTAATACAATATGCATGGATTGAAATCCTGCAGCACCCGCACGGTTCTCCTGCTCAAGAAGCATGTACAGGCCCATCTGAAGTTTGACCATGAACATCTACATGATTCAGAGAAGGATTAGGAGAACGTGCTGTGGTCAGATGAGACCAAAATTTAGCTCTTTGGCATTAACTCGACAAACCATGTTTGGAGGAAGAAAAATTCTGACTATGACCCTAAGAACACCATTCCTACAGTCAAGCACAGAGTTGGAAACATAATACTTTGGGGCTTTTTCTCTGCTAAAGGTACAGGCTGACTTTACCGCATTGAGGGGCCAATGAACGGGGCCATGTATTGTATAATCTTGGATGAAAACCTTTTTTCCTCAGCCAGAACACTGAAGATGGGTCGTGGATGGGTCTTCCAGCATGGCAATGGCCCAAAAAATACCACCAAGGCAAGAAAGGAGTAGCTCAAAAATAAGCACATTAAGGTCCTGGAGTGGCCTAGCCAGTCTCCAGACCTTAATCCTACAGAAAATTTGTGGAGGGAGCTGAAACTTTGAGTTGCCAAGCAACAACCAAGAAACCTTAAGGATTTAAAGAAGATCTGTAAAGAAGAGTGAACCAACATCCCTTCTGAGACATGTGCAAACCTGGTAACCAACTACAAGTAACTTCTTACCTTAGTACGTAGTGGAGAAACCCTTGTTGGCAAGCACAAAGTCATGTTTTGCTTGGGAATCAAATACTTATTTTACTCACTGAACTGCAACTCCATTTATAACATTTGTATCATGTGTTTTTTCTGGATTTTTGCTTGATATTCTGTCTCTGTCATTTAAAATAAACCTATGATAAAAATCAAAGTCCCTTCATTTCTTTGTAAGTGGACAAACTTACAAAATCTGCAGGGGATCAAATAGTTATTTTCCCCACTGTATATAGAGAGTTCATGTGGAACTACAATCAATCAAACAATCAAGGGTCTGCAGATAAAACAAGGATGACTGCTAGTCATCTGAACTATAGAGAGTCAACCACCCGTGCATCGTTGTGACTTCAGAGTCATGGTGTGGCACACCCACACCATGTTAACAAATAATAGAGGAGCTAACGTTGCATGGGGAGTGGGCAACAGATGCCGCTGCTGAGTTCTAAAGAAGAAAAATACATACACATGCCTTGGGTTTGGCATTGTGCATGAAGTTGAGACATTTTCAAATGAAACGTTTGAGTGTCCTGAGAATCTCCAGTCTTGGGTGATGGCTCAATAGATGCTTATGAGGACTCACTGCGCTAAACTCCGTGAAAATCCACAACTGTCAAATTAAAGTAGGCATTCATGGTGGGGTATGGGTGGGATATTTTTGATTGGGGGGGTCATGTTTTGCCTATAGTTCTACTTTAAGGCCCAAACACTCTGATAAAAAAGAATAAATCACAGTAAGCATTACAGCTCGATGCAAAACAGGCACACCCTTAAATGTTTGCTCTGCAGTCTGCACTGCATTAAAGTAGAAAAACACCCAAAAAAATTCAGAAAAAAATGTCCTCCTGCAAAATAATAACATAATGTACTAGTACGCATCACATTCTAGCACATTATGAAAGGCTTACCGTAGAATGAAGCCCTCCTGCGGCGCGCTGTCACCGCTAACAGGGCTTCCACCTTCACCTGATCTTCCTTCCAGGTTCACAGGCTTTGGCTGTTTGACTAGATGAGCCGCGATGACGTCACTCTTGCGCATGTATGCTGGAATCGTGGCCACATCATTGCTCTCTCAATGGACAGCACACCGTCCATTAAGAGCGCAGTGCACATGCGCAGATGACATTACTGGCTCCTATATACTAAAAAGCTACTAAATGTGCATCTTTACGAGATATTTACTGTACCTACAGGAAAGCCTTATTTTAGGCTTACCTGTAGGTACAAGTAAACAAGGTAGATTTACTACCACTTTAATATAAGGATTGACTATAGCCTTGCTTCTTGATGATGTCAGGGTACCCTTTGACTTCAACTGGTCAATGGACCATGACCATCACCTTGGAAGATAATTAAAGCTGATCTCCAAGGAGATACTGTATAAAAAACACCAATTACTGGAACTATGATATCAGCTTTTTGCAATGACTGTACAGCAGGGCTGAAGTGTGAGATGAAGAAACAGTAAAAGCATCCAATAAGTTTCTTCTTGCAAGAAGCATACTTATAGGAAGAAAAAGCGGAGTGACAGAGAGAGGAGTTCATCACTGTGCTGCTTATCCTTTTACTGTCCAGTCCCAAGCTGGGGCGGGTCCAGCACAATCTGAGCTCAGATGAAGTGGGTTGAATGATGTTGACTATCAAACTGAGGACATCGAGTGGCAGAAAAGAAATGCTGTGGGGGAAATCTCTGGATTGACTGTTATTTTCCATCCTCCATTCAACCTGTAGTTTTTGTGAGGCTGGAGAAGGCAGCTGATTTAGAGCCAGCAAATCTGTGAAGAGGCATTACTACTATCCTATCCCTAGGCATTACTAGTATAGTAGCAGATTACAAGGCATTATGGCTGGCATATTTCTTAACATTACCACTACTGCAGTACAGACAACTGACTGCAACAGTTGGTATAACCAGAACAGCTGTTTACTTTACTACATAACCTAAAGAAGCAATGTAACTGCAAGGTCAACATTAAGAAAACTTCTCACTTCTTCCATGGCAATATAGGTAAATCAGCTTGGGCTGTTGCATATCAGAGAGAGTTTTTTTCTTCTTTTTTTTTAGGAAATTAAAATATACAAAAATGTGTCATTGGGCACATTTCTAAATAGTTTCACAGAGCCTAGTCAAATGTATAAAAAGTCTCTATATCAAACAAAATGCAATGTTATATAATTAATAAGAATTAACCACTACTGAACATTTACACCTTTTTTTAAACTGTTTTATGTACAGTTTAGGCCACTATAGAAAAAAAGTACAAACCACTATAATGATCATCAAATGCCATTTATAACAAATAAAAGTGAACATTTCTGTAACTCAACAAGCCTTCTAAAAGGGTTAGTTCACCTTTAATGACAATGACTGTGCATTAAATGCTGTCCGCCATTTTTAAAAATGATTAATGTATTTTTGAAGCTGATCCTACTTTGGGATCCCCCTCTCTTTCCTACTGTTGGATGTGCGGCCCTAACACCTCATGAATTAGCACTTGGCTGCTAGAGTGTGGCTGGCCTAATTACACATTTGCAGACTGCACTCGTAGAACACTGAGCTCGATTGCTTCGCGAGAGAGTGGGCCAACCCATGCATAGTTAGGCAAGCCAAGTTTTCATAGCTGAGTGCCCCCTCATGAGCTGTTGAGGCTGTGCATCCAACAACAGGATGGAGAGAGGGGACCCAGAGTAGAAGCTACATCAAGGTATGGAACTTTTTTTCTTTTTTTTTTAAAGGATGGCATTTTAATGTACAGTTAAAGTGCAAATTGTTTAATTTTGGATAGAGCAAGGGAGAGTTATAACCCCTGTCAAATTTTTTTAACCATTTGTGCCCCATTGTGGGTATTTCCCTTCACTTCCTGTCCCATAGCCAAACAGGAACTGAGAGGGAATCGCTGCAAATTAACCGCTTAAGGACCACCCTACAGCAGATATACTGCACCTGTGTGCAGGATCACGTATATATACGTCATTCTGCATTTCTGGGTAGGGGGCTCTACGCTGCACCACCATTCGCGCCCGCGGATGTCAATCACCGGGTCTCGTCCGGCAATTACCTGCCGGTGCCCGGAGATTACCGAGCATCTCCGATGAGGAGGATTATTGTTATAACTTTTACGTAAACCAATTAATTTACACGTATTGGGATTTTTTTTTTCGCAAAGAAATGTTGCACAATACATTTTGGCCTAAATTTATGACAAAATTAGATTTTTTAAATTACTGGACATGTTTAAAAGCAAAAAGTCCAAAATGTTTTTTTCTCAGAATTATCGGTCTTTTTTTGCTTATAGCGCAAAAAATTAAAAACGCACAGGCAATCAAATACCACCAAAAAAAAGCTCAATTTTGAGGAAAAAAAGGATGTAAATTTCATTTGGGTGCGCGTTGCATGACCGCGCAATTGTCAGTTAAAGTAACACAGCGTCGTAATGCAAAAAATGGCCTGGTCATGAAGAGGGGTAAATCCTCAGGAGGGCAAGTGGTTAAGAGAATTCCTTGGGGACCCCCAGGCCAACAGAACTAGTGTCCCCATTGGAAGATTTACCCTCGATTACTTTTCTGGGGACAACTCAAAATTTGGATTTTTCTTTTACTTTCACTTTCAATGATAATGGTAAACAGGACAAATAGTGATGGTGAATCTTCTTAACGGGGCACGGACAGCAATAAAAACACACAGGTGTTCTAATCCTTCTGCACTCTATCCAAAACTAAAAAAATGTTTGGCTTAGGTTATATTTTAAAGCTGTAATGAGTACGGATTTATTTTTAAAAATACCATTATAGGTGAATTAATTCCTTAAAGCGGAACTTTACCCAAAACAATTTGATAAAAAATGATGTTCTTTATGAGGGAACATACACTCACCGGCCACTTTATTAGGTACACCTGTTCAACTGCTTGGTAACACAAATTACTAATCAGTCAATCACATGGCAGCAACCCAATGCATTTAGGCATGTAGATGTGGTGAAGAAGACTTGACTGAGGCTGAAGTTCAAACCATCAGAATAGAGAAGAAAGGGGATTTAAGTGACTTTGACCGTGGCATGGATATTGGTGCCAAACAGGCTGGTCTGAGTATTTAAAAAACTGCTGGTCTACTGGGATTTTCACACACAACCATTTCTAGGGTGTACAGAGAATGGTTTGAAAAAGAGAAAATATCCAGTGAGTGTCAGTTGTGTGGGCAAAAATGCCTTGTTGATGTCAGGGGTCAGAGGAAAATGGGCAGACTGGTTCGATATGATAGAAAGGCAACAGTAACTCAAATAAACACTTGTTACAACCAAGGTATGCAGAATACCATCTTTGAATGCACAAAACGTCAAATCTTGAAGCAGATGGGCTACAGCAGTAAGACCGCTCCGGGTGCCACTCCTGTCAGCTAAGAACAGGAAATGAAGGCTGCAATTGGCTCACTAAAATTGGACAATAGAAAAAATGGAAAAACATTGTCTTGTCTGATGAGTCTCAATTTCAGCTGTGACATTCAGATGGTAGGGTCAGAATTTTACGTAAACAACATAAAAGCATGGATCCATCCTGCCTTGTATCAACGGTTCAGGCAAGTGGCGGTGGTGTAAAGGTGTGATGGATATTTGCTTGGCATTAGCAAGGTGTACTTAATAAAGTTGCCGATGAGTGTCCTTTCCACATTAATACTGATGCTACTAAAATTAGTGTGTGCTCTAAATTGCCTCCAGCATTGTTCCTGTTTCTTCTGGCTGGAGGCTGCCATTTTGCTGAAGCCCAGAGTCCTTGAGCAGCACTACATTTTTAGGCTCTCAGCAGATCGGCCTCTACATTTTCAACACAGTGCCAAACAATAGAGAGTAAGCATGTGCAGAGCAGGGTGAGACAGTGTATTACTGGGTTTTAAACAGTATGGGCACTTATTTTAATGTTTTACATAACTATATCTGCAAAAGGGGCCAGCATGAAGTGATCTAGCAGGCCTTAATTTTCTGAAGAAAGTTTCACTTTAAATGCATTTTTGGCATGTCACAATAGTCTAAATTATAAAAATGATTCTAACTTTTATAATTTAAAAGCAGTTTTTAAGTTTCAGTCCTATGACTGTGCTTAGGCTGAGAAGGTGTCATCAGTCTGCTGCGAGCTGGTGTGTCAAACATTTGTGAACACAGCTGAAAAACAAATGGGAACAGAGATTTACATGTAAATCAGCGTGATCCGCCTGCTCAGTGGGTGATCTCTCCGTTGATGCCTGCTGAGCTGGCGGATGACAGGTCTCTGTCTGCTCTGCTGCTGCAGAGCGGACACAGACACTGATTTGAATGGGAGGGTCTGATGGAAACGGACCACCTGTCTGCTTCCACTCGATTGTCATCCGATCTGATCCGCTGGATGGATGGGGAACAGATCCCCATCTGTCTGTTTTTGGTGTACAGGATCAGATCAGATGCCAGCAAGTTTCAGCGGACACCCGCCAGTCCATAGCAATCTTTGGATGGACTGATCGGGTCTGCCTGAAAAACAGATAGGCAGACCCCATCAATCCACTTGTGTGAAAGAGGCCTAAATCTGCATAGTGCCTGAATAAAGATGGCACTGCTCTTCTGATGAGAAAATAAAATAAAGGCATTATAATGGGGAATACTGTGAGCTCTTTGAGAAATACCAGATACATTTACACATTACTTAAAGTGGTAATAAACTCGTTTTGTAATTTTACCTACAGGTAAGCTTATAATAAAACTTACCTGTAGGTAAAATGAATATCTCCTAAACATGTGCCATTTAGGAGATATTCTCTCTTTTTGTAAAGCCGGAGCATGTGCTCTGAAGGAACTGCATGCCTGTACCGTTCCATCAGAGTTGTGTGCTGTGGCCCGGGACTCCTGCGCGCATGCATGGGAGTGACATCATCGCGGCCCCGTCTGTCAGATGGCTGGAGCTCCTGAACCTTGAAGGAAGATGGCAGTTTCTGAAGTGATGACAGCAAGCCTGCTACTGTCAGAATACACCAATCAAGTCAAGGAAAATTTGGCAACTTGTAATTTTGACATAAGTCGATCAAACAATCGACTTCTGTTGAACAGGGGTGGCCACACAATGAGTGAAATTCAACTTATTCCTTGCTGACTGGCCAAATTTCGATTACTGTATAGTCAGCCTTACTCCCTTGACAGCCCTAAAATTTTGGATTTCTCTTACCTTCTCTCTCTCAATGATCACCAGGACAAATAAAGTAGTGAAACTCTGCTCCAGGGAGCCAGACTGCAATAACAACTTGGTAGAGGGTCTAACCTTTCTCCACTCTATCCAAAACTAAAAGAAATACATTCCTTTACTGTATGTACACACAAGGTCCTGCTTTTTTTTAAGATACCCATTGTACAGGATGCCGGGTCCTGGATATCAGGTATATTTCTCTGCTATTTGGGTTGTGGTCCCTTTGAGGGGGAAGGTTTGAAGGTAATGTTGAGTACTCAGACCCAGAGGTTTGAACAGTATTGGATGGGAAGAACTTCCAAATCCTGATTACAGGGATTCTGGTTCTAAACTGGTTAAGCCACATGCAAGGTGAGGAAGAGGAAACAGTCAGCACTGGGCAGTGAGAGAGGACGACCTGGACATACCTAAGTGATCAAGGTGAACCAAGCTTGGGATTGGGCCATGGTTGTTGAACTGTGGAAACCTCTTCTTTGGAAACCATAAAGCAGACGGGAAATCCTGAAACCCCAGTGTGGGACTAGTAGAATGGAGATGAGCCATTACTTTGTTTTTGCCATTGAACCAGAGCTGTGGACTATTTTGAGTTTGTTTTGCTGAAGTAAGCGGTTTGTTTTTCGGGACTGTTTAAAAACACCAATAAAGATTGTCACTTTTACAAGCTGCTGGCAGTGAGTCTGGGCTTCCAAATGAAACCACATACAATGTTAAGCTGTTGCAGACTCCAACCAATTGTGCTGCTATCTTCCAGTCAAATGCCCTTGTGTAATCTTTACTTGTGTGGATTGCTTTAGTGTTATATCTGGGAAATGATGCAGGTTATTACTGCCTAGATCTGTTTTAGTACTATGCAAACAGAATAGTATGTGTGCCGTGTATGGGTTTCTCTGAACTGTCCAAACATCGGTCTCTTCTGTACGCAGTGCTGCTGAATGCAGGCCAATGATGATGAACAGAACAAGTATCTATTTGCATCTCTGTGTTTCAACCTTTTTGACACCCATCTACACAAACCCTTATGATGTCCATACGCATGGTACTTCTCTGGCAATTTCAAACACATTCAACGGGCTTTTAAGTGCCAGAACCATCAAACGTATTAAAGCAACATTAAATGTTATCCTTATTGTCCAAAAATAATCCATACACATCCACTACTTAATGGATCTGTAATCTATTTTTCATGAAATTGTTTCTTACTGTATTTTTCTGCGTCCTTGTAATGTCCTCTTTGATTCCCCCCCCCCCAAAACTTCTCCTTTTCCCCTTCCATTCTGTTGGTTTGGAACAAGCAGTGCACTTTAGTCGTAGTCATGTACGCTGCTCTATACACACTACAAATCCCGTAGTCCCTAATCTATCTAGGGAGTGAGCAAGAGAAGATGGCTATGTTCCTAAATACACTGGGTCATGAAGGATGAAAGTAGCCACCCTCTAACAGGAAGTCAGATCACAGTTGATGAAAAAAAAAAGGAATTTGGAAATTTGGAGGTGGCTGAGAAAAATAGAAGGTACTTTTTAAGTTAAGAATATACTTGAATAGCGTTTAATTTAATTTTTGATTTAGTTTAATTTTTTTAAACCAGAGTTTAGTGTTAAGGCAACATGTTACCAACAGTTTCAGTTTTTTTTATGATGACAATAAATAATCAGCCCTGTGGATGGTATGCATGTACTGTATGAAAAAGGGCGCTCCAGCAAATGCTGCATTCCAGAGAAGTTTAACTGAGGGTATCATTATCCACCCAGAAAATTAATCCACAGCACTTGGTGGCTTTCCAAATTCTATTCTTAGATGTTATAAATGGCATTTAGGGGATGCAGTGCCCTCCTGAATAGTTTATCACCTGTTGATGTGTCAGCATTTTTACATCCCAAAAAATACCCTCTAAAGTAAAATATTACATTTTTGTTTTTGGGTTTAGATATACTTGCTGAACTCCAGGCAACCAGTTACAGACACATATTATGGGATATTTTTTTTTTTTTAAAGTATTTGTATTTGTGTCTACCCATTTCTCAGGTGAACACAGACACTAGACATTATAGCAAGGTAAGTGGCCTGATTTTTTTCTTTAGCATTTAAGCAACACCTAGCTCTGCTGTCCTGCCTGTGATTGGACTATGATGGTGCAGCAACAGCCTGATGAGGTCACTTCCCTACTTTCTTCTCCTGCCAGTGTGTTTCTGGTCAGCACATGTACAAGCAGGACACCTGGTTGTAAAAATGTATGTATTTATAATAGTTGTATTTTGAAAATACATGTTATTTAAAATAAAAATTGTAATAATTATTGTATTTTGTATATCTGTATGGAGGGCATCATTATAGTACACACTAACTGCCTCTTTATTGGGTACACCTGTTCAATTACTTGGTAACACAAATTGTTAATCAGCCAATCACATGGCAGCAACTCAAAGCATTTAGGCATCTAGACATGGTGAGGATGACGTGCTGAAGTTCAAACCAGGAATCAGAATGGGGAAGATAGGGGATTTAAGTGACTTTGAATATGGCATGGTTGTTGGTGGCAGATGGGCTGGTCTGAATATTTCAAAAACTTCTAATCTACTGGGATTTTCACACACTATCATCTCCAGGGTTTACAGAGAATTGTCCGAAAAAGAGAAAAAATCCAGTGAGTGGCAGTTGTGTGGCTCAAAATCCCTTGTTCATGTCAGAGGTCAGAGGAGAATGGAAAGACTGATTTGAGATGATAGAAAGGCAACAGTAACTCAAATAATCACTTGTTACAACCAAGGTATGTAGAATACCATCTCTGAATGCACAACACATCAAACCTTGAAGCAGATGGGCTACAACAGCAGAAGACCACATTTGGTGCCACTCCTGTCAGCTAAGAACAGGAAACGGAGGCTACAATTCACACAGGCTCACCAAAATTGGACAATAAAAGATTGGAAAAACGTTGCCTGGTCTGATGAGTCTCGAATTCAGCTGTGACATTCAGAAGGTAGGGACAGAATTTGGCATAAACAACATGAAAGCATGGATCCATCCGGCCTTGTATCAAGGCTGGTGGTGGTGGTGTAATGGTGTGGGGGATATTTTCTTGGCACACTTTGGGCCCCTTAGTACCAATTGAGCATTGTTTAAATGCCACGACCTACCTGAGTAATGTTGCTGACTATGTCCATCCCTTTATGATTACAGTGTACCTTGTGATGGCTACTTCCAGCAGGATAATGCACCATGTCAAAAAAGCTTCCACAGTCACCAGATCTCAATCCAATAGAGCACCTTTGGGATGTGGTAGAACGGGGGATTCACATCATAGATGTGCAGCTGACAAATCTGCAGCAACTGTGTGATGCTATCATATCAATATGGACCAAAATCTCTGAGGAATGTTTCCAACAGCTTGTTGAATGCCACAAAGAATGAAGCCAGTTTTGAAGGCAAAAGGGGGTCCAACCTGTTTCTAGCAAGGTATACCTAATAAAGAGATCATTCCCTCTGTACAGAGCCCTGTGTTGATTGCCTACACAGGACTCTGGGCTGTGTTTGTACACAGTTGATTAGCAGACCTGCTAACAAAGTCCCACTTTGCCTAAGCACAAGGGGTATCAGTACCCAGAAGAGGCCAGCGACATACAGGTACGCTGCGGTGCCTGTACGGGCCACCCGTCTGCAGCACATTGCGGATGGCCGGTCCTTAAGTGGTTATAGGTGCATCTGCACTTATGGTTTTCACTTAGTCTTCCTGCAAAATCCAACAAAAACTGTACCTATTGAATCTGCTAGTGAAGTCCACCTAATGCAGCTTCTTGTGATGGTGTGGAAATGATGCTGCAGTGCTCTCGAATTCAGAGCAGAGTTGTTATTCTCATGTAGGCTGTGCCTATTTGCATTACAGTGGGATTATACAATATTGCAAGTGGCATACCTAGCTTAGCGATCAGCAGCTGTCATTGCCTATTCACAAACCTATGGTCATGATTGGCATCTGAACACACCAATCCCCGCCCACTGCTTTCTTGATTGATAGCACTGGTCCTGTTGTTGAACCTCTCCCACTGTGAGCTGCAGTGTCTGGGAAAGAGAGCATTTGAGACACAAACAAAAGATAATTTAACTCAATCATGCGGTAACTAAAGGAAGTTTTTTGGTTACTTTATGAGTAGTAACTGGATTTAGACTGTTACAAAGGAGCCTTTAGTGGTATTTTTAGAATATGGTTAGTCTGCTTTCACACTGATTTGCTTTTGGTGCGTTTGTCAGTTAAAAAAGTGGAAGAAAAGCGGAAGAAATCTGCATCCCTTTAAATCCAATGGTGCTCTTCACACTGATCTGTTGTGCTTCAGTTGTGGTGAAAAAAATCCTGCTTGCTGCATTTTTGGTGCATGTTTGTTCAGTTAAAAAAAAAGCATCCTTCCATTGAAATGAATGGAAACCGCGTCAAAAACACATTAAAAACGCATCAAAAATGCAACGCACCCGTGGGAAGTGCTTTGTCCAGTGGAGAAAAAATGCAACACAAATGCATTAAAAACACAATGTACTGCATCAAAAACACATATGTTTTTTTTCAGTGGAGCAGTGTGAAAGTAGCCTAAGGAGGATTAGGGTTTAGGCTGCATTCACACTTGACTGTTTTGTAGCTCAAAGCTCCAAAAACGCTCAAACTTAAAAAAATCAATTGTTCTCTAGGATGCCTGTTCGTGTGATCAGGTGTGAACAGGCACCATAGAGAACAACTGATTTTTTAAGTTTGAGCTTTTTTGGAGGTTCAAGCTTCGAGCTTCAAGCTACAAAATGCTAGGAAAGTGTGAATGCAGCCTAAGTGCTAGGGTTGAGTTTTAGGGTATAGGTTAGAGAAGAGTTAACTGTTAAAGTGGACCTAAAACCACTTTGGTATCTTTTACCTACAGCTAAGCCTTTAATAAGGCTTACCTGTAGGCACTGTAAATATCTCCTAAACGTGCACTGTTTGGGAGATATTTGCTGTAGAAGCACCGGTGATATCACCGTCACATGTGCACTGCACTCTCAATGGACAGTGTGCCATCCATTAAGAGAGCCGTGCCACGGCCGAAACTCATGCATACATGCATGGGGAGTGATGACATCGCAGCTTGGCCAATCAGATGGCTGCACCTTGTGAACCCGAAAGAAAGACTGGGTGAAGATGAAAGCCCTGAGGAGCCGTGACAGTGCTCTGCTGGAGGACTTGGTTTTCAGGTAAATTATAACAAAAAATGGTGAAGCGCTATGCAAATGCAACAAATCAGTGTATATACACACAAATATAGGGGAATATACATTAATAAGCAAAAATTAAAACGTGAGACTCCAATCTTTTAAATAATATAGAGTGACGTGATTAAAACAGCAACACACTGTGCAAAAACAAGTGCCTGGTCTGCCAATAAAAATATAAACACACCAGGTTAAATGAAATATATACCCAAAATAGATCTATATACATAAATAATATTAACGTGAGACTCCAATCCTTGAAATAATACAAAGTGACCCGTGCTTAAAAACAGCAACACACTAAAAAATGCCTGGTCTGCTAAACAATATGTATACACACCAGGTAGAGTGAAATATATACCAAAAATTAGATATCCATTATTAATATATCAAGTGATAGGTGCAACAACACAAATAGAAAAAAATAAATAAACGACAATTGAATAAAATCGTTCAGTGTAAACATCGATAGTGACCAATCCAACAAAAAGTGCTTCAATCTTCAGTGCACACTATAAGTGCTCTCAGTGACACTCTCTGTGACTTATCCCACAGTGGCTAAAGTGCCTCCTCACCTCCTAACATTGACCCTTAAGGGCCACAACACCTTGGGTAATCCTCAAACCAGACGGCTTCCCACACTATGGCTCCACTGACTCCACTGACTCTAATCGGGCTCCGATTTTAACTCAGCACATCAAATATCCCTTTCACACAATAGGCTCAGGCATGCATGACAGGGGTAAAGAGAAAGACCTCCATAGTGTAATACCACTCCTTGCTGCAGTCCTATTCCTGACCCCTTCTCATGTGTTTGTCTGTGCTCACCTATTAGGTTAGGTGAGCACAGACAAACTGTGGGATAAGTCACAAAGAGTGGCACTTATAGTGTGCACTGAAGATTGAAGCACTTTTTGTTGGACTGGTCACTATCGATGTTTACACTGAACGATTTTATTCAATTGTCGTTTATTTATTTTTTTCTATTTGTGTTGTTGCACCTATCACTTGATATATTAATAATGGATATCTAATTTTTGATATATATTTCACTCTACATGGTGTGTATACATATTGTTTAGCAGACCAGGAATTTTTTACAGTGTGTTGCTGTTTTTAAGCACGGGTCACTTTGTATTATTTCAAGGTTTGGAGTCTCACGTTAATATTATTTATGTATATATATCTATTTTGGGTATATATTTCATTTAACCTGGTGTGTTTATATTTTTATTGGCAGACCAGGCACTTGTTTTTGCACAGTGTGTTGCTGTTTTAAGCACGCCACTCTATATTATTTAAAAGATTGGAGTCTCACGTTTTAATTATTGCTTATTAATGTATATTTATTCACCTATATTTGTGTGTATATACACTGATTTGTTGCATTTGCATAGCGCTTCACCATTTTTTGTTATAATTTACACATCCTGAGGTATAGGGAATAGGTGATTGCAGCTGGCTATTTATTAGGTAATTTCATAGTTGAGCGCAGGAGGATATTTCAATTTTAATTGGTTTTCAGGTAAGTCTTTCATAATGTGTTAGTATGCATAGCATACTAGCACATTATACTCTTAACTTGCAGGGAGAAGATTTTTTAGAATTTTTTGGGGGCAGTTTAATACCTCTTTAAAGCCCAACTCCAGGCAAAATTACTTATTTTGCACGTCTGCCTCCCTCCCCCATAACCCATCTTTCCGGCTGTTAACTTTTTCTTTTTCCTTACTTGGTGAAGCCAATTATACTGTGTGTGCCTCCCATTCAGGTCCCTTGCTGACATTGTTTCTGCCTGTGGGGACTGCACGTGATCACATAACTGCGGCTTTAGATAAGTGAAAACGGGTATTTAAAACTTGGTTCTGTTAACCCAGCAATCTGACAAGGAGATTTGGGGGGGGGGGGGGGGGGTAAATATATCCCAGAGTTGGGCTTTAAAGTGAGATAAAAGATAAGGAAGAGGTAAGAAACATGGTTGTACATACACTCTGTAAGTATCATGTGCTGTTAGTGCAGAAAGCCCAGCACCTGAGAATAGTTACTTTCTGGGCTAAGCACCAGCACATTTCCCAGTGGTATAACAATAGCCATAGCCTCACACATGGCTGCCACAGGGTCAAGGGTGCAGGGGGATCCCATTAGGAGGACTAGTGAGACAACGTTAGTGTAGAAAATCTGTGTATATGTGGAAATAGCCCAAATCCCCAACTCTATCATTAGGGATTTCAGAGGTTGCTGTTGACTCTGACCCTGCATTTCCGCTCAGATGTACGGGAGAAGACTTCAGAATCATTGTCACTAGTCACAGATCCCCTTTCCAGTTTGTGCAGTAAGGAGAATGCTTTTTAGTTGTCTTAGCAGTGAAGATTTATTACTGGACATCCCAGCCAGCACTAAAATTAACCCATAACCCATTATGAGTTATAGAGTATTATATTTGTGTACAGGAGTATTAATAATTAAGTCATAATATAAAATATTGTGATGACTATTATTGTTACTACAACACTTTTTTGTCTTTTTTAGTTAATAAAACCTAGGCCCTGATAACTGAGATGCTGAGAAGGGCTAACAAAGACAAAGTAGTTAACTGGAAAAAAAAAGTTAAAGTTAATTTCCTGCACTGATGACCCCTTCTTCCCTGACAACGTCTTTCCACAGTACTGATCTATAGTTACTGTATCTATTGAATATTGCTGACAACTTTCCTGTTAGCTCACCCTAATATAAACATACTTTATATTAACCACTTCCCATCCACCCTATAGCAGAAATACTGCTACAGAGCGGCACGGGTGCGCAAAATCACGTATATATATGTGATTTTGCATTTCCGAGTAGGGGGGTGTGTGCCGCCTACCTGTGCCACCATTCGAGGCCGCGGCTGTCAATCACCGGGTCCCAGCCGGTGATTACTCACTGGCACTCAGTGATTACTGAGGATCTCTAAAAGGGAGGAGAACTGTTTTGTTTACTAACAGTTCTCCTCCCTGTCAGCTTTGGATGGCACACTGCTTTGGATGGCAGTGTGCCTACAGTGAAACACACAGACACCGCCCCATAGTAAAACACACCCAGCACACAGTTAACCCTTTAATCGCCCCTCATGTTAATCCCTTCCTGCCTAGTGCCATTAGTACAGTGTCAGTGCTTTTTTTTTTAGCACTGATCACTGTATTGGTGTCACTGGGGATGTCAGTGACAGCAAGTCAGTTCCCCCCAGTGTCAGAATATCCACCGCAGTCCCACTATAAGTCGCTGATCGCCGCCATTACTAGTAAAAATAAAAATAAAATAACAAAATCCCAGTATATATACTGCCATTTGTAAACGCTATAACTTTAACGTAAACCAATTCGTTTACATGTATTGGGATTTTTTTTAGCAAAGACATGTAGCAGAATACATTTTGGCCTAAATTTAGGATGAAATTTGATTTTTTTCATTTTTTACTGGACGTGTTTAATAGCAAAAAGTAAAAAATATTGTTTTTTATTCTCAAAATTGTTGGTCTTTTTTTTATAGCACAACAAATAAAAAATGGAAAGGCGATCAAATACCGCCAAAAGACAGCTCAATTCATGGGAAAAAAGGGACGTAAATTTAATTTGGGTGCAGTGTTGCATGACTGCACAATTGTGAGTTAAAATAACTCAGAGCAATGCAAAAAAATGGCCTGGTCAGGAAGGGGGATCCTCAGGAAGGCAAGTGGTTAAGATCAATGACAGTAGGTAGGTTGTCGAGCGTCCCTTCAAAACTTTGCTATGGAGCCCCATTAGTAGTTGCACCCCGATACTTCCCATAGGAAAGCACAATCTGTATCTGCATTGCCTGGCTTCTTTAACTGCTCATAGACATTTATCATTGTGATATATGAGGGAAGCATGCTACAGCACTTTCTCTGGATCAATTTAAATGAAGAATAATGATCTGGGATAGGTTTATTTTTATCATTGCCGCCAGTGCTTTAATGCATGAATTGCTGGAGATCAGACTGAGAGTATTTCCAGATAATGTTAGCATGCTCTCCAGGGCTCATCTTGTGATAAAGGATTACACACTGCATGGTATTGTTCTGCTTCTTCCTATACGTCTTTTCACATTGTAGAAGCTGTAAATCAGAAGGGTCAGCTCTGTGAGGTTTGCATGCTATAAAGCTCGCTTAAGGCTACTGACTGCTGAGAACACTGTACAGTCAATTGTATTCTACCGCTAATAGCAATGCGCATCCTGAGAAAGGAAAGAGAAACCTATTAGTACATAGTATGTGGGTAGAAGACATACCTTTACATGCCACCAGCTTCGTGGAGAAAGAATGTACAGAATAAAAAATGATTAGTTAAATCCACCACACCGGTATTTGATCAACATTTTTCCTTATACTAGTGTTTAAAAATAACAAATGCAATACTGTAGAGTCTAGATGAAAAGCATAGCGCAATATAAGCGTCTCTGATAGCTAATAGTATATTTGGCAATAGAATTCTAGTTAACAATAAAAGACATCAGAGAGATTTGACTGAGGCATTGTTCCTCCAAAAATAGATATTTAGGATCTATCTTAACCCCTTCCTGCCGGCGCCTCCTGGCCCTTTAAGAGATTCAGACGCCGGGAGGCGGGGCGGTTGGGGCGTGGTTTAGGAATCATGTGACCGCCGTGATGACGCGTCACAGCGGTCACATGATCGGGAAAGGTCCCGATCGAAAGAACGGACCGGGACCTTACCGTGAGTACCACACATGTGTGCTGGGAGCGTGCAGGGCGCACGCTCTCAGCACATATGTATTTAGCTACATGGACGTAAATGTGCGGCCGCTCGGCATCTAGGCCCAGACACCGGGCGGCCGCACATTTGTGTGCGGCCGGCGCAAAGGGGTTAAGCTAGGTTCACACTTTCCCACAGTCTGTGGGCTTTTTGCGGGAGCAGGAACTGCAACTGTTTCCACACCTGCAACCACCCACAGCCAAATCAGGCTGCTCTTACGAGACACACGGGAATGACATTAATTCTGAATGACACCCCCACGCATCTCAACACGCAGCACATTTTTAGGGGTGAGAACCACAGGGAAATCACATGGTCAAAAGGACAAGCACCGTTATTCCGAGGGAGCAAGTGTACAATCCAAACGCACAAGTTCCTGCGTTTAAAAATGGGTGCTGCAGCGACCGTCAGCTGGAACTGAAGAGAATCAGCAAGGGAGAATGCCACCAGCAGACCGAGGATCACCAATATGGGTCCAAAAGTTTTAATGAACAATCACATAGTTACAGCAAGGCAACGTTTCGGAGTTTCGCAGGACACCATCAGGCATGTGATGAATCAGGTCACATGCTTGATGAAGGGGTCCTGCGAGACTCCGAAACATTGCCTTGCTGTAACCATGTGATCGTTCATTAAAACTTTTGGACCCATATTGGTGATCCTCGGTGTGCTGATGACATTTTCCCTTGTTTATTCTGAGGGATACACAGGCACAGCAGCCCATTCAAATGAATGGGCTGTGTGCCCAAGCAAAAGTGGGCCGCACAGCCCACAATAGTGTCAACCTAGGATTAAAGTTTACCAAAGCAAATACATTTTTTATTTAGGATAGAGCAGGCAATGGGTAAACTTCTGTCAATTTTTCTTTTTTTGCCATCTGTGTTCCATTAGGGAGATTTTCATTTACTACGTACACTGTAGGGAAATCTCTAATGTGAGGAAAATGCCTTTTTAGACAGTTATCACTGGAACAAGTGGCCCCATGGGAAGATTTCCAACTACCTCCTGTTCTGGTTAAAAATTCAAAAATGTGGATTCCCCCCCCCCCCACACTTTTACTTCTGGGGACAGTAGGTACCAAGATAAGTAGGGAGAGTGAACCACCCAAATGGGGACACATGGGTTCTTTTCCCTCAACACTCTATCCAAAAATCCAAAAAGGGAACAACAAAAAACATTTTCACCTCTAGACACACTTAGACCATTTTCTGAACGTGCTAGTTGCCTCACCCTGAAGCTCACCATGTGGCCTCAGTACCTTCTGAGTAACTGACTGGAACCAGTATACACATCAGGAGATTCAGAACAAAGGCAGAAGTCCATATCTGCATACTTAACCCAAGGAAATGACTCAATGTATTGACGCCAAAATGTCACCAAGACAGTTAGAGATTTTCAGAAGGACAGGTCAGCAAAGACAGCCTCAAGGTTTTAAAAACAGTTAACAGCAATTTCTAGGCCTTACTTTACATTTCAGGTGCCCAACCTACAGCCATGTTATACTTGTGTGGTTCATGGACCCCAGCAGTCAGTAATGCGAGCATTGAGTTGTAAATGGACTGTAATGAAAGTGATATCTAGCAGTCTCATGCAACATATCCTCAGCCTCTGACTGTCTACTGCAGTCTTCAACCACACGTGTAGCATGGTCACACTCTCTGACTGTTTCGTGTATAATGTCTACAACCTTTGACACTATATACATTATATGTAAAATAATGCAAAGGCCTGCGGTAACGTCAGGAACAACAGCTGAAGCTATGACCGCTATAGCTCGTAAGTTGACCAACACTGCTCTGTATCATTGATCACCCACCAGTGGTTTCTGAATCACTTGAAGTTCATGTTCAACCCTGATTTTACTGAAATGCACATTTTTGCAGCTTTGCGTTATGTCTTGTTTTAAAAAAAAAAAGCTTTTGAATGAAATCCTTTTCAAAAGAATTGGATTTTCCTGTTTCTAGAAATCAGCATTGCAGTCTCCTGTGAGAACAATGATTATTAGGGCTTGTTCACACTTGACTAAATTTCTAACTCTTACCAAATGCTCCTATAGCATTACTTTAGGCATTAGACAGGCATTAATGAGCTTTAGTTCAAAACATTAAAAACGGTCCCCAAACATGTAATGTGCCACAACCGCACCGCAAATGCCCTGCAAACGCTTGCCAGTGCATTTGCACAGCGTCACCATAGACTTGAATGGGAGGCGTTGGAAAGCTTCAAACTCCTCCTGACTCGACAAGAGGTTTCAATTTTGAAGCAACGCAATGCTAACACTTCATGTTTTGACCATGTGAACAGCACTAAGTGTTGTCTATAGTATCATAAGCATAGGCGTTTTAGGAGCGTTAAGAACGCCCCCCAAATGCCTGCTTTTTATTGTCAGTGTGAACTAGGCCTTATTGTCATGCAGTAATCCAAAAGACCATGATAGGAAGCAAAATTAGTGGCTGAGCACTTTTAGCAGCTTTGACGAGGTATGAGAGCTCAGCCGGGGTAGGGTAGAGAGAAGTTCCTCTTTAAACTGCAGTCATTTCTCAATCTACTGATTGTTTTAACATTTAATTACCACATAGGTATTCTATGTTTTCATCATAGCTCAGTTTTCATTGCTCCTATTTAATCACACGTAGATATTTCAACCATTTATATTGAGCGATCTCTGTAGAGGACTGAAATGAGAAAGGTCACTCTCTATTATAAAGTATGTAGGCAAAGGACACATCCCTGCCCATAGCCCCTGTTGCAAAGACCATGAAGAATGAATGCACAAACATGACAGGTTAAACCCACAAGTGCTTTTTCCTTTGTACTGGCTTTTTGAAATTACAAATGTAATAATTTATGGCTTGGAAAAAAAGGTTTAGTGCATTTTAACACTTCTGATAAATTAAATCATACATTGATTTCAGAGGTCCATGCAACAGACCAGAAAGAGCGACAAATGAGGAAGAAAGAGCAACAAAGGGATCACTAGTATGCCTAGCACAACAATCAATGTCATTAATAACTAGTAACTGCCAGAAAAAGGTATTCTGCATGGCTGAATTTTCCATTATACAGTATGCTGCATGTTGCACCAACAAGCAGAACCCACATGAACACATCCATTACTGTCCAGAATACATTTTACTCACCAAAATCCACAATACAGACTAGAACCAAGCAATAAATCTAAATCACCAACATAAAAAGCTTTATGCCATTAGGAAAAATGGCCTACCTTACGCAAAAATAAGGTCATGGGTGGTCAGACTCATGCACTAACTGTCAATACAATGTGAGTAAGTGGAGAATTGAAAAACATGCAAAGGCCAGAGTATGTGAGGATAAGTTATTGCACAAGCAAAAGACACACATGGCATAGGAAAATGCTATGGCGTCCCAGAGGAGGCAGGGAATGCTGGGAATCGCAGTACTTTAGATAATTGGAACTGTGCTTGCTGTCATATTTATCTGATGGTTATGCAGAATGCAAAATGGACCAACCGTATAATATGTTTAATAATTCACACACTTAACATTCGTTCTTACTAAGCAGTGTGGCTAAGAAATACACATTTTTTTTTAACACAACTCTTTCTGACAGAGAGTGAACTAAGCAGATGTTTACAAACCTCATAGGCAAATTTTCTCATTTTAAGGAAAAACTAAAGATATCTTCTGCCAAAATAGATGAACAAAAAATGATACTTTTAATATACAAATGATATAAAAGCATACACATACAAAAATATGACGTAAAGGTGGTGTGCTATTTTGGGGTAATGTTATGTAGGGCTGAAACAGCTAATCCACATAATTGATAATAAAAAATAGTTGTTGACGATTTTCACTATTGATTAGTTGGTCAGCCAATTCGTTGGCCTGTATACAGAATGCATTAGGCCTCATGCACACTGCTGCTCAACCCTATGGGGTTGATTTACTAAAGGCAAATAGGCTGTGCACTCCAACTGCACTGCAAATGCAGTTGCTCTGGGTCTGGGGAACGTGCAAGGAAAATAAAAAAACAGCATTTTGCTTGCATATGCATTTCAGAGCTTTCCCTCGGATCTAAAGCAACTGCACTTGCAGTGCACAGCCTATTTGGACTTTTATCAGATTTTAAAGTGATACTAAACCCAGGATCCTGCATTCACTGTATCTGGTCTCCCACAGTACACAGAACATGGAAATGCAATTATTTTAGTAAATATAAACTGCTAAATACCTTTTCTCATCAGTAGTTAGAGCAGTCTTGTGACTTCAGCAGAGCACTAGTTAAAGCTTGACGGAGGAGTTTTCTTTCTGCTCTAGGAGGGTGTGAAACTCCTGACCCTCTGTCTGGACAGTGCTGATTGGCCCTGTGCTGATCACATGCACTCTCCCAAGACAAGAAAAAAAACCTCTCTAGTAATACACACCAAACTGAGCATCTGTACGTGACTATGGATTCAGTCTGTATCAGGTAGCCATTTCAACAAGAGGAGGGGCAGAGAAGACAGGATCAAACAGCGTTTTTACACAATGCAGAGGATTAACCCCTTAGGTTCCACAGTGAGTACAACAAGCATGCTTTATTGCATATACAGACTGATTTTACTGTTGTGGGTTTAGTAACACTTTAACAGCAGCAGAGTTTAGGGCCAGTTAAATGTTCCTCTCCTGAATGCAGAAGAATCACGTTCAGGAGAAGAACGTTTTGGCCAAAAACGCTAAACGCGGCACAAATATGTGTAGCTTCACCTAAGAGCACATAAACACACCTAAGTGCTAACTGCATTTAGCACTTGGGCGTTTACTCATTTAAATGGCAGGTACTCTGGCCAATGAAATGAACAAACGGCCAAGCGCTAAACGTGGCTAAACGCAGTACCACATTTTTACTGTGTTTAGCTTATTCTGCTGCCAGTAGAAAAACGTTCCAGTGTACATGGAGCCTTATTTGTTTACATGTCAGTATACACAGTGCAGCACACATACAGCTCAGTACTCCATCCATACATGTCAGTAAGTGCCTGAGAACTTGAATGTGAATGTGTGAGGAGCAATGCCTCATGGGACATGGAAAAGGAAGTCATATTTGCACTCTCTGCAGGGGAGATCAGCAGCTGAACCCAGAGAAGATGGAGGCTGATAGACTAGAGCTAAATTAAAGTGATTGCAAAGGATTTTTTAAAATAATAAACATGATATACTTACCCACTCTGCAATTGTGAATTGCACAGAGCAACCCCAATCCTCCTCTTCTTGGGTCCCCTGCTGAAGCTCATGGCTGCTCATCTTCTTGGTGTGCCAACATAGGAACCCGCTTCCTGTTGTGGCACATCTGCGGACTCAATCCTGAGCTGTGCTGCCTGCGTCCACAGACACACGCAGCATGGCTCGGCTCTACCGCCCTCCTTCCTTATAGGATTTGGTTTACAGCTACAAAACCCAATGGCTCCCGCTGCCTTAGCAAAGACTATGAGAGCAAGGAGAGGAGACAGATCAGATACAGACAATCACGTGAGGACTTGATACGCAATATTGATACCTAAACATTTACCTTAACACAGGGAATGCATTAAGGTAAAAAATGTTTAGGCATTAGAACCACTTTAAGGCATTTTAAATTAATTTAAAATAAAAGTTTCCTAGTATTTTGCAATATAATTAAAACGATTATATCCATGCCAATGAATCTCAGCTGTTAGTACTACTTTATTATAGAAAGACTTATATCCCCCCTCCACCCTTCATGTAGCTTCATGTCTGACTACCAGTTAAAATATGCATATATTCTACTTCTGAGTATACTTAACATTATATACTGCTCAAAAAAATGAAAGAAACACTTTGAAAACACAACAGATCTCAATGGGGAAAAATATCATGCTGGATATCTATACTAATATGGACTGTTGTGTTAGGAACGTAAGGATGCCCCAACGTTTGATGGAAATGAAAATTATAAACCTACAGAGGACTGAATTCAAAGACACCGCGAAAATCAAAGTGAAAAAATGATGCAGCAGCCTAGTCCATTTTGCTGACATTTCATTGCAGCAACTCAAAATGGTACACAGTAGTTTGTATGGCCCCCACGTACTTGTATGCATGCCAGACAACATCGGGGCATGTTCCTAATGAGACAACAGATGGTGTCCTGGGGTATTTCCTCCCAGATCTGGACCAGGGCACCACTGAGCTCCTGGACAGTCTGAGGTGCAACCTGGCGACGTCGGATGGATGGACCGAAACATGATATCCCAGAGGTGTTCTATTGGATTTAGGTCAGGCAAGCATGGGGGTCATGCAATGGTATCAATTCCTTCATCCTCCAGGAACTGCCTGCATACTCTCGCCACATGAGGCCAGGCATTGTCGTGCACCAGGAGGAACCCAGGACCCACTGCACCAGCGTAGGGTCTGACAATTATTATCTTATTCTCATAAAAAGTCAATACACATCCACCACATAATGTTCTTGTAGTCTATTTCTCATAAAATTGCTTCTGACTATGTTTTACTGCCTTCCTAAAATGTCCTCTTTGTGGTCCTGAACCTCTTATTTTCTCCCTCCTGTTTGTTTGTTACAAACAGTGCAAGTTAATAGGGGTCATGTGCACTACTCTAAACACACTACAAATCCCATAGTTCACAGTCCCTAGTCCATCTTGGTTGTGGTCCAGAGAGGGTGGTTACATTCCTACTCATCACATCAGCACAAAAAAAAAAGGAATTTGGAGGTCTGGAAGAGGCTGACAGAAATAGAAGGTACTTTTTGAGTTAAAATAATAATAAAAGCAATTTTAAACAATTTAAGAAATAGCAAACATGTCATATTTACCTGCACTATACAGTGGTTTTGCACAAAGCATTCCTGATCCTCCTCTTCTGGGGTCCCCCACCAGTGCTCCTGGACCCTCCCTCCTGCCAAATGCCCCCAGAGCAAGCACCTTGCTATGGGGGCACCCAATGCATAGAATGCATGAAGGTAAAAAAAACTTTCAGCCTTTAGAACCACTTTAAGAAAACAAATTTAAATAGAATTTTCACTTTAAAGGGTAAGGATACTTTCATAGAAATTTTTTTTTTTTACTATTTTTACCCTAGCCCCCATTTAAGAGGCTGAAGTCCACGTTAACCTCTCAAAGCACTATAGTATACATACTACTATACTGCAGCATTGTTTACATTGCTTGTCTGGCTTCTTCATCATATGTCTGCGCATGTGAAGTTTAGTCCCATAGACCTTTATGGGACAATTAGATAGGTAAGGACCTATTGTCTTGTGGCCACAGAAGTCTATAGGCCAAACTGCACACATTCCAACATTTGGTGAATAAAGCACTGTAGACAAAGCAGCAAACCTTGGTGTGAGTTCTAGCTAAGTATAATGCTTTGAGAGGGAAGTTTGGGGTACTTCTGCTTAGGGGGTGGGAGCAAAAGGGTAAGAAAACTTTGTGTAAACGTTTTCTTACCCTTCAAAGTGATAAAAATTATTAGACCCTATTTCATTCATTTTTAGACTGCTGGGATGCCCACACAGTTTTAGCAAAAATAGATAAACGAAGAAGCATCAATTCAGGAACCATAAACTGAGTCATTCTGCATTTGCCAGTAACAAACCAACAAGCTGAATGATTCACGCAGTAAATAATACAATTCATGTTTTTAATGCTGCCACTCTGTTAAAAGTATAGTCAGTTAAATTGTGCAGGAACCAAGGTGATTTCTTGAATCTTGTTAGTATATTAGTTTGCATGTATTAGTCTATTATTAGTAGTCTTACTAAACATAGGCTGTACATTCTTGGATATGTACGGAGGAGCACCTTACTGTATACAAAAGTTCATCTCATTTGAAGGATTTTGTGTTAGTAAAATCACGACAGAATCCACTTGGGGAACTGTGTTAAGGCTTGATGGCCATACATAAGCCATTTTTTTTTCTATTCAACTAGCGGGTTGAATGAAAAAGAATGACTCAAATCACCCATCCAAACACTCAATATGGCTGGGGGAAATCTCTCCCATTGAGCCTTTGTATTCTGACAGTAGGGAGATTCCCCCATGGTCAGAATATACTTGATAGCCGGTGACACTGATCAAGAGATAATTTTCCAACAGCAGGTTATTAACAAGTTGTAATTTAATAAAACCAAAAAGGAAAAATGGATTTAGCTCAATACCTCTACCCAAATCACTTGAATAGGAGTAAGAAAAACATCGACAGATATCATTAACTTCATTTATTAATTAAAATGACAAAGAAACACACTCTGAACAAAACAAACCCAACTAAAAACCCTTAAACAATCATGTTCAGGGACCTATAGGATTCATATATCGCATTTTAGATTCAGAAAAGTTTATTGTAACAGGGACAGTGATAGAAATAAATAGAAGTTAGAAAGGTGGCCACAAAGAATATATATTTTCTAGCATGCTGGATAGTTGTTTCAAAGCCCACCATATAACAGTATCTGGTTATCAAAGATATGTGCGTAGACTTTTGTGCACAGATTTTCCTCACCAGGTACACTCCAGCTGAATAACAGGCCTGATTAAATCTGTAATGTTTAGGGGCTGTTCAATTGTATTTGCATCCCAGATGCCAGACAAAGTTGAATAAGGTGGCTGTAATCAAGCAAGTACATCCAAAAACAACAAAATGTGGTCCAGAGGAGGTGGCAATGATAGACTCACAGGTGCATGTGTTGCCCAAGGTTTACTCCATATGATTATTGGCCTCCCCCACACTAGCAATTTGCGTCGTTCAAAAGGTACCTATATTGAATCTTTAAATTGATTCCTCAGCATACGAAATATATATATATATATATATATATATATACATACATCATTTAGCATATAAAATAGCAAACGTGGCTTTCTAATACTTGCAACCATATCCAACCAAAGCAAACATAATGTCCTATAATGCCATGAGAGTGACACGTATCAGTCTTGTAAGAAATCCATAGTAGGTCCCGTCATGACTTTTATAGCTTGACCAGTTTTGCTGGACCCACCAGGTTGCATCAGAGGCATAATACAAACAACTGGAGTGTACCTGTTGAGGAAAATCTGTGCACAAAAGTCTATGTACATATCTTTGATAATCAGATACTGTGAATATATATATATATATTGGGTAGCACAGTGGCTAAATGGTTAGCACTTCCGCCTGGCAGTACTAGGGTCGTTGGTTTAAATCCCAGCCACGGCACCATCTGCCTGGAGTTTGCATGTTCTCCCTGTGCCTGCTTGGGTTTCCTCCGGGTACTCCAGTTTCCTACCACACTCCAAAGACATGCTGGTAGGTTAATTGGCTCCTGTCTAAATTGGCCCTATGTATGTATGAATGTGAGTTAGGGACCTTAGAGTGTACGCCCCTTGAGGGTTAGGGACTGATGTGAATGTACAATATATATGTACAGCGCTGCGTAAATTGACGGTGCTATATAAGTACCTGAAATAAATAAATATATATATATATATATATATATATATAACACTCCTGCATGCCCAAACCGGCTGCTAAATCTCAAAGGAATTCCACACTTAGCCTAGACACAGAGCTCTCCGAAATGGCACCAGAGCCCAGGAACACACACATTTTGGTCTGTGTTTTTTAGCAAACAATTCCTTCTAGTATTGCTAAAAGCAAAACTAGAGAAACTGATGCAGTGATGATGTTGTGGGGCAGCAAACCGCACCCACATTTATTTGAGAAAAAGCAATAAGTGGCTACAGAACACCGCCTCTACAGCTTTGTCTAGCTTGTTTGGTGGATGTAAAGGTAATTGTAAAATATGTAATAAAGTATTTTGTATTTACCCATACACTAGGAAATGCATGGAGTCCGCAAACTCCAGTATAAAAATATCCAGTTAAACAATTGGGTTCCCATTATACAACAGTAGTGCACGAAGCAAATATCCTACAACAGAGATAGTCAGCCTAAGCCATGCATGCAAGGGCAGGCACACAATGTAATTTTCAGTGGCACCTGGAAGATCATCAAATGACATGTGTGCAGCAGTGGTGTATTTAGGTTTCATGCTGCCCTAGGCAACACAAAAATTGGCTCCCCCCCCCCCCCAAGGGAGAGACCCTGACTCCGACCAACCCCCACTCTCCCCCACGAAGAGAGCCTGACATTGACTGAAAACATTCCAGGCCCCCCACCCCCACCTGAGAGAGCCTTTTACTACCACTGCCCCCCAAATATTGGCAAATGCCCCCTCACTCTGGCAAGAGAGAAGACACTCACCTTCACAGCTCTGGACATCCCCTAGATCAACAGTCAGACTCTGCATACACCAATAACAGCCCACAGCCTCTCTCAGATCCCCATGCTGCATGTGTCCCTTCTTTTCCATCTTTCAGGGGATGGTACTGCCTCTCTGAAAAAAGCTGCTGCCTCCCTGAAAAATGCCACCCTAGGCAAATGACTTGTTTGCCTTGTGGTAAATACACCCCTGGTGTGCAGGTTAGAAATAGCCTGCTGGAGGATCCTCTGGTGGAGCTCTGCTCTCTACAACTACATTGTTGTTGCCACAGGCAACTACATTGCTGCTCACAGGGTAGGCAATTAAAAAGCCTGCCTACCCTTCTGCCCCCGTGGTCGACCCCTTTCCAACAGAGGTCCTCCTAATGTCAGAGACTCTTCAAGTGGTGGCCTTCTGCTCAGTATCAGTGATGGCCCACCTGTGGCAGTGGATGTCACCAAGTGAAGAAGCCTGCCCATCTACCCTCTTCCTCCTCTTAATAGCACCACCAGCTATCACTGTAAAACCCCTGTGTTTCTGATGGTATTGAAGCTGATCTGAGGTCTGAAAGGGAAGGAATTTGGTAGAATCTGAGGTCTATGGTGCACTATTCTAGACAGGCAACTTGTGAGTAGAACAAGATGCTATTTAAAGAGTATCAAGAATCAAGAAGAGAGAATCCAGAGGAAGTCAGTAACAAGGGACTAGAATGATAGCTATCAGAAGTTTGTGTTAGGATGAACTTTACCACAGCCAACTGCTAAATGCCTGACTGCCCTCCAGATGACTTACCCCCAACCAACCCAGACAGATGACCACACTGCTAATAACTTTCTTTATTTCTCAGAATTCTTCAACTTTGAAATTGGATGTCGCAATGCTGTACATAAATAGTGAAATGGGGGCAGTATGCTAAAACCAATGGCGAATATATTTCACCTTGAAGGTTCCTTTTTTGGCTTCAATCCTTTGACCTACATCAGAATTATGGTGAAGTAAATTGGACATTTGGACAGGAAATTTATTTGTGGAATAATGGTCCAAAGTCAATTTCCCGTATCCATTACCAAAATATGTTTCAGATACTGTATATTTAAAAAAATAGTGGAGATATTTAATCCAAATATCTTTATAAACAGGCAACCCTGCCACAATTAACAATCACAATGAAAAAAAAACATCCATTTGTATCTTTTAGAAATAGATTCCTATGAAATAATTTCATGCAATGCTTAAAATTGAACACCACTTCGAAGAATATAGCAAAAATGGAGGCACTTAATACCATCTACAAATGATAAACAGTTAAAAAGAGCGTGACAATAGATAATGTGTGTACTTAAAATAATGTATCCACATTTCTAGAAAGTATACAGCATGATGAATGGGGGCATGACAACTTTCCTCACTTTGTGCTGTTTAATCATATTTTGTTTCGTACAATTTGCTGTCACGTGACAGATGATTTCCATCATTTAAATTTCACTGGGGACAAGCTGAGAGGATGAGATAACTGTAGAACATGCCTAACACATTAAGGCAAGTAAAAATGTAAATCTGAAATGTACTTTTCACTGCCTAGGGATATCAAACCAGTAGAGTATGGCTTTTTTTAATCAGCTATTGTTAAGAACCAATACAGTATGTCCATTGTCCGATGTACCAGAATCCTCAACAGAGAACAATACACATGCTGAAATTCCTTCGCATGCTTCATTCTGTTACATGGGACACTGCCAACTTCAACATGTACGGTGTATATGGGATAATGTATTCCCTACGCTCTATCATAAGGACATTAAAAGATTTAGAGGATCCCAGTGATTATTATTATAATCATTGATTCATATAGTGCCAAGATCTTCTGTTGTGTTCAGTATGGAGCAGGGGAAATTTTCATATAAAAGAATCCTGGAAAGCTAGCTGGACAAGGAACTTTTGATGATTTTGTAACTGCAATCACTTGTAATATGTTTCCATTACTTAAAAAGAATGTGTAGTAGTTTTGTATATATTTTCACAAACACAATTTTTTGGGGCCAAGTAAATATGAAATGCTACATTAATTTTTGTCAGCTGCTAGAGACCTTTGTTAACTCAAATGTTCCCCAGGCAATTTTTATCTGCATATTTTTACAGAGCTCAATAGCTCAAGTGGAAAACTCACTTGCTCAGAAGTCAGCAGGTCTGTATGACAGGCAGACAAATATTTTCAGAAGGTGAAGGGGCTTTCCTGAAAGGGGGTTTGGTTTCTGTCATCAGTGCTATTCACATGCGCATATTGTTGCTCAAATTTTTTGAAAAATGTGCTTGAGGTCAAAGATTAAAAAAAATCAATATTGTTTATGAGAGAGCCGAGTCTGTTCTGTGTACGTTTTTGATTTCATTTAAAGGGTAATATGGTATTAGGCTTGTTTCCCTTTGTGTAAAATAGTTGCCTTGCAAAACAAAGGACCTTTATCTGAAAGAAGAATACACTTGAACTTTTGGTATACGATCTTAAATCTTGGTGGTTCCACGATTCACACTATACAGAGGGTGTTTTTGGAGAAAGTGGTAATGGACTGAAATACTGCAGTATATGGAGTGCTATTCCTAGCAATAAAGAGGAGACAGTAAAAGGGAATATGAAAAGTGAATTTGAACACTAGGAAAAGCAGGAGGAAGGTAAGAACATTCTTATAAGGCTCAGAGGAATGGAGGTTAAAGACAAGCATGATCATAAAATCATGAAACAAGAATATTGTGTAGCAATTGTGACGTTTCAGGTATATATTAAGATGGAGAGTTTACAAAGAAAAAAAATGTATAGATTGGAGCAGTGTCAGCTGCTGAATCAATTGACAGACCTCAGTGCTTCTACAAGATGTCCCAAAGGTCTCCATACATAGGAAAAAGTAAACTCATATTGAGTGGGAGGGAAGACTTTGTGGTTTTTTTTACTAAGACTGCATGGTGCAAAATCTGGTGCATCTCTGAAGAGAAACCAATCAGCTTCTAGGTTTTATTGTCAAAGCTTAATTGAAAAAGCTGAAGTTAGAAACTGATTGGCTACCATGCACAGCTGCACCAGATTCTGAGTGCACCAGTTTTAGTAAATCTTTCCGTGTGTGTGTAGAAAGAGGTGGTCAACATGTAGAGAATATTTTGTAAACATTTTGTAAAACTTTGCAATGAATATTTTGTATTATGAACTATTACGATTAATTTATCCACAGTGCTTGCAGCTACAGAGGACAGAGAGGACTTATTTTAAATCTCATTTACTGCTTGTGAAGAACATTTAAACACTGCCCACAGTCTCATTAGGTGAACTCAGGAAAACTAAAAAGCACTCCTTGGCAGCAAGGCTGTGCCCCCATTCGATGGGTTACCTGCTTGTTTATTCTAGAGGACATTAAAGCACCTTTACTTACCTGATCCTCTGCTCCAGCAGTGGATTGTCCCTCAGCATTCTCATGCCCAATGCAGGCCTATAGGCTGCTGGGGATGTAAGAGGACCTTAGACTACCAGAGTGCAGGGTAGAAAAGGCTGCTGGGAGCAGTCTAGGAGCATGCAGGACCCTGCTGGAGCAGAGCATCAGGTAAGTAAAATTGTATTTCATGGTCTCCTAGGCATAAACAAGCAGCTAACCCTTGAAGTTCGGCAATAGCTGCACTGCATGGGGGGACTTTTTATTTTCCGGAGATCAGTTTTAAGGTAAATACTACAATAACTCAAAATATATATTCACTGAAAGTACATTTTCTATTTAGTATGTTTATTAACTTATTGAAATGGACAAAAATTCTAAGTGCTAGGCAAAAAACTAAATATGTGTTGTAGATGGGGGGTTTAGCCACCAGCAGGGGTTGCTCCTAGGTTATGCTTTAATCTATTTCAGCATCCTACTCCTGTGGTTGGCACAATGCTCAATGGTCTCAATCTACTGATATGACTGTGTCCTTCATGGACAAAAGATAAATGCTATATTTTAACTTTACTTTTTTCTAACTGCAGAGGTCAAGTAAGGTTCTCTCTCTCTGGAGCTCTTAAAGGTCTGAACTATCATATTCAGCTGTTTCTAAGATATCCATTAGACATGGATATAAATAGCTTTGTGATGCATGTCGATTTTTTAAGAAACTTTCTGCCTTTCTAGAGCCTAGGGACTTTTACTGGTATGGAAAGGACAAGGACAAATATTATGTCTGCAACTTGAGCATACATTTACAGGACTGTAAAACAAATGCAATTCCAATTTTTGTTTGAATGCATGTGTATTGTTTATTGGCACAAAGGTGCGCAAACAAGCGCTGCGTTCAGATCCTTAATCCCCCCCCACAAAAAAAAATTGCATTTGAGAACATGCATTTTATATGTACATACATAGATGCAAAAAGTGCATTCTAGGATTGAAAATTAGAGCCAGAGGATACACAACTAGAATTTTTACTCATTTAAACACATGCGGTTTTGCACATTTCAATGCATTTTACTGATCATTTATAAAGGAACTTTTGTGCCAGGAAAACAATGCATATATAATTATTATTCTTATATCTGTTCATGTAGCCTAAATCATCTTAAAGTGGACCTCTCAGTAATTTTACATGTCTACATAAATACATTCCTGATTTGTCAACAGACATTTAAAAAAAAAAAAACTGCACTTTTCTTCTTTAAAACTACTTTCTACTTTGGTCTAGTTACCTTACCTAGGCTACCTAAGAAGATGCCATCACTCTGCTGAAGGCACGAGGAAGCATTTCCTCAGTCTTCTCTCCCCAAGTGGTCACTCAGTAGCAGGGGCTAATCAGTGTTAGACATTTGTGAACACAGCCAAGAACTGCACATATACTAGATTTTTTATGATTGTGTCATCTCTGAGCCAGAGTCTCAGTTTAAGAAGTAGCTGCTGGCATTGGAGAATGCCTGAACAAAGATGGTGCTATTCTTCTGAGGAAAAAACCAGCTGAGGGCATTGTCGTAAGAAGTACTGTAATCTCTATGAGAGAAAATAAATTGTGTTAAATTCATACATTATTTAGTACTCATGCATAGAATATGAAAAAAATATATCTGATGCTAGGTCCACTTTGATAAAAAAGAATTTGTCTGAAAATAGACAATCTCAGTTTTGAAAGCAGTATGCAGTAATAAAACTGCATCACTAGTTTCATATGAGCAACCTATAAGGAATACAATAAATTTTCCCACTATGACATGTATTCTCAATTTTAAACATTTACAGTTTGGCTATATATTAGGTTAATGTTCTTCGTTTTCAATACAGAGCTCCTAGTACAGTAATCATTAGGTCCTTCACAATAATGCTCACAAAAAAACCCCCTTTGTATATAGATAGTTCTAGTTTGCATACACACCTGTCCTTTCCACGATTTTTCTGCATTGATGACCAACCTTACTGAAGTTAAAGTGGATCTTCAGTCTCCCCCCAAAAAATTAAAAGCACTGTCCTCACCAGAGCCGATTCTTCAAGCTTCAGGTCTAACCGCTAGCATTTTAACTAAGGGAAACCAGCAGTGAAGCTTTGTGTCTTCACAACTGGTTTCCCACCGTGTATGCGCAAGCTGTGCTGCACTTTGTGAATGGTCCTGCAGTCTTCTGGGACCTGTGATGTGTGCCAGAAGACTGTGGGGGAAGGAGAGGGGGCCGAACGTCCACTCAGATCACCAAGCGATCCGACCGGAAGTAGGGAGTGGGTGCTTGTCAATACCAGGTACCCATCCTCCCCCTCCCAAAAAGTGGTAAATGCTAAAGAGGAGGGGGGGATGCAAAAAAAAATGGAACTTTCCATTTTGGGTGAAATTCTGGTTTAAAGATGCTTTATATAGAATCTATTGTTTTGTAAACTTGATGGGCAGCAAATGTTCTCTGCTGATGTTCTGGTCATTAAACAATATTTTTTATTATTACTACTATTATTATTACTAATAAACAGGATTTATTTAGCACCAACTGTTTGCATAGCACTTTACAAAATTTAAGACGACAATACAGTTACAATACAATTTAATACAGGCAGGGTGCTGCTTGTATGATTTATCCCAAACTGAAAGGTTCCATATCCATTACTTGTAACAATTATTGCTAGGGATCCTCAAAGTAGCCACAGTAGTAGGAAAAATTGTAACTTGTCCACAAATTTGCATGCTTCTTACTAATGATATTTCAGTGAATATTGTGTAGGCTTAGCCCTGCTGAAAGTGAAACAAACCCAATAAGTATCCTGCCATATCAATGACCTGAAAATTCAGATTAACATTAATTAGTACACTAGACAGATAAGCCTACAGAACTAGACTGGGAGCATGCAAAGCAAAGCAGCACAAGTTCTATTTCCAAATAATTAATTTTCTGTAATACTATCACATAGGTTGCCTCTGGTAATGAATTTTAAAAGAGAGGGAGTTTTGTGATTGCAAACAGTGGATTTCAAGAATTAATTCACTTCAAAGGCCTGAAATAATATATACAGAGAATAACAAGATATTCATTATATTCTGTCCACATATGTTCATACATCTAACGGCAATTTAGAAAGGAAAAAAAAAATCTAAAATCACTAGAAATGTATAATGGTAATATTATGATATTTGTTGGAGCTAGTGATGGACGAATATGCCCAAATGTTTGGTGAATCTTATTTGAAATTCAAATTTAGGGGCAAATTCTATTGAGGTTTATAGGGGGGAGCAAATCTCGGTGTTAAATTCTTTTAACTATTGTCAGTTGACTGGTCTTCCACACTGAATCTTTGAATAGTGCCTCTTTTTGTCCTATACTTTCATTAACTGTCTAACTAGGTCCCTAAATGATGCAACTAATGGACACCCCAGCAAAAAGACTGCACATCCTTGAGTAGGCACAGTCACTACTGTTTGCGTGATTCCTTTTTAGAAATTTATTGTAAAAGCTTTTCTTCATTCATATTTTGAGCAGTGAATGGAAAGGGGTTGGAGGAGCTTTTAAAAAATAAAAAAAAAGCTGCTATCTAGGAGTGTCTGCACATACCTGCAGCAGCTTTAAAGCCAAGTCAGGGCATTAAAAATAAAATTATCTAGCAGAGGTTAAAAAAGCGGTTATTCGTGCAGCACTCAGCTCCTATTTGGTGTTTTCCATTGCAGTAATTCCTTTTCATCACTTGACACCCTAAGTTTTTGAATGACTGAGGAAATAATGTGAGTGCAGGATGTCATTGACCCACCATCTAAATGGTAGTCATCACAGCATTCTGCACTCAATGTATAATAATGGCAGAGCTGATCTGAACATCACTGAGGATCCCTCACTGCTAGGAGAAGATCTGAAGAGGAAAGATGTCCCTGTGCAACCAGCATGAGGACTTATGAAAAAGTCAGGTATAAAACAAAAAAAATTGCAGTTGGGAGAGTGGGGTGTTCCAGATGGGAGCAATAGGGCAGCTAATTATAGTGATGAGTTAAAAGGAATGTAGCAGAGGAGTGGATAAGCTCCAACACTACATGAAAATGTTGGAGTTTGCCCTTTCAGAATGGCCAAGAATTGGAGCATTCAGGAAGCAATTGAAGCAGCTGTTGGCGTGTGAAAGCACCTGTGTTATGTGTTATTGAAATGTATATCACTTCACTGTCATTTCATTTTTTTTGTTACAGATATGACCTCCAAAAAGAAGCTACTCAACTATTACTAACTGCCATAAATGTACTTCCTACAATTCATCATAAACAGAAGAAAGCTAGTTCCGAATTACATTTAAGTCCCAACACTGGGAAACTTAAAAATGATTCCTTTTTTTGCCTGGAGCTGGACTTTAAAGATTATTTATGGAAGACCTTAGCTGCACCTTCCTTGAACTTTTGGAATTCATTAATCAACACAGTTCTGCCAATACAAGGCCAAGTAAGAATCCAGAGGTTGCTTAAGAAGAATGTCTTATGCTTATTGGATGGAAATCATTTCCAGTGATGTCAATACACCACTGAACTGTGGCTTATCATTACTACATAAATTCTCTTGATTTGTTATAAACAAATCACAGTAGGTGTTGTTCCCAGAATGGTCAGAGGCAGGCAACATGCACATGGCTGTCCATAAAGCTTCTCTAGAAGGGCTCGGTAGGAATTGATGTCCTGGAAAAGAGAGCTGGTTGGCATGTAGAGGGGGAGATACTCCTAATCAGCATGAATGCTCCACCCTTTTGGGTTGTGCATTGATTAGGTAATGAGAAAATGTAGAAGGATAGTGGCTGACAGGTTTACTATTACTTCTGATTGAAAAAAACGATTATCTAGTGGGCCCGGCTCAGAGGCTCCCTGTGACATATCTTACACATTACTGACTAACTGGAGTTTCATATTATCTTCAAAAATGTTAGCAAAGCATAGAAATTAATTTTATTCTTTTTAAGACCCTTTTCACACAGACTTTCTGATCACGTCCACCTGTTAGTTTTTCATGTAGACCTGGATGGAAGTTTCGTGTAAACGGACTTGTGTCCATTTATATCCGACTAGTGAAAAAAAAAAAAAAAACAGAAAAGGACTGCTTCCTTTATTGCTTTGCAGACCTAAATGTGCGGAATGGGAGGTAGCCTGATGTAAACAGACAATGGAGTCTGTTTACACTCATCTGCCCATAGAGCTATCATGGGTCCGCCCATTTCTACAGTGCACTGATTGAGTGGGCACAGTTGTAAAAAAACTGACATTCGTCTGTTGTCTTATATCAATGATGAAGGACATATGACCAGTATATATTTATAAATGTACTTTTCCTTTAACCAATTGTATATACTTATAGTGCCGCGCTCCTACTATAAATCCTTAATCACATAGTGTGTATCACTCTTATAAATAAATAAACTAATAAATTAATAACAAAATAAAAAATTTTAAAAATTAATTAATGTGAATATAAATAAATTAAGAAATAGATATAAATCAAACCATTATTGTGCTAAGAAATACCATATGTGCTCAATTAATATTTATAATATTGCCAATTCAATAATAAATGTGCAAATATAATACATAAAGTGCATAAATAAATAAATAAATTAAAAAAATAAAAAAATGTATTAAAGTCTTTTGTTAGTATGTGCAATGTGCAGGTGAACTCCTTATTCCCTCTTTCCAGGTGCCGTGTGATCTCAATATGCGCTCACCTTAGTATTTGCCCAAATAAATTTAGGCAAATAAACTTTTAGTCCTTCCAGGACTGGTGGGATAATGCTCCTATATTTAGTATTCCAGATGGAGGTGTGGGTCTGCTCAGATCCTCCTATGATCTCCTCTTACTCCATACAAGTAGCCGCTCATGGATAAACATTTGGGAAGTGTGTAAGAATCTCCTATTTCCCCTCCTGGGGACACCTCCTCCTCATATCCACCTTTCTTTAGTGTGGGATATATAAATCAAATAGAGAGAAGAAAGACCATGGTGCCTTATCCTTTTATATATGAGTAGTTTATTGCTACTGGATGCGGTGGTACAGCAGTTTCTGACACTTATCTGATACAGGTATGCAAAGATTGTAATACACTCTGCCTCTCTGTCTGCCTCTGCTGGAATCGCCGAACCTCTCCGATGCAACGCCGTGACGTCAGAGCCCCTCCCCTACGCGTTGCGTCACAGGGTCACGTGACTTCATCAGGGGGAAAATGATCATACACAATTAAGTGGGTTTGTGGAAGTGTCAGCGCACCTAGCACATTATTTAGGCAGCTTATTATTAATATCATTATTATTATTATTAATATTATATTGAACACCTCATTCATAGTAGCTCACAAGTATTCACTTTTAAACTGTGTACTTTTCCTTTAGTTTGACTCCCGTTCAGGAAGGGATCTGCTCACGGAACCCCTGTTGAGCGGAGGGAGCAGACAGCTTGAAGTGGTTATGAAAGCAAAAAACGTAACAGTAAAGGATCATTTGATCCTAGATGCAATTTTTCAAACATTCTTTTACTCATAAATCATTGTTTGACACAACAAACAAAAAATATATTGATTTGGTTGCATTTTCAATTACAATTGCATTTTCTGCCAGAATAGAAAAGACCCTTTCTAAAGCAAACCACCCATGTAACACAACTAATTTCCAATAATACAGCTCTTTCATTTAAAATCATTATAAGAAAAAAAGTAATCACTACACATAAGGCAACATGTACATGCAAAACTGACACTGAAGAAGGAGAAGAGAGCTCTAGGCCAACATCGCCAAGGAAAAAACCTGAATTCTAGATACATCAGAAGCATGAAGTTCCCATTAACAAGATGCATAGTACATTATTACAAAGCAATCTCCAGTATCTCTCAGTATATGCAGAAACTGACAGCTGTAAGAAGGGAAAAAGCACACATGGCGCCATTCACTGCTGCTCTTGCAATTCTCAAGAGACATCAGTCTTCCATTTTATGTTTCAATTACTATGGCAACAATTAGAAATCTTCCTGGAGCAGTGTGTTTGTATTCAGCTTCCATAATAATCCGTGCCTTGAGGTTTAAACAGGTCTTATAATAGTGACCTTGTTTCACTAGCATGCATCAACTAAGCAAGCAGGTAATGTGAAATAAAGTGTGTTAAGCAGAGAGACATCATTTGGAAGGGTAAAGAAAAAAGCTAAATTAACAAAAAAGCTCAAGCATGTACTTACGGGGTATTGTACATTAAGGCCTTGTTCACATGGGTGAACTACAGTGTACGCTCGAGGGAGGGCCCTATTTACCCACACAGGGAAGCACAGGCAAACTGTGTGTTCCTGTGCAGGCGGTCCCATTCATGTCATTTGGGAAACAGCAGGTGAAAGGACATGGCTCTCGATTTGACATCTGTGCAGGTGAACGCCCCTGAAAGCAGACAGTGTGTATTCGGGGCTGTACACCCACACAGATGTCAAACTGGGAGCAGCCGCTATGTCCCTGCAGCTGCTGCGTCCCAATTGACATGAATGGAACTTCCTGTACAGAGAAGCATGGAACATCTGGGCATCCCCATGTGGGTAAACATGGCCTTTCGAATGGGTGCACACTGTAGTACACCAGTGTGAACAAGGCCTAAAAATCCTTTCACAAAGGCATCCTCAGTTTTTTCCTGATTTCTGCTAAGAAGAAACTGATGAATACAGATTCAGTTTACACCAGTTTGCACATCTGTGTTCAGTTCAGTTCAGTTTACATTTGGTTTTGCGTCCTTTTTTTTACAGTTGTTGCAGAAACCAATCATAGGTGACAAAATATGAATAAAAAATGTTTCTTTCCTAAAAACGGACCTATATAGAATGGACAGCATCTGTTTACATCCATTCAGATCTATCTATAACAGCTTCAACTCTTCTGGGAAGGCTGTCCACAAGGTTTAGAAGTGTGTCTATGGCAGTGGTGGGCAACCTTTTTTTTCAACTGAGCCAAATCTCGCCAAAACCATGATTGAAATTTATTTTGAGAGCCACATTTTTAAAACTGAAAATACATCTCCCATATAGTAATTCATCCCCCATAGTAATTCATCCCCCATATAGTAATTCACCCCCCATAGTGTAATTCATCCCCCATAGTAATTCATCCCCCATATAGTAATTCATCCCCCATCGTAATTCATCCCCCATAGTAATTCATCCCCCATATAGTAATTCATCCTCCATATAGTAATTCATCCCCCATAGTAATTCATCCCCCATATAGTAATTCATCCCCCATAGTAATTCATCCCCCATATAGTAATTCATCCCCCATAGTAATTCATCCCCCATATAGTAATTCATCCCCCATAGCAATTCATCCCCCGTATAGTATTTCATCCCTCGTATAGTATTTCATCCCCCGTATAGTATTTCATCCCTCATATAGTATTTCATCCCTCATATAGTATTTCATCCCCCATATAGTAATTCATCCCTCATATAGTATTTCATCCCTCATATAGTATTTCATCCCCCCATATAGTATTTCATCCCCCCATATAGTATTTCATCCCCCCATATAGTATTTCATCCCTCATATAGTATTTCATCCCCCTATATAGTATTTCATCCCTCATATAGTATTTCATCCCTCATATAGTAATTCATCCCTCATATAGTATTTCATCCCTCATATAGTAATTCATCCCTCATATAGTATTTCATCCCTCATATAGTATTTCATCCCTCATATAGTAATTCATCCCTCATATAGTATTTCATCCCTCATATAGTATTTCATCCCCCCATATAGTAATTCATCCCTCATATAGTATTTCATCCCTCATATAGTATTTCATCCCTCATATAGTAATTCATCCCTCATATAGTATTTCATCCCTCATATAGTATTTCATCCCCCCATATAGTAATTCATCCCTCATATAGTATTTCATCCCTCATATAGTAATTCATCCCTCATATAGTAATTCATCCCCCATATAGTAATTCATCCCTCATATAGTAATTCATCCCTCATATAGTATTTCATCCCCCCATATAGTATTTCATCCCCCCATATAGTATTTCATCCCCCATATAGTAATTCATCCCTCATAAAGTAATTCATCCCTCATATAGTATTTCATCCCCCCATATAGTATTTCATCCCTCATATAGTATTTCATCCCTCATATAGTATTTCATCCCCCCATATAGTAATTCATCCCTCATAAAGTAATTCATCCCTCATATAGTATTTCACCCCCCACAGTACTATCCCCCCCCCCTTCTAGTAAGCCAAGTCCCCCGTGTCAATTCACTTACCTTTTGCGTTCCTCTCGCTGTCTTCCCGCGCCGTTCGGGTCTTCAGGGCGGACTGTGAGAGGAGCCTAGCTCCCCTCCCCTCACGTTCGGCACGCTGCCCCGCCTACACACATCCTGACAGCCACATCCGCGGGCCGGATTAAAAGGTCCGCGCGGACTTTTGGGGCTGCCAACCGAGAGGAGGCAGGGGAGCGGCCGACCGAGAGGAGGGAGGGGAGCAGGCGCCCAGCACACAGAAGAGCCGCATTAGAGTGGGTAAAGAGCCGCATGTGGCTCGCGAGCCGCGGCTTGCCGACCACTGGTCTATGGGAATGTTTGACCTTTCTTCCAGAAGCGCATTTGTGAGGTCAGGCACTGATGTCGTACACGAAGGGCTGGCTCACAGTCTCCGCACCAGTTCATCCCAAAGGTGTTCTATCGGGTTGAGGACAGGACTCTGTGCAGGCCAGTCAAGTTCCTCCACCCCAAACTCGCTCATCCATATCTTTATGGACCTTGCTTTGTGCACTGGTGCTCAGTCATGTTGGAACAAGAAGGGACCATCCCCAAACTGTTCCCACAAAGTTGGGAGCCTGAAATTGTCCAAAATGTCTTGGCATGCTGACGCCTTAAGAGTTCCCTTCACTGGAACTAAGAGGCCAAGCCCAACCCCTGAAAAACAACCCCACACTATAATCCCCCCTTCACCATACTTTACACTTGGCACAATGCAGTCAGGAAAGTACCATTTTCCTGGCAACTGCCAAACCCAGACAATTCCATTGGATTGCCAGACAGAGAAGTGTGATTCGTCACTCCAAAGAACACATCTCCACTGCTCTAGAGTCCAGTGGTGACATGCTTTACAACTGCATCCAATGCTTTGCACTGCACTTGGTGATATAAGGCTTGGATGCAGCTGCTCGGCCATGGAAACCCATACCATGAAACTCTCTGCGCATTGTTGGCAATTTCTACGCACTGTGCACTTCAGCATGCACTGATCCAGCTCTGTCATTTTACATGGCCTACCACTTTATGGCAGTTGTTCCCAGTTGCTTCCACTTTATTATAATACTACTAACAGTTGAATGTGGAATATGTGTCCAGTGTTGGCTTGCTTTACACCACTGCATCTAATGCTTTGCATTGCACTTGGTGATGTAAGTCTTGGATGCAGCTGCTCAGCCATGGAAACCCATTCCACGAAGCTCTCTATGCCTTGTTGTTATGCCAATCTGAAGGGCACACAAAGTTTGGAGGTCTTTAGCTATTGACTCTGCAGACAGTTGGCGACTTCTGCGCACTGTGTGCTTCAGCATGCGCTGACCGCGCTCTGTCATTTTACGTGGCCTGCCACTTCCTGGCTGAGTTGCTGTTGTTCCCAGTTGCTTCCACTTTGTTATAATACCACTAACAGTTCAGCACGGAATATTTAGAAGCAAGGAAATTTCATGGATGGACTTATCACACAGGTAGCAACCTATCACGGGACCATGCTTGAATTCACTGAGCTCCTGAGAGAGACCCATTCTTTCACAAATGTTTGTAGAAGCAGTCTGCATGCCTAGGTGCATGATTTTTATACACCTGTGGCTATGGAGGTAATTGCAACACCTGAATTGAATGATTTGGAGGAGTGTCACAATACTTTTGTCAATATAGTGTATTTATAATTCCATTCAGATGGTCTTGAGAATTGCACAAGCCTATAACAATGTGATAAGGGTTAACCCTTGGTATACCTGGACACTTTTTTAAGGCTTGTTTTTTGTGCTGGGCTAATCCCTATCTGAGTTGGTTTAAACCTTTACTACAAACTGTTCCTGGTCAGTGTTTCTTATAGCCTTTAGGCAAGTACACTGATGTTTAATTTTAACTCCCCTAGGAGCCAGCAGTGTTTTGGCCCAAAAACATTTGATGCTTGGAAATGTGTATACCGTGTTTGGCCATTAATTAATTACATTGGCCAGAATAAATATTTTTTTCTGGTCATTGAAATAAACTAACCCTCAAGTGCTAGACGCGCCTAGCGTTTAGGTGCGTTTACACGCATTTAAGTGCATCAATCGTTTTTTTTTTCAGCCAAAATGGTGCTGTTCCAGGACGCCTGGAAGTGAGTTTTTTTTTTGTTGCCACTAATCTCTCCTGTTGCAAAACGCTAATGAAATCCTGTGTGCATGGATAACATGCAGGGGAGTTTAGTGACACTAAAAAAAAAAAAAAACACCTAATGCCCCTAGGAGCAGTTGTATAACCATCCCATGTGTATGCAGTACAGCCTCTCCTGCATATCTTCCCATAATGATCCAAAGCTCCAGTACCTTTGTTGTTTTTAAAGCAATACTTTATTGTCTTAGCATTTTTACTACTGGCTGTTCCCAGACAGTGTTTTTTGCTTAGCAGCTACATAGTCTTTGTCAGAAGGCTCCCTACAGCTATCCCAAGAACCAGTGACTTTATTTTTGTCTTCACAATGTAAAACCAGAATGGTGTCCTTGCTACTTAGCAAGCTGCATCACCTACCTGTTCATTGGACAATGAAGGAGCATCATTACACATATTATCTCCTGAGTAGGAGAACGTATATACACAAAGTCATTCCATAATAATCGCTCTTAAAGGAGCAGAGTGGCAAGGCAGTTACATCTAAGCCTAAGTCGACACCTAGAACAAGTCACATCCTGCATGCTCATGCATGACTGGCACAGGAGTCAGTGCATTATCTGATTGGATGAGGTGGAGAGCGTGATGTCACCATCCCATCTCTCCACCTTGTGCAATCAGAGGATGCTTTGCATTCACTGTGAAAATGCAAAGTATTCTCTGAATGGGACCTGTACCAAGTGGCCAGCCTCCTGTGTTCACCATGCAGCAGGGCAGTCGCTCACTGTGGGACCAGGAAGCCAGTGGAGATCACTGGAGCATTGGTGTCTACTACAGTGATTTCCAGCTTCTAGAGGTATCTCACAGGTATGGCATATGCATAGTTACATTGGTCCAAGCTAGATCTATGAGACTACGTAAAAAATGGCATACTTGGAATACTTCTTTAAAATTAACTTATGAACAATGACTCTCAAAAAGGCCATTTTATGCAGAGGGATAAACTAGGGAAACAACAGAGTATTTTCTGTAATTACATATTTATGGTAAAGCTGGGTATACATTATTAGAATTTAATTTGTCATTTTATTATTGTAAGAATGTTGCAAGAACATTTTTATAATCATTAGTGGGGTCAAATTGATGCTTGTTTTTGACCGGAGTGACAAGAAAATTCAAAGGAGCATGATGGAAAATCTTTCTCGGATGTACAAATTTAAAAACATTTATGGCTCTATACACCACCACAATGGATTTGAAATGAAACAAACAAGATGTGCTTTAACTGCAGACTGTCAGCTTTAATTTGAGGGTATTTACATCCAAATCAGGTGAACAGTGTAGGAATTACAACAGTTTGCATATGTGCCTCCCACTTGTTAGGGACCAAAAATAATGGGACAGAATAATAATCATAAATCAAACTTTCACTTTTTAATACTTGGTTGCAAATCCTTTGCAGTCAATTACAGCCTGAAGTCTGGAACGCATAGACATCACCAGACACTGGGTTTCATCCCTAGTGATGCTCTGCCAGGCCTCTACTGCAACTGTCTTCAGTTCCTGCTTGTTCTTGGGGCATTTTCCCTTCAGTTTTGTCTTCAGCAAGTGAAATGCATGCTCAATCAGATTCAGGTCAGGTGATTGACTTGGCCATTGCATAACATTCCACTTCTTTCCCTTAAAAAACTCTTTGGTTGCTTTTGCAGTATGCTTTGGGTCATTGTCCATCTGCACTGTGAAGCGGCGTCCAATGAGTTCTGAAGCATTTGGCTGAATATGAGCAGATAATATTGCCCGAAACACTTCAGAATTCACCCTGCTGCTTTTGTCAGCAGTCACATCATCAATAAATACAAGAGAACCAGTTCCATTGGCAGCCATACATGCCCATGCCATGACACTACCACCACCATGCTTCACTGATGAGGTGGCATGCTTAGGATCATGAGCAGTTCCTTTCCTTCTCCATACTCTTCTCTTCCCATCACTCTGGTACAAGTTGATCTTGGTCTCAATTGTCCCGTTACTTTTGGTCCCTTAACAAGTGGTAGGCACATATGCAAACTGTTGTAATTCCTACACCGTTCACCTGATTTGGATGTAAATACCCTCAAATTAAAGCTGACAGTTTGCAGGTAAAGCACATCTTGTTCGTTTAATTTCAAATCCATTGTGGTGGTGTATAGAGCCAAAAATGTTAGAATTGTGCCGATGTCCCAATATTTATGGACCTGACTGTAAATTAGATAGCATAGAAAATGCTAGTTTACTAATTTCAAAAACATGGCACCTTATGCAAACGTATGAAAAATCACACATTACTTTTGTGGGCACAACCATGAAAAGGCCCTAAGGCCTTCACACCTATGCACTGGAAAAATGTGTGGTAAAACACGAATTTAACAAGTGTAACACACTGCAGAAATACTGTTTGCAGGATGTTAAATGGACAAGATAGCAGTGTCCTGCAGTCCAGTTACACAGACTCTGTTGAAAAGCTTTGCGGGATTTGTAGACTAATTTTCAGAACTTTACTGTCGGACATGGCACTAACAAACTACATTTCCCAAAGCACAAATGGCAGATGGGCAGGGACAAATAATCAGGAAGTTGACGATGAGAGCTGGAGAGCAGGTGTAAGGAGAACATCATACGGGACACCGGAGGTCCCAGCTGGGCCAGACCACCAAAAGTGGAGGAGAGAGGAGAGAGGGAGAGGAGGTTGACACCCCTGACACGTCTGGGGGACAGCCCTGCGAGCAGAAGAGCTGGAATACGGTTATCCTGAGTGATCTCTGAAGGAGAAACCATGAGGAAACGGGGGCCCGTGTACAGAGAGACTTTCCACCACCTGACCAGGACCACAGACTGGGTGAGAGGATTCTATATTCCAGCCATCTAAATTGCATATGACATTACCAAGCTCAGTTATTGTCTACTCAGCATGATTACTATCATTTCTCAAGTTATATGTGTTAAGGCCTAAGTTGTTCGGCCTAGTAGTTAAAATAGTTCCAGCATATCTAATTACAGAGGCCTACTACACTATCTGCCATCTGCAGGCCCGGATACTTTATTGCTCCCATTACAGTCTGCCCATTCACCAAGTAGCTCCTGCATTGCTGCAGTTTGTCACTGTGGCCTAAGGAAAAACCCACTCACCAGAAGTGTGTTTTGCCCATTTCTACCTACTGCCAAGTTTTACACCTCAACCTGTGTGTGTCAAAGGGATACTATTTGAATTCAACATCAGCTAAGGAAGCAGCTCCTTCCCTTTGTGTTCCCCTTCTATTAAGGAACTTCTACCCTTTTGCCTCAAGGTGGATTTGAATCCTTATGTGCACCAACTAGGGCCCCATCAAGCGTGCTGAAGATCAGACACTGCAGTTAAAGGTAAATTAGTTTATTTAATCGAAGAGCTTTTCTTTCCCTCAGAATTAGACTCAGCCCAAAATGAATTAGCTTCTCTGCTTGGTAGTTTTTTTTGTGACTCACTGGGGAAGAGACATCTTAAGATTGGGGCTATCATTTAAATTCTGAATTGCAGGACCTCTAGAACTGATTGAGATTATGCTATGTTGTGACCTTTACTTTGAAGTTATTGGAGTGACAGTTGGTATCTTATGCACATATTTTCCTGTTGCTTTACTGTGCCTACATTTCACCTCAATACAACCAAAATATTAGTTCACTCTAAATTGTGTGTGTCTATTTCATGGTTGCAGCCAGAGGATTTTTCTGGCCAGAGGTTTAAGGTGGTGTCAGCAGGGGTTGGGCTTCCAGAGAGGGAAGTCTTGCTAAGACTGGAATCTGGGGAAGCTGTGCATTGTCAAAGTTTAAAGTGATTGTAAAGAGTCCAGGTTTTTTACCTTCATGCATTCTATACATGATGATAAAATTCTGTGTGCAGTAACCCCCCCAATCCCCCCTAAAACTTACATTTGTTATCCAGTGATGTGCACGTGAGCCTCAGTGCTCAGGGGACTCTTGCTCCCCATTGACTCAGACAGCAGTGGGAGACTATGGCTCTTGCTTCTGTCCCTCACAGCCAGTGAGGCAATGAAGAGAGAGGGGTGGGGGCCGAACCATGTCTCTGTATGGCCTAAAAGAAGAGAGGATTGATATACAATCCATACCAATAATGTTACTTTGAGAGATATGGTTAAACACCCGCAGTATTCTGAATAATAGTAATTAACAGAACTGCACTGCACTTACCTAGCAACAGTAAATAAAGAAAGTCCTAACTTGTTTTAACAATGTTTTATCTCACTGGTCAGTGATTGATAAAAAAAATGTTGGCAAGCACAGTTGGGGCTCTTGAAAAAACACAACACTTCCCAACAGACAGCAAAATAACTTGTGCAAAATTAGTCTCTTACGAGACATAGGGCACCCTCCTCTGGGTCTCTAGAAAAATGCTCTGGTTCAGTTTAAGTCCTCAGACAGGTACCGAAATCGCTGTGATGTCTATCTTTCAATTCTGCTGAGACAGTCCCTTCTTTCCTTTCTCACAAGCAGTAGAAGCACTCTCCAACATAGTCTGATCTCACTAGTCATCCAAATCACACCTCATACCCTCCCAGGGAGAAGGTTCTCTGTCTTTTTGCTTCTCTGAGTTCACATATGGCAGGGATTCATTCAGCCTGCAGCAGCTAAGCTTTTCCCCAATAACCTGCTTGCTTCAATCAAGTCCTCTCCTTTTTCCTGCAGCCTGCAGACCCCCTTTTCCTTGCTTTGTTGCATCACTTAAATATAGTCCTCTAAGATTGAATCAGACCTAGCCAAGATAGCTGCCCCTTGCACTAGACACACTCCATACTGTAGCTGAACATTGAAAAGTGGTGTCCCTAAAGATGGCTGCTGCACTTGTGCATTAATGAATATTCAGTTTAACCTTGTCCACACTGCAGAAGGATAATACAGCAGCAACAAAGGAAGACGTTCCACAGCAGTTATCAGCTACAGTCCAGATTACACAAACAATAGGTATTTTTGAAAATCAAATAAAAGCTTACTTGAGAAATCTCCTTTCATGTTGTGAGTGCTGCCTATCTACTGGCCATCATTTTCTGCAACTTCCTGGATTCCCTGTATGCTTTGCAGCTTCCCCTTTGCTGTTTACTTTCAATTTTTAAAAGGACTGCATATCCCATTGTACTTTGCTGCATGCAAGTAGTTATTCGTATACTGACTCTGCCTCCTGAAACTCCTCCTCTCAGAACCTCTATAATTCAGAAGGCAGTCTTCATGAAAGCAAATATGTTGGAAGCTTCACAATGTAAGTTTACAGACTTCAAGATCATTCAAAGTATTAGGAGTAGGCTAGAAAGAATTGAAATACAATGTGGAAATGAATATATAATTTTACATTAGAACACATATGCACTTTAACCGAACAAGCTAAAGATAGAAGCTGACTGATTACTATGTACAGCTGCTGTGCATTGAGCACTTAGCAAACACACTCACATGTACAGTTTCCTGCCATAGCACACCGCAATGCACATCATAAAATAATGCACATTTAGGTGTATATGCAATGACATTTACAAATGCGAAAGGCCAGGCCTCTAAAGATAATCTGTGTTAAGATGGCCAGGCATTAAAAAATTCCGCCGCTGTAGCAAGGACTGATCAAATTTCAACCAGTGTATGGGCTTCCTCACTCAACAGAAGTTGATTGTCTAATTTGACTTCTGAAGAAGGGACATTGGAAAATTTTACTTCAATCATCAGCTGCAACAAATTAGCTGCAGCCACTGACCAGTGTATTTTGTCAGAATATGATCTCCCAGTGGGGATATTCCTCTATCCACCTTGTTTGCGTGGATAGAGGAATCTGTTTCTGGAGAGAATCAGCATTTATGGATTGGTAGCTTTCCCGCTGCACTGGATGTCAGAATGGCATTCCATTCAGTAGAAATATATATTTTGCTGAAGTCAGAATGGAAACCACAGGGGTGTCAATCTCCTGGGTCACCAAGAACCCTTAAACCAGCCATAGACGGATCGGAATTTGGCCAGTTCAGCAGGAAAAGACTGAATTTCATTCTATCTATGGGCAGGTTGGTTATACTGAAGTCGATCTATCAATTGACTTCAGTACAACCAGACCCTCTGGATTTTTTCATATAATTACTGCCGGTGGCTATAGTCGCCAGCAGCGTTCATTGTATTCTGACAGAGAGGAAACCTTTGCTGTGGAAGGGATTCCCCCATCAACACTGACTGTGTTGTTGGGGCAATTGAGTGATTTTCTTTCCTTTAACCCATGGTTGCATAATCTATGGCAGCCTTAGGCTGGCCATACATTATACAATTATCTGCAGATTTTTGGTTTAGATTTACCAAAAACCATATAATAGGAGGACAAACCTAAACAACACTTTCAGTTGTATCCAATTAGGCAGGCCCTTGCACTACAGAGTTGAAGGTAAATCTAAAGGAAATTGGGCAGAAAATCTGCAGATAATTGTATAATGTATGGCCAGCCTTACTGATTCCTTCCTCTGATCCCTCATTACAGAAGCAGGAGGAACTAGTGAGTCGTGGGTACCCAGAAGATTGACACTACCAGGCAGCAGGAAAGGTACGTATTGGGAATCTTCTCTTACAGGTACACTTCTTTGTGGCTTTTTTTTTTATGAAAGGGTTGCTTTAACATCAACTGATTCCACCAGGCCCTTCTGTATAGTGTATAACAATTCAGTATCACTTGGAATGTAATAGAAGCAGAGATCATGCTGATTATTTCTGCCATTTAAACACTGTAAACCACATGAAAAGAGAGTATTGTCAGGGGAAATCTAGAAAACGTAGAAATCGTTCTGTACCTTGGAAATCCTCAGACTGGCAGCAGGTGTCCTAAACTACACAAGCATTTCCACTGGCTCTTCATCCTCCTTTTGTCACCTTCATATCTTCTCCTGCACTGTGTTTTTAATTGGCTGTGCTCTTTGAAACTAGAAATATTTGGGTGATGGGGGTTTATAGACAAATATTATTGTAAGTCACTTTGCTAGAGCCTGACTTTTTCTACGATCTGAAACATGTTAATCTTCCCAGGAGAGCTGACATTTTAAATGTTTAGATGGAATAACTGCAGCAGAGACATGATGTTTCTTTACATCAACCAAAAAAAAAAAATCCAAACACATAGGAAACATTGGCTCATTTAGAGCCGGTTCACACTAATGTAATGCGGGATTTGCATCAAATTGCGTGCGTTTCCCGCACCGCATCAGAATCGCAGTCCATTCATGCAAACTGTTGCAGGATGTTAGGTTAATGACACCCCAAAAAGATTTGCAGAACGCAGTGCGATTGAGTGAATTGGATTGAAAGGGTGTGAACACCCATGCAATCCAATTCCAGTGCATAAAAAAAAAGGTGCATTCTGATTTACTGTGAGTGCAGCGCAATTTGCCATGCAAAGCCATACAAAATGAATGGTTCAAATTGCACTGCAAAGCATCACATGTGATTTGAACAGCAATAGTGTGAACCAATACTTACATTGGAAATCAAGTTCAATCCCTCTGGTAAAAGATTGATTGTACAAAATTGATTCTTTATGTGCCATGGAAGAAACTAGAAACTGGCAACCCTCGGTACGCGAGTCAGACATCCCCTGCTGATCTCATCCTCTGCCCTGCTGACTCCTGTCATATGCCCTGCTGACCCCTGTCCTCTACCATAATACCCCATCCTCTGCTTTGCTGACCCATGTCCTCTGCCCTGCTGACCCCATCCTATACCCCAATGACCCCCATCCTATGACCTGCTGACAGCTGTCCCAATCCCTGCTGACAAGGAAAAAGAGAGAGGCGCCTTCTAAGTGCAGTATAAAAAAGATATTTAATAAGCCACAAATGATAAAACTCACAATGTCCAGTACATTGTGAGTTTTACCATTTGTGGCTTATTAAATATCTTTTTATACTGCATTTAGAAGGCGCCTCTCTCTCGTTCCTTATTATGCATACAGAGTTGGCTCACTCTGGGACGGCTGCCACCTAAAGCGGTTACCAACTACAGACTTAATTGGGACTTGTGGACTGGTTACAATATACATTAGTGCACTGGTATTTCTTCTTTTTTACCAATCCCTAGTGACCCTTGTCCTATGCCTGCTGACCCCTGTCCTATGCCTTGCTGACGCTTGTTGATCACATCCTATGCCCTGCTGATCTTGTCCTCTGCCCTGTTGACTCCATCCTGTTACCTGCTGATCTTTGCCCCATGCCCAGCTTACCCCCTGTCCTCTGCTCTACTCACCCCCAGTCCTCTGCCCTGCTTCCCCCTGTTGACTGCCCTGCTGAACCCTGTGCTCAACCTAATTGACTCCTGGCCTCTGCTTTGCTAATGTCTGTACACTCCCCTGCTGACCGCTTGTTCTCTGCCCTGCTGGCCTCTGTACACTGCCCTACAAATTGTTGACCTCCCATTCTCTGCCTTCCTGACATTTTTTACCACACCCCTAGATCAGATAGGCTAGATCTGGTCCTGCTGTTGAGTCAGATGATCCAATCTGCCTGCTTTCATTTTGGATTGGCAATTAACCAACTATTGGGAACTTCTAATTTAGAGGTACAGGAATTGGGACTGATCTGAGGTGTGAAGGGGCAGGAATTGGGGTGATCTGAGGTGTGATGGTGCAGGAATTGGGGTGATCTGAGGTGTGAAGCCACAGGAATTGGGGCTGCTCTGAGGTGTGAAGGCACAGGAATTGGGGTGATGTGAGGTGTGAAGGTGCAAGAAATGGGGCTGATCTGATATGTGAAGGTGTAGGAATTGGGGTGATCTGAGGTGTGAAAGTGCACAAATTGGGGCAGCTTTGAGGTTTGATAGTGCAAAATTTTGGACTTATTTGAGATCTGAGGGTGCAGAAATTGAGTCTAATTTGAGGTGTGATGGTGCAGGAATTGGGGTGATCTAAGGTGTGAAGGTGCAAAGCTCAATATGAATTTCTTTATAATATTCAAGTCGTTTACAGCATTTACTTTATAAAAAAAATCCTTTTCATGATTGGGCATGTGTAGATGGCCTTTTTTATATAGCTGGCACTATGATTTCCTTTGAAAACATTTTTCGAAACACTGTGCTCAAAAGGTTGCCTACCCCTGAACTAGAGTCTTGTCTTCAGATACATTGTTTAAGTTTCGCAAACGTTATCTAAACTGGCACCTCTTCAAGGATTCACATGATTATAAAGCACTTTATCAAAGCTAACAGCTATATCTGCATTTTTTGGGGGGATTACTACCTACAGCCAAGAGTATAGTCCTTGTTCAAGTGAAGAAGGCTGCGCTGCAGCTGCCCTATAACTGTGTGCAATGCATGAGTTTGCGGCGTAGTGGTACCCTTTTTAGGGTTAAAACAGGTGGTGAGGAGGCCTCATGCAGACTCCCAGCGACCTTTCACTTGCCCTATGAAAAATGAATTACCAATGATTGCTTTTTAGAGGGGTGGCAACGGCTGCTGCTAGTGTAAACGAACCACTATAAGGGTTTTTTTTTTTAAGGTACATCGAAAAATTAAAAACAATACAATTAGAACTTAAACTGACCATACACGGAGAGATTTTTGGCCTATTTCTGATAAACTAAATACACACAGGGTGAGTTTGGGGACCCATACCCACTAGCTCCTGCAGATCATATTGCTGCATGTCCCAACAGACAACAATGGGGCGCCAGCATGGGGATGCACACATCACCTGCACATTCCTATGCCAGGAAAAGACAACTCTGCACTGGCCATGGTGCTAATCTCCCTGTGTAAATGTGGTCTAAAGATGACCAACCAGACTAATTATTCAGTTCTTGTATAAAACTAAATGTTAAAGTTAAATGTATTTGTTAAAAAGTTTACTTTTTATTTCTGAGTGCACCAATTGGAAGTAAACAAGTTGCATACACAGTGAGCTGGTTTTAATAAAAGATTTTAAAGCTTAATCTGAACACTAGCCTTCCCTTCAGTCTTCAACTTTTGTAAAGGCTCCTCTCCTGTAAGCAAATTGCTTACTCTGATTTCACTGTACACTATGAGCTTCTCACAATGTGCATTTGAAGCTGCACAAATCAGATACTGTAGATTCTGCCTCATTTTCTGGGTAGTGGACCATCTAGCCCAGCCTTTCCAACATGGAGGAACCCTTGAAATATCTATTCGGTCTCAGGGAACCCCTGCTAAACAATTCTATGTCTACAGCTCTTGATACATTAGTGTGATGGCCAGTGGGAACAATGTTCCTTACACTTATAGTCATTGTGAAGAATTACCCCCTTCCAGATATTGAAAAAGATCAACGGTGTAAGTGGGAACGTTTATGAGAGGCTGAGATTGCTCATTGCTCAAGGAACCCCTCACAACCTCTGGAGGAACCCTAGGGTTCCATGAACACCTGGTTGAGAAACCCTGATCTGGCTCTTTCCTCTCCATCCTGACTGTCTCTGGTCCACCCGTATCATTCATTGGATTTCAGCACATTCATTCAAGAAGGTTCAGCATCACTAGGGTGGTCTGCTTCCTGAACTTCTCCAGACTGACATCCACTCATCAAAGTATTTTTATATTTGCATAACTCCTCTCAAGACCAGCCACTGCTTGCATCAGGGCTGAGGGCTCTTGATAGGAGTACCCAGGCAGGGTGCTATGTACTACACCCCGCTGGTCTCTCCCATCAGCTATGATCTGCCTACATTGAATAGAGAAGCACAAAGACCCAGTCATGACATCACAGAGTCTAAAAAAGGGTATGCAATTAAAACAGAAAAAAATAAATAAAACCTATTTAGCTCGTTGATAAGAGGGAAGGGAGAAACCAGGGAAGCCAAAATATAGGCAGATTAAGCCTCAACTTTAATGTTTGCTTAGCAGCATAAATGTTGCATTTAGCTTAGTAAATAAGGTGAAGTTGTGTTACATAGTTAGTCTGGCTGAAAAAAGACAAAAGCCCATCCAGTTCAACGACTTAGGAAGGCAAAAAAAACAGCAAAGCATGATCCAATTTGTTCCTGCAGGGAAAAAAAATCATTTCTGATCCCCCGAGAGGCAATCAGATATTCCCTGGATCAACTTTACCTATAAATGTTAGTATCCAGTTATATTCTGTGCATCCAAGAAAGAATCCAGGTCTTTTTTAAAGCAATCCACTGAACTGGCCAGAACCAACTCTTGAGGAAGTCTATTCCACATTTTCACAGCTCTCACTGTGAAGAAACCTTTCCGTGTTAGGAGATTAAATTTCTTTTCCTCCAGACGTAACGAGTGCTCCCTTGTCCTCTGTGATGACCTCAGGGTGAATAGCTCTACACCGAGTTCACTATATTAACCACTGATGTATTTATATATGTTGATCATATCTCCCCTTAATCTCCTCTTCTCAAGAGAGAATAAATTCAGTTCCTCTAATCTTTCCTCATAGCTGAGCTCCATGCCTCTTATCAGTTTGGTCACCCTTCTCTGTACTTTCTCCAGTTCCCCAATATTCTTTTTGTGAATTGGTGCCCAAAATTTAACTTCATATTCCAGATGAGGTCTTACTAATGATTTGTACAGGGGTAATATGATTTCTCTCTCTCTCTGGAGTCTATACCTCTTTTAATAAAAGAGAGGATTTTGCTCGCTTTAGAAACTGCAGCTTGGCATTGCTGCCATTATTAAGCTTGGTGTCATCTGCAAAGACTGAAATGGTATTTTTAATCCCAGATCCTATATTGTTTATAAATATAATAAAAATAAGGGTCCCAACACTGAACCTTGGGGTACACCACTGACAACACTAGACCATTCAGAGTATGAATCATTAAACACTACTCTCTGAATACGATCTTTTAGCCAGTTTTCTATCCATTTACATTTGGATTTTTCCAAGCCTGTAGACTTTACCTTACACATTAGCTGTGTGTGGGGAACTGTCAAACGCTTTTGAAAAATCCAAGTATACCAAGTCCACCGCCCCCCTTCTGTCCAAGGTTTTGCTCACCACCTCATAAAAAGAAATGAGATTTGTTTGACAACTTCTGTCTTTCATGATTCCATGCTGTCTATTGTGTAAAATATTTTTTTCCAGCAAGAACTCATCTATGTGGTTTTTTATTAAACTCTCCAGTATCTTCCCAAATATAGAAATTAAACTAACAGGTCTGTAATTACTTGGTAAAGATTTTGACCTTTTTTTTAATATTTGCACCACATTGGCCTTACCCAATCCAATGGTACTATCCCAAGTCATTAACCATCCAATCATGGCAAAAAATGTTTTTTTCACACATGATTGGATGATCAAAGTGAACACAGCTTAAAAATATGAACGAATCTTAAAGGACAGACTTTACTTCTTTAGTAAAAGCAGAAAGTTTGGGGTTTATCTTTTTATTGGCTAAGTTAAGTTATTACAATTGCAAGATTTTGGGACCTTCCTTATATCTCCTTCTCAGGCATTATACAGTTCATTGAATTGTACAGTGTTCGCAGATTTGACATGAGACAAGAAAGGTCCTTGTGTCTTTAATAACCTAAAAGTCCAATGGCATTTACAGAGTAAACCGTCTAAATACATCAAAATAAAAGGTGTTCAAAGTCTTACGGACTGTTTTCTCCCTAAATCAGCCACAGATTAAGTAGAAAAGCCTGATGACTGTCAGCAGCAGTAGAGAGCGACCCCTGCTCTTTGTTAGGGAAGCAGCGGTCCCTCTACAACTGACACACCCCCTGCTGAGCCACAGCTACAACTTGGCAATCAGCAAAGCTCATGCTCCTTGCTGGTTGGAGAACTCTAGCTGTGGCTTAGCAGGAGGTATCACAGACCTCTGTAGAAAGACCACTACTTCCCCACAGACAGCAAGACTCCCATCCAGCAGCATGCTGGCTGAGGCAGGGGACAGACTTTCTACTAAGGCTGTGCCTACTTTAGAAAGAAAAAAAACTGTAAGACATTGAACACGCTGTTTTTATGCATTTGTAATGTGTTTAGCTGACTTAAACTAAAGGTTTAGTTAGGCTTTAACTGATCTAATAAGAGGTATCACATAAACTCCCAACTGTCTGCATTGATCAATGGCTACGGCTAACTTCACATCTCTGCTGTACATGTGGGAAAAAATGCCCAAACTTTCTTTCCCAAAACAGATCCACAGGGCAGCTTCATGGAACCACATGGTATGCTGTGGTTTCCAATGCATGGGGAGCCATTAAGAATTATATCAAGAATCAATGGCACCCCTGCACGTCTGCTAAGAGCAGTGCATTTGGTCTGCGGGACAGGAACCGGTGCAATTATGGACCCCGTTCCCAACCCACATATGTGTGAACTTAACCTAACACAATCAAAGTCAAAAATATTTGACATTATGTATGTTCGTGTTGGTGGTTTTTATTCTGACCATTCTTCTTTAGTAAGGCACAGAGGAAGTTGCAAAGTGCAGTAACCAATAGAAAACATTTTTCATTAGTCCTAGTACATTAAACCTTCCTTTGCACTACAAATGGCTTTATGTGTCATGGTGCTAGTTCTCTTTCAGACAGCAAAAGCTGACAGGTGTTGAGTAGGTGTAAATGTGCAAATGCCTTGACAACTGAATTCATTCTATAGCTGGCAACCACACTACATATAGGCCCCTATGGAAGAATATGATTACATTAAAGTGGAACTTTACTCATTTCTCTTTCTTCCACATTCTCATCTTTCCTGCCTCCACCCCCTTCCTCCTAAATATTAGTTAAAAAAAAATCGAACAAGTCCAAACTTTTACTTTTCATTCCTAAATCTTCGCCTAGGCCAGTATGAGGTCATGGCTTGCTCGCTTGCATAGACACTAACAGAGTGCTGGCAGAGATCCCCACAGAGCAGGAGTGGACTGATCATTTAGAAACTCGGGCACTGCCTGAGGGCCCGGGGTCAGTAGGGGGCCCCATGAGATGCCCCTGGTACCTTTTTCATAGGCTTTTTTGAGTTTGGGCAAGGACACAGGGGCCCCATGATCCCGTATTTCCCGGGGGCCCCATGAGTTGTCAGTCAGCCCCTGCCACAAAGTATCTGTGCATGCTTGACATAGCATCCAAAAAGGCATTTGTAAAATGTGTGACATGCGCAGACACGTTGCAGGGGGAAGTCTCCCAGACTACTATGGGACCTGGCAAAGACTTGTGGCATGTCTGCAAATAACCTAGATCCATAGTAAAGATGGCAGCACCGGAAAAGAGGGTTAAAGGGAAAACCTCAACTTCAACCAAGACAACGCTGGACTCCATTGTTTAGTATGTTTTTTTTTTTTTTCATTTTGAGGCAGCAATCCATGTTAGGATTTCTTTGGGGTGGGATTTAGGGAGAGTGAAGGCTCTCTTCAAAGTGGAACTAAAGGCAGAACTACACACCTATGCTCCAATGGTCCGATGCATGCAAGATCCCTTAGGGCTCATGTACACGGGACATTTGAAAAACTCTTCTGAACGATGGAAACTGACTGCTGAAAAACATAGGTTAAAAAATGTCTGTTTAGCTGCGTTTGCATACTGCACTTATGCGCATTTGCGTTTAGAAGTGTTTTTTAAAGATAACCTCAGGAGACCTTCCCAAATGCCCAGAATGCACTGAAAAATAGTAAAAAATTAACTATTTCAGACATTTTGAGAGAAATAGAGAGAGCAGAATCAGAGAGCGCAGTATGTGTTGAGAATACCTATCTTTTCTGGTTGTATTCACTATGGATCCATCATGAGTATAAAGCAGGTCGTTCCACCATTTTTTTCTTCACACAAAACCTGGAACTGACTGCGCTGGTGTACTAGGTCCATTTGAATATACATGGAAAACACTTTGCATGCATTTGTGATGAGGAAAAAAGACTCTGGACAGCATCTGGACATGGAACAGTTAAAAAACGCGTCTAAACACAAACGCTTATATACGCGGTGAACCGCATTTACAAGCGTTTGGCATTTCAAACGCTGGTAAAATCAACTCCTGAACGCAAGTTTGGTGCATTCAAAAAAAGACTGTAAACTCAACTGCCTGTAAACGACTATATGTACATGGACACATAGGAAAACATTAGGGAGAGTTCAGGGGCTGCTGAAAGAAACGCTGAACAGCTCCTGAACGTCAGTTTAGCAGCTGCAGTGTACAGCAGCCCCAGCTTCTTTCAGGTGCCAGTCTTTGGGCTTCTTGATTGGCAGGTGCGGTGTGGCATGTGCAGAAGTTTTCCTTGCACATGGGCACTGAACTGGACTGTAAAGTGAGCTGTGCATGCGCAGCTCGATTACAAACAGGTAGGTAAGTGTTTTCTTTGCAGAAGAGACACTGCATAATTCTTCCGCAATAAAGAGCCTGACTGTTCATTTTTTTTTAAGCCATAATTTCTACTATTAAGAATTACAATTCTAGCTAAATTTTAGAAGTCAGAAACAAATTCCTATAATCTGGCTTAGTGATCACACAATTAACCATAAAAGATTGACAATCCCAAACGATATCCAACATCATTATTCATCTATATTGAGAAATCAGAGGATGACTATTATTGTATGCAATATATATGAAACACTACATATAGCAATAGCATATAGAGAAGGTCCCCCCTTCATATATACAGCATACCGCCAAGGCAATATTTACAGCACAAATCAATAGGCACCAGTAAACGACAAGCACGTGACAAGCAAAAGTGCTCTGCTACTACAAAGAGGACAATGTAACCAAGAACAGTTCTATCTGCACCACAAAGCTACAACCTTATTAGAAATATTTCCCATCCTTACAAATATGGACCTTTGGAAACATGCATTTATTGAATTTTTTTAGTGAAGTAAATGATTTTAAGCAAATGACTTACCACCATATAAATGTAAAACTGTCAATAGCACATCACAACGAGCGGTTAAATGAATCAGAAAATAAATGCATAAAAACGTCACACCATTAAAAAGCGTATATGAAAACGGGCCATCACGCTACGATAGAGCCAGCTCAATGGCTGCAGTAGCTGCAGGGCAGGCGATATGACATGGGCAAAATATCTCAGCATGCAAAGGGTCTCTTTATAGGTCACTGAGATGCCGCACTTACTTCCAATAGTGATTGGCTGTACACGCGTCAGTAATTTCCCTATAATATCAGAATCCTTTATCAGATCGTTTATTATAGTACAGTTCATTTAGGTGTGCTGCTTGCAATGCTGCTGGATGCTGAAGCTGAAATAAAAATTGTTGCACATGACCGGATAACATATTAGCATAGAATCTCTGGGGATGTCTTCAGAGGAGAATGAAGGTGAGGCCCAGCCCTGTGTAGCAAGCCCTGCTGTCATTCGTAAGCACATAAACCCACAAGTGCATGCACGCCGCATCACCAATATTACACTATGTACTATAAATAAAGGAAGCTTCTGTAAGACAATAAAAACAAATACTAAATATTATGACAAGCTATCTGCACCATTGATGTCCATTGTAATTATGATATAGAAAAAGGCATTGACATGAGCAGCAGAGGAATAAAAAGACAGAGAGGGCTCACCATGTTGAAATCGGGCAGAGATGAAAGCTGAGCAGCCTGAATCCTGAATCCATGGCTGGATGAGGCACACATCAGCAGCTGTGCTTGTGTGATGATGCTGAGGATGGCTGGATGGCAGACAGGCAGGCACAGGACCCCTCCCTCCTCCTTCTAGGGAGGCAGACAGAACATGAGCTCATGGAGCCTGCAACTGCAATCTCCCTCCCTCAGTTCCTATGGAAACAAGGCTGTCATTACAATGGGAGATTGCTGTGTAGGTGCTCAGGCTTTCCGCTCATAGCTGGGACTGCATGCTGCCATTATGGCCTAGAGAGTGGAAAATGCTTTCCAGAAACTATAGTAGAACATAAAACTGAGATGTACCACTGACAATGGCTTGTGTATTGTTTTTTGGCATAGTGACACCGTGGGGCTGTTTTATGAAAACAAGCAAAAATGGAGCCCATGCTATAGGCAGGGTGTATGTAACTGTTATTCCTTCCATAAGGACTTGTTCATGTAGATCAGGGGTGTCAAACTCCATTTCATCGCTGGACATATCAGCATTATGATTGCTCTCAAAGGGCTGGTTGTATCTGTAAGACTAGATATCCAGAGCACCCCCCCCCATTACATCAGATGTCAAGAATCCCACACCCTCCCTAACATCACTATGCACACCCTTTGGGGGCAGAGATGGAAAGCAGAAAGTGCAGGGTCTGGAGAAGGACCAGAGAAGGAGTGGAGTCAGGTACCAGAGTCTGCTGACTGCTGAGAACAGGGGAGGCAGAGATGAGGAGGTGTTGCAGGGGGTGTTGCAGCTGCAGGAGTTGGCAGAGTAGTTTCATTCTCCTCTCTGTTGCCGACTGCTAAGACAAGATGGGGGTGGAGGCAAGGGGGGTACCTGCAGGAGAGGTGCAAGGGCCACATGAAATGGCCTGGAGGGCCGGATTCGGCCCGCGGGCCTTGTGTTTGACTCCTGTGATGTAGATCATCACAGTATCAATGCAAGGATACATAGCAAATAATCAAAAGCGTACACCATCATGCAGTCAAAAAGAGAGAAGCATGACACAATACACTCAAAGTATGGACATTGCTGCGCCTTTTTTTTTTAGCATGCATTACTACAACGCACTCCTATGTATTGCAGTGCACTGCCAAAAATGCTGCATGCATGACTTGTGGCCCATTGTCATGCATTGTTATAAAGTGGTTGTGAAGCCTCAAGGTTTTTTACCTACATGCATAATGTCTATGAGGGTAAAATCCAGCCCCCCTATTGATCACCTAAGCCCCCTCTTGATCCAGCGATGTGCACTGGAGTCTCGGTTATCCCATGATTCCCTCTTCTCATTGGCTGAGACAGAAGTGGGAGCCATTGGCTTCCATTGCTGTCAATCACAGCCAGTGAGCCAATGAGAAGAGAGAGGAGGTGATGCTGAGTTGCGGCTCCATGTGGGAATGGACATGGAGCAACGGGTGCCCCCATAGCAAGCTGCTTGCTGTGGGGGCCCCCCGACAGGGGGGGTTCAACAGCACCTGCAGGGGAGATGAGAAGAGGAGGATCTGGGTTGCTCTGTACAAAACCACCACACACAGCAGGTAAGTATGATGTGTGCTATTTTTTCTTTTTAAAAAATCCAGCCTTTAGAATCACTTTAAAGTGGAGTTCTACTCAAAACCGGAAGCTCCACTTATTTGCCTCCTCCCCCCCCCTCCACTGCTATATTTGGCACCTTTTGGGAGGAGGGGGAGTGGATACTTGGTTTTGACAGGTACCCACACCCACTTCTGGCTCAGTTCAGCCCCCCCTTCCTCCCGCTGTCTCCAGGGAACCTTCACAGGTCCCAGAAGACAGTCGGACCAATGCGAATGCACAGCACGAATCACGCATGCGCAGTGGGCACCCGGCTGTGAAGCCGCAAGCTGTCACAGCCTGGTGCCCACAGCTCTGATGCCGGCGCTGAGGGGAGAAGAGGGAGAGAAGGCACGGCGCAGGTGAGCACATTGCTAAAACGTGGGAGAGGTAAGTGTGTGTTTATTAAGTCAGCAGATACAGTTTATGTGGCACAAAACTGACTTGAGCTCTGTTTTAAGGCAGCCTTTCATTTGAATGGATTGCCTTAATTAGTCTTCATTCACACAGTAAAAAAGCGCATATACAAACGTTTTTCATTTACGGATCTGAACAGGATGTGTCAGTGCTTTATCTCAATCAAATAAACATGCCTATTGTTCACCGATCTCTGCAGCAAGTCTCTTCTGTGAACCAATCTCTCCACACACTAGAGTGATGATGTCAGGAATGGACTTGCCAATAGTGGTGGGACTCACCTGCCTTGTGGGCTGCAGTACCAGGGCTGGCCAGCGGGTGCTCTCAACAACCAGAGGTTCACTTCGGCAATTAGCCATCACCTGGGGCTGATTGCAGGTGGTGTATTTAAGGGATGGCCAGACCTGCAGTCTGTGCCTTGGTGTGTGTTTTTCCATGGGCCCCTGTATCTTGTAACCTGCGTTCTTGTTCCTGTTTCTGCCTGACTTGTTGCCGACCCTGCCTGATCCTGACCTCTGCTGACTTCTCCTATTTCATCCCTGGCTGTGACCCTGACCATTCTCTCCGCCTGCTCCTCCTGTACCTACCTTGCCGATAGTTATCGACCCGGCCTGCCTGACTATGTTGTGCTCTATATGTGTATGTACCTGTGTATCTATATCAGTTTAGGTTTGGGTTTGTTTCACCTTGTTGTATGTATTTGTGTTAGCTTGGGGTTTGGTGCACTGCGTTTATGTTTGTATTGTTAGTCTAAATAAATTGTCTTATTTATACCATATCTGAAGCCTGCTTTTCCCTGTGTCAGTCCACACACCTCTGGTCACACCCGCATCTCTGACAGATGAGGTCACCAAGGGCTGCACTCCACCTTACGTGTTATGTCCAATCTGGACTTCATCAGAGAGCAAACAGTGCTAGCCTTATTGAAAACAGCAGATTCTCTTTGGCCTCTAATGATATAAAACATACAAAATGTTCTAGGTAGCCAGAGGCAATGTACTGTGTAGGCGTTCGACCACTGATATGTGTGATGTGTACATTTTAACAATAGATTTACTTCAGTTTCCATAAGAACCCATTCATAATAGTTTGCTGCATTGAAGCAATCCATTTGTTTGAATGGGCTGTGGAATGCACCAGGACACACTTAAAAAGGTGTATGCAGAATTTTGGGTAGTACATTGCAACACAATCAGAATGAATTGCACCCCATCACATCAATGCGTGTAATCCATGTTACTATGCATTTTACTACAGCATAATAGTGTGAATGGGCCCTAATGCAAAAGTATGAAATGCTTACTGAATGGAAGCATCTAAAACATAGTTCCACATCTCTAACTCTTGAAAGGAAGACATGTCAGGATTATTGTTTTTTCAGTTTACCATTAATTTACATTTATTCAAATTCAGCCAGGTTCAGCAGACCTTTACATTAATTTTGGATATTTATTCATTTATTTCAGGTACTTATATAGCGCTGTCCATTTACACAGCGCTTTACATATATATATTGTACATTCACATCAATCCCTAACCCTCAAGGGGTGTACAATCTAAGGTCCCTAACTCACATTCATACATACACATACTAGGGCCAATTTAGACAGGAGCCAATTAACCTACCATGTCTTTGGAATGTGGGAGGAAACCAGAGTACCCAGAGGAAACCCACACAGGCACAGGAAGAACATGCAAACTCCAGGCAGGTGGTGCTGTGGCTGGGATTTGAACCAATAACCTTAGTACTGCCAGGCGGAAGTGCTAACCATTTAGCCACTCTGCTGCCCGATATGACTACAATTTATCACATGACTGTGTGCTATTCAGTGCGCTGAACTACAGAGGGTATTATTTGGAACTTGACTAGGCTGTTCTGGTAAATGAGAAATAAAAATATATATTGGGCATGCAGTATTTACAGTTCAAGAGAGCAATGTATAATTCTTTCAGGAATGCAGGTAATGAGCTGTTGTCACATACCCCAAGGAAGCTGTATATTTGCTATGTGAGAGAGCTACACTTTATGGATACTTTATGGTGTGACCATCACACTTGTATCAGTTTGATGCCCATTCCAAAATCATGGAAATTAATATGGCATTGCATTCCCCATCACCACTTTTCTGGCTATAGCTTTGGGAGTGTGTTTGTGGGAAGAATATGCCCATTCAGCCAAAAGAGCATTTGTGAGGTCAAGAAATGATGTTGGATGAGAAGAAATGACTTGCAATTAGCATTCCAATTCATTCCAAAGGTGTTCAGTGGGTTTAAGGTCAGAGCTCTGTGCAGAGCACTTGAGTTTCCCCACACCAGATTTAGGAAGCCATGTATCTATGTATCGATCCTTCTAATGAAGTCACGTGGGCGTGATGTAATGCGTAAGGGGCTTGGCTCTGGGCAGACATGAATAGTGAGTTCAGTTGACAAGTGAAGCCTGCATCTGATGATTTTATGACATTTTATTCTTTTACTACATGTGAGTGTATTACTGCTTCTTAATAAATTTATATACTAGTACATACTGCACCATGGGAGTGTCCTTTGTTCCCTTTTAAGGCTAGACATGTGTGACCTCCATTACCCTTAAAGGGACCGATCCCTGGCTCTGGTTTGACAATCTATTGAAAGCTCAAAGGTGTCTGATTACTATCACATGGTTGTGGATTAAAAAAGTGAAGACTCCTTTTGTCCATTTGATATTATAAAGCGCATTTCCATGTGCTCTGAGGTGAGAGTTCTGTGAGTACTGAGGTGGCACTATATGTTATGTGCACTGTTTCACTTGATGGTGTTTGGCATACCAGCACAAGAAGAAAACACAGGAATTATAAAAGAAACTTTATTACATAATATTAATTGATTGATTTTACATTTATGGACTCATTATGGACGTTTTATTCAGTTATGTCACTTTTTCATTTTTTTATAGCTATTATATAGCAGCGCTACATCACATATTTATTTTTAATTTGCTCTACTATTGTGGGAACACATTTTGATGTTAGCAGCAGCCACTATCATCACAACTTTTATTTTATTTTATTTTCTGCTTGTGTGTTTTTTTTTTTTCTCTTTCTCATTATTGAGGTAGCGCAGGTGTTTCACTCCTATATTCTACATGTATCTATGGACCTGGCTTTGGGCACAGGGGTACCCTCATGCTAGAACAGAAAAGGTTGGATATGCTGTAACAGTACTCTTAACCGGAAACACCTGGACTCTATAATTTGGAGGACTGTCCACATACAATAGTTTGTTAGTGGTTCATCTGTATTGTGTGCTTATCCCTAGATTACTTCGCTGTGTACAATGTAACATCCATCTACAGTCCAGAGAAGTCCATCAAAAGAGGCCAAAAGTCATCCTTTCAAAGTAGAAATAAAGCAGTGACTGACTTTAGCATGAAAACACAAGGAATGGTGAGTATTTATAATGGCAGAAGGTACTTGGGATTGATTAGCTAAAATCTGAAATATTATCTATAACAGAAGGCAGATTGTGTGCTAAAGGACTAATTAAAGGTGCATAAACCAGCATCTTTAGACAACAGTAAAGTGTGGCAAAGATTTCCTAAAGGGTGGATTGCATTTCTGGTGATATAATCAAAACTGATGTCTCCATCACTGCTGAAAAATACTAGCATACCCCTATCCATCAATCTGGCTATCTGGGAGGCATCTGATCAGTCCCAACTTCATTCTTTAGCACGACAATGACCCCAAACACATGGCCAAAAGAACGATCTGAAGTAAACAGCACAGCAATTCTATGTACTGCTTACCCTCAAAGGAGCCACTGATGGATGGGTCCCATGGCCCATTGTTGCAATGCCTTACCCTTACACTTACCCTTACACATGCAAAAGAAAAAGATTTGTTTTTGGGAAATACTCCCCACAAGCAATGACAGATAACAATATTGTACACCACAATCAAAGGAACTCTTAAAGTGTACTTGTACCTGAACCCTGACACTAGGGAGGTCCTAACTAAAGGGGAGAAACTGGAAACTCTCCAAACTCCTCCCATTGGCCAGTGTACTGTTATTTGGTTTTTGTACTGGAGCACTCAGGTATAAGTAAATCCCACGGTACAGGGAGTTGAATACCCAAATTATATCCCAAAGCAAGATGACACCATCCCTCTAACAAATGTGTTAGGAAACAGCCTCTCACCACCTCGCAGTCTGTAAACCAGATAACAAAGTTGTGGCTCACGGCCTCTTGCCACTATGCAGTCTGTAATTAAGCCTCCTTCTGCTCTCTGGAATTAGAAACCAGTGGTGTTGGCAGTGACTCAGGACCCTGTAGTGATGATCTCTCAGGGAACCGGTGACACCCTTTTCTTTCAGCTCACTGGATCTCACTCACAGCTATGGCAGCCCAGTCTCTATACCACACTGTGGCTAATATTCATGGCAGGCAGCTCTCCAACTCAGCAGCCCAGTCTCTGGTCACCTCTCACATCCCATGCGAGACTGCCCCAAGTTGGAGCTTCTCCTTCCATTTCCTACTGCTGCAGCATTCTGTCCTCCTGGGACTCCCATCCAGTGCTTGGCCCAATACAGAACTTTGCCCTGGGGACTACTACATTCTACATAGCTCCAGGTGGCTCTCAGCAGTCTATTTTCTCTCCCAGGCTGCACAGCAGTCGATCACAGTGTACTCTGCTGTCCGGGCGGTGGGAGGACTTCATTTCGGCTCACTGTGGCTGCACCACTGCCCTTGCAGCTTCAGCAAAATGTCCTGCAGCCATCTATCTCTCTCTCCTTCTCAGAATCACTGTGACTGAGCAGAGAAAGAGAAACCTCTGTTTGTGTCTGCAACAATAGAATGACAGTCCAGTGGGTAGGAGTGCCATGGACCCAGGGCTACACCAACAGCAGATGGTTTGGCCCTCGAAGAGACAAGATCTTAACATCAAGCCAGTCTAGGATTACTTGTAAAAACAGATAGCCAATGTTGACATATGGAACTGTGGCTTTACAGCACACAAGACTATCCCTCCTATGAGGGCAAATTCCTCTGTCCCTTGTGTGGGCTTATTTGTACCTATATCTTGATATAAAAATTTTACTTTTATTTACAATTAAAAGTGTTATACTGCACTAAACTTTTTTAATCCACCCTTTATATTACTGAATTTGTTATTTTGAAAAGCCAATAAAAAGGAAAAAAATAGAGTTAAAAGAAGCACTGTGTGTTTAGCCAAATATTTTCTGCATGTTAGATCTTTGTGGTCCATGTAGCTGAAGCTGTGTTCTCTCATGGCAGGGATGTTTCCTTTGCCCAAACAGTGTGTAGTAAAAGGTGTGCCATTTTTATCATGTCAGAAAGTTGACAGCCATGTAGCAGTCCTGAAAATATCTTCATCCTTCTTTCTCCCCAGTAGTCCAGCACAATTGTTCTTTAGGAATCATCCAGCAGCTACTGGAACTAAATTCCATCCCCTAGGACTAGGTGACACAATAATGTAAATCCTAATGCATTTGTGTTCTGGGCTGTGTATACACTTGTTATGCCAATTGGCTGACAGCTAACTACCTCTCACTTTGAGAGTTTCTATTTAGTAAGTTATAGTGTTACAGTGTTCACTTTGGAAATTAGATTTAAGACGTGTTATCTCTGAAGCACACTGATGACATAATTTGACAAGATTCCTTTTCTCAGCCTAGGCACTGTCTCTTATCTGGAGCTCAAAGATTGATTTTTAAGTTGACTTCATCAGGCATGCTAGAGCTGGTGTTTGTAATAGTTTTTACTTTGTTTTGAATTCAATGGAGTTACACTATGCTGTTTTTTTCTGTTTGTTTTAAACTCAAGTTTAAACTCAGTGTATCAAGTTTTTGCCTTGTATACTAGAGGAGAAATGAAAATTTACAGATGATTTGAAGATGGAATCATGTACCAATTACCTGTGGAGCTTGAGAGTGATCAATGAGCTAAGAGGAGGAATGGCATGTGGCGATTGTTGTTGCTACAGGTGATTACCTGGCGAACTGATGATTGGGAGGCTGTTACACAAGCCTTTATAGACCTACAGAAATGCAGTTCTGACATTTCTGCTGCTGAATATGATGTGTATTTGTATGTAACGAAAAGTACGGCTGTTGGTGTACACTAAGCTAGTACATACGGTGGAAGGACAAAACCACTTTAGAAAGACAGGCCTCAAACAACTTTATCACTATATAACACAAAGAAGGGCTCTATACAGGATTAGGCCAACAACTCAGATTCTCTCCTCATGGACACGATAGCAATGAGAAAGGCAACCTTATGTGTGAGGAAATTCAAGAGGGCATCCCAGATAGGTTCAAAGGGTTGTTTTTATGAAGCCAACATATCCAGGCTGCTATTCCCTGGACCTACTGGGAAAAGCAGAGAGGGAGTGAAGTAAGTGACACTCTATATGAATGCCTTCACCAAAGGATTAGAAGAAAGTTGACTAAAATCCAAAATCTGACCCTTGAGGGTACTCAAGGTTTGACATTGGTCAAGGCCAGATTGGAGGAAAGACAGAATTTGTCCTGTGGAGAACTTTCTGATATTGAAGTCCCTGGGTTTGCACCAGGGGAAGTGGGCTTTCCAAATGCAATAATAGATGCTGCAATAAGTCAATTTACTAGCTTTCAAAAGCATAAGGATGACTATGTCTGGTAGGCCTCTGTTCCTCAAGACCTGGGCTTCAACAGCTAAGCTGTTAAAGTCAACGATTGGGAACACATGTGAAAAACATTGCAATGGGACAAAAAATCTGGAGGGTCTATGGACAGTATATTAGGAACATGACTACATCTGAGTACCACAGCTGCCTGAACCAATTCAGTGCAACGAACGCCCTGCATCTCAATCCTATAAAGCAAGCAAAGGAGAAGCTTCAGTAAGGGAAAGGAGTAGATCAGATTGACCAATGGAGTCAAGAGAGCATCCACTGCAAGAGCACAAGGATACGTGGTCCAGGCAACAAATCTGTCCAGTTTTTTTGTTGAACCTGAGCACAGAAAGTCTACCTCCAGAGTCCCCCACCTGCAACAGAGAGCTCAAAACACATCCGGGTGGAGGGACCATACTACGGAGTCCAGATGTTGACTTTGCTTGCTACTTTAATATGCCTGGAACATACTGTACATAGCGGTCAGAGCAGGAAGCTCTGTCCAGGCTAGATCAGGTCCCCTTCTCTGCATTGCTGTATAACTTGGAAATGTCTGACTGCATCCTGGTTAGGTGATTTTGTACCCAGGAATCCAGAGACAAAGAGACAACTGAATTGCTCTAAACTCCAGAATACTGATCAGAAGCCAGTATTCCTTTGACAACCAAGTTCCCTCTACTGAGGGGGTATCCAAGACTCCTCCCCAGCTCAACAGGTTGTTATCCCTTGTGACTTTCCAGGCCATTGGGTGAAAGGATTTTCCTCATTCCAGTGCTGGAGTGGACATCCAGCATGTCAGAGCAAGCCTGGTCTCACTGGACTGGTATAGGGGACAAACCAGAGACTGCACCTGCTTGTCCTACAATTGCAGAATATTAAGCTGCAATGGAGAAGACATAAACTGAGATTAATGGAATGTTTTGAAGAAGGTCACCATCAGGCCCAGATCCCTCATGCAAAAGAGAATAGTTAGGCGGCACCTGGACCTTAGGGTTTGGGCATGAGAGTGGAGAGACTGAAGGTTGTCTGTGGGGGAGGAAGACCTTGGACAGGGCTTTTTCAGGTGATATGTTGGCTCCAGCACTGACTTCTGAAGCTCTGAGGATCCATCCTCCTGTGAGGACCTGGTCCTGGACTTGTTGGATTCAGAGAATCAAGCTTGGACTTCTCATATGAATTCAGATATAGGGGCTGAAATTTCCTCTTTGGATAATCATGAGAAGGCCTCTAAGGAGAGGAGTTAGTGAGAATGGGAACAATGACCTAGGGTATCAGGAAAATGTCCCTTAGGGGAAATGGCATGATGCACCCCCCCCCCAAGCCATTAGAGTATGGACCTGTATGGGCTGCTGACACAATAACAAAATAGCACTCATGTGCAAAATGGCAACTGATGAGGCCTGTGGAAGCACAGCAGCATTCTCAGTCTGGGCGCTGCTGGCCATGACCAAAAAAGTTGAGCAGTAAGGAAAATATCTTTTTTGTAAAATAATTTGTCTCTTGTTCAGAGCAGTGTATACTCCTGGCATCTATCAGAAGTCAAAATGTGATATGTGCTTGAATTGTATCATAAGTGGCACTCCTTTTCACAAATAAGCAAGATACTGGTAATATTTAAAGTGGAACTTCAGCTATGCATTCCTTCCTTCTCTTTATACTCTTCCTTTGTCAGGTTTGTGTTGCTGTTTTGTCATCACTACAGAGATGCTACCTCACTTCCTGTCCCCATGACACCATGTTTTAGCTTCTTGCACAAAGTGTGAAACCACCATAGCAGGAAGGGGGGGGTGCTTGTCAGAGCAGTTAACCCTTTAACCCTTCTCCACACATCACAACTAAAATGGTGGTCCACATCACAGGGCTAATTCATCTTTTCACAAAATATGAAATGTGAAATAAAACACAACACCCTCCAGTCCATGGTGCATGTACCTTATATGATCATCTGATGCCATTTCCAGCTGGTATGATGGTCCGGCACTTTAGAACTTCACCAAACAGTGCTGGAGGCATATTGCTTGCAATGGCAAGAACTAATTTTTTTAGCACTGACCACTTGACTGTGTTGACCAATGAGAGTCACTTCTTTGTTCCAGGACATTGTCCTGAAAGATAGAACCTACAAAAGAATTCTCATTGGTTAGTGTGGTCACCTGACCACCACTGACCAATGAACGCTGACCAATGCTTGCATTATACTGTTACACAACCTTGGGCACTGTTTAAAGATGATTTTAAAGTGCAGGACCATTTTACTAGCTGGAGAGTGCAGGGGAAGATATGTTAACTGATAAATTGCTGTTTGTTGGCTGTGTATTGAAAATGGGCACATTCTTTTTACAGCAGCAAATTAAAGTATAATGCATACAAAGAGTAAATACAAATCACTCTAGCAGCACTATACAGCATAAAACCACAAACAACAGAGAAGAAGAAAAAAGTCAATAGGCCACCACCACCAGGTGATATAACAGTGCAAATGATGACTACAGTGTCTTCATCATAGTATAACAGTCCAACTTTATATTTCTTGTCATTCACTTGACATGTGTAATTACAATCACCCTAAAGTGTGAGGTAAGCAGCATTCCCTTTAGAAACCTCACTTACCGCAAAGAATTACCTTTCATAAAAAATGAATGGCAAAAATAATTTAAATCACTAAATCCCAAGCGATGCTTCCATCCATGGACAATAATCCTGCACTAGACATTTGAATTGCTACAAACTCAAGAGAGGAAACAAAACAGTCCACACAGCGTAATCCTGCTCACACATAACATTTATTTCTGCATTCCCATTTAAAAATACACTCATAAGAGTATTAAATAAAGCGCATATCACAAATCCATAAATCACTTAGGCTTAAGGCTTGTGTGTTCCCAGCAGTGTCTCACCCATCCACCGAGACCAAAGTCACTTTTGGCCTCTGCTCTGATGCCATTTCCTATCGCCGTATAGTCACATCCTTGACATTTCATCTTTCCAACTTCTTCTGAGGGAGTGTGTAACAGAAAGGAATTTTATGTATAAAAAACACATATTTTATGGTAATAATATATGTGATTTATACATAAAGTTCCTTTCTGTTTCTTCGTGGACATCACGAAGTCCTATTCTTTAATAACTTTAGAATTGCTGTAGATACGGGATGATACCCTGATAGTCCTCACTGAGATTTAACCTGTTTGTGCCGAATACAGTTATTCGGGTATATGGTACTATCTGAATGCGGCAAAGGGTCTGATACCTAAGTTTTGGCATAGTTCAGAGTTGCCCAGACAAGAGGATTGGGTGGAAAGAGTGAACCAGATAAATAGGATGGAGAAACTGTATTATATGCAAGAAAACAAGATTGGGTTATACTATAGGAGGTGGGGAAAATGGGAAGATTTTGTGTCCAAGGTGAAAAATATGAAGTAGTAGAGTCGGATAGCAGAAAGTACATATTATTTAGGAAAAGATGTAATGAGAAATGCAGAGTGGGTGGTTTTACTCGAGGGGGGAGGTTGGTTTTTTGGGGAGGGTGGGGGTATTAGTTAGGGGGGGTGGGGGGTGAAGGAAATAAAGATAGAAGGGGGATAAAGATTGAAAGGGATATAATTAAGGGTTGGGATATATCTGAAAGTTTTGTAATGTTATATGAGAGTAATGATGAAATTTGTATTTTATATGGAAAATGAATAAATATTTAAATAAAAAAAAAAAAAAACCTGTTTGTGCCGAGTGCATGCAAATACGAGGCCTCTTGATGGGTGGGCCTTGACACAGAGAGGCCGCCTATTTGCGGACCCAAATGTAAACAAACCTGTGCCGAGAGCGCATGCCCTGCATGCTCCTGGCACAGTTACCAATGCCTAACAGAATGCGATTGGGAGCTTTCCGATCATGTGACCACTGTGACAGCCAATCACAGTGGTCAAATGATCATAATTCCTGCCCCACCTCCCGGCATCAGAAACCCCTTAAAGGGCTGGAAGGCACCGGTGTTAAGGGGTTAAATATACACCTAACCCTAGCACGTTATACTAACTTAGAATAAAAGTATACATTGCTACTTGTAGTTCTACAGAAACAGCTTAAAGTGTATGTCCAACCAAAACTTTTTTTTCTTAGTGAAGAAGGGTTAAAGTGTTACTAAACCCAGGACCCTGCATTCACTATATCTGGTCTCCCACAGAACATGGAAGTGCAGTTATTTCAGTAAATATAAACTGCTAAATACCTTTTCTCATCAGCAGTTAGAGCAGTCTTGTGACTTCAGTTGAGAACTGGTTAAAGCTTTCAGGAGGAATTTTATTTCTGCTCTAGGAGGATGCAGAACCCCTGTCTGGACAGTGCTGATTGGCCCTGTGCTGATCACATGCACTCTCCCAAGAAAAAAAAACCTCTCTAGCAATACACAGCAAACTGAACATGTGCAGAAGGGCAATGGATTCAGTCTGTCTTATCAGAGTGAACATTTGAACAAGAGGAGGGGCAGAGAAGACAGGATCAAACAGCCTTTTTACACAATTTGGAAGATTAACCTCTTAGGTTCCACAGTGAGTATAACAAACATGCTTTACTTCATATACAGACTGATTGTAATGTTGTGGGTTTAATAACACTTTAAAACATGTCCTTCTGACATTTTACCAGACAGAAAACAAGGAATTCTCCAACAGCAACACAAGTACAAATGCTTTTCTTTAGTAGAGTAGGGGAAGGAGAGAACTCTTGTTAGATTTTTATATCTGTTACAGACTTTTTTTCTCTTCCTCTCTAGTTAAAGCATTGCTATTGGGGCAGGAAATGAGCTTATCTCTCTAATGGAGCGCTTGTTAGCAATAAAAAGTTCTTCCTCTTCCATTCAAAACTCGAAAAAAGTTTTTTGGCTTGATATTTACATACAAGCATTTCATGCTAAGATCTGTAGTTCAGGAGTGACAAGTGTGTTGGGGCTTGTAGTGCTCCAGATACAGTAAATGCCTCAGTGAGTAACAACTATAAAATACTGGTGAATGAAGAATCTCAACATTATAAATCTGAACAGATCGGCTGCTATCATTTGTAAAAAACAATATTAGTTAAAGCAGTTTATAGTATATCAAGTCTGTGTGATACCTAAACTAAAACATCTCCCTCTAGAGGCCACTTTTCAGATTGCATTAAAGGAAATCTGTATTAAGAAAATACATACAGTAGAGCTGTCACTGCCTACCTGTCCTAAAAATGACAGTTGCCTGGCTATAATGCTCATTCAATAACTTTGATACTTTCCAAGTCTCGGATTCAAACCAAGTTTGCAAGTCAAGAGTCCTGATTTTATTGTTGGTCCTGGTCAGTAATTCAAATTATTGAAAGCAATGAAAGTCCTGTACCTATATTTCCAGAAGAGGTACAGCAATGGTGGTCCCCATATTTTTTTCATACCTTTAAGTACACTATAATAAAATAAATATGGCCCCCTGAAATAAGGATTATAGATATACCTGCAAAATCATTTTCTTGAAGTACAGTACACAGCTTTCCATTAATCAAGAAAATGGATTATATGCTGCCACATGCAGTTCAGGACATTAGCAAACAAAGCTGTTAGGTCAGCAAGCAATAAGATGAAAAACCAGTAAAGAGGGGAGCGTGGCCTGTGTAGTGGACTATACTGTGAGAAAAGGATCTAACAGGTGAGTCAAAATCCCTATTTCATGTGGAATAAGGACAGGGATGTGGTTATACTACTTTCTAAAATATCCAAACTTAGAGAAAGGACAGTCCTTAACTTGCAACACTGATTATGTTTCAAGTCAGAATTCCATGCATATTGTAATTTAAGTGCCTGATGAATAATGTTTTTTTGTCATTGGGGTCAATTCCCTAAAGATTACCGCATGCGATAGCATGGCCACGTGACTCATTTGCATAAATTATCGCATGAGGTAACAAATGTCCAATTTACAAAAAAAAAAAAGAATTATGCGGCATTTAACGCAGAATGAAAAATGTGTTGATAAATATCGCAAAAAAACATGTGGTAAGCTATTAAGTCTAATTCACAAATGGAACAGAAAGTAAAAAAAGATGCAATATTTATAACCAGGGTTTGCTGGTGGCATTGCATTTGTTATGATACAGTGTGGGGGTCCCCCCCAGTCCTTACAAGTCCCTTCGGGTCTGGTATGGATTTTAAGGGGAACCCCAGCGCCATTTAAAAAACACATTTTGGTGTGGGCTGCCCCAAAATCCATACCAGACCTAAAGGCCATTATTTTTTTAAATTTTGGTGTGAGGTTTTCCTTAAAATCCATATGAGACCCGAAGGCCTGGTATGGATGGGGAGCACTCCCATACATTTTTTTTTTCATAATTTTTAATTTATAGCATGTTCTGTTTATATTCAGCTGTCCACCCACTGACAGCTGATGAGTCATCTGTTGTTAAGGATGTCGCGGCCAGCTTCCATAACAACCAGCTACCGTGAGATAAATTTCCACTTAAAAATATGAGGCAATTACCGCAATAGCAACTTTTTTACCCCAAGATTTATTTACTGAAATATTCTTAGTGAATTGCACATTTGCAAAAGATTTACCGCATGTGTTATTTTACTGCATTTTTTCAGTCATTATTTAACTTTTAGTAAATTCACCACATTATCTAGATTGTCATTTATGTTAATTAAAAAAAAATGTATTTCTTAATCGTGTATTAGAGGACACCGGCTTCCATTAGTCATGACCATGGCACGTCCCCAAGATACAACTGAAGGGTGGGCAACAGAGCTAACAATGCTACCAGGCACAAAATAAGGATATCGGACTCTCAAACTCAAAGAGCTGCTTGAAGCACATTATGGCTGAATCTGGCCTCAGCAGAGGCCTGAGCATCCACCTGGTAAAACTTAAACATGTAAATAAAAGACCAGATGATGGACTTGCAAATTTGGTAAACAGACACCTGGTACTGAAAAGCCCAAGAGATGGTGAATGAACAATCAAGTGAGTCTTAACAGAAAATGGAGGATTCCTATCCTTCAAGGCATAGGACTTAGTCATCATCTTCCTAATCCACCTAGAAATGGTGGAATGAGATGTAGGATCATGGGGATGCCCTCTATCTCCATAGGAGAATCCATAGTAGAGAGAAGGGGTATATCAGCTGGTATATCAGCTGGAACTGACCCCACAGTGTCACCAGTGCGTCCTCTGCAAAGGTCCTTGGATCCATGATCCTAACTACTAACCTGTCCATCCTCTTGTTGAAGCCGGATGCCAACATCCATATGTAGGCAGGTGGAGGCTCTAGTATGTTCCTCCAACCTAAAGGTGGCACTGTGCCATTCAGTCAGGCTGGCAGGACCCAATTGAGGGCTAATTGTCTCCTGCTATGAGCTCCAGGCAGCCATATTGGAGATGACAGCAATCTTATTGGACACCAAAATCCTGCACAATTTGGGCAGCCATCTTGACTAAGGATTCTAGAACTATTGGAATTCTGCATTTTTCAGTGTGCCTGCAGTGTAGCAGTAAGATAGGGACAGAGCCCCCAATGGTTAAGGAGAGAGTAGGAGTATTATTATGGATAGGCACCTGTCAAGAAGGGAAAGAGTAGGTTTCCCCCTACAGGGGGTCTCCTTTGTCAGCTTCCTGACACAATCTCCCATTGGCAGCTGGATATCTGCAGGGACATTTGGGGATCACAGTGTCAACAAGCTATATCATATTCCAAGGGAAATGCTCCTCTGGCATGCAGTAGTTAGTGATTGATATATTATTGGAATGTGCCTTGCACAGACCTAGGCAAAAAGCAGCCCCAGGGCCACATCCGGCCCACTGTCAGCAAGGCTCCCTGAGCCTATCAGCTTCCTTACTGAGAAATCTGACCCGACTCAGAGAGACATGCTGACAGATTACCATGTGGAGAGCTGCAAGAACTGGTAGGAGAGAGCCTGACAAGCTAACTGGTACAGCAAGAGAGCTCTGTTTTGGTGGAGAACATTGCTTAGATGTCCCATTGCCCTTCTTCCTTTCTGCAACCTGGTCAAGTTGTCTTCCTGTGTTAGCACCCACATGCGGCAAACCCCGGGAACTGTTTTTCACACCAGGTTAGGATCTGCAGAAATCCCAGCTATACCAATCTCAGACTCTCTACTTTCAGCTACAGTGCTTGCAGCTCTGCCAGTTATCTCCCTCATACCATCAGTCACACATTGGCACTCATAACTGCAGCTCAGTTAATTACCCCTGTGCCTGTCAGCTCCCTCACTGCTTTTACCAGCCTGCCCTACACCAACATTGTGACCAGCAGAGGATATTTCTTCACTACTGCTTCTAGTAATCATGAGTGTGCAGTTGTACATATTATTCCTAGCGCCAGGTGTTTGTTTTCTTTATGTTTATATACTTACGTACAGTCCAGTGTTGCTCAAGCAAGGCTGATTGTTATTTTTACTATACTCTAAGCATTGGATCGGCCCTCCACACATTCCCAGTTTCTCATTTGCCGCTTAGCTCCAGAATTTTGATAGGAAGTCTGAACTCCCTGGACGAACACATCCCTTGGACTGTTTCTGCCCCTAGGACTCCCCAGCCAGATAATCTGGCATTTCTTGTGACAACTGTGCAGGATAACGGGAGAAAGGACTTCCTCCAATTTCTGGACAGGGTCGGTCAGCCATCATGTCAGTGAGGTCTTGGTCTTGGGAGACAGGCACATGGATCGTTCCAGAAATTGAGGGAGTTGGTCCCACATAGTCAGCACTGAAGGCAGCTTCTTGGAGTGAACGGTCTGGACATAAGCAGACATTCACCGGGCAAAGCACATCCTGTCATGGGCCATGTCTAAGACTGAGCCCAGGTACTACAAGTGGTGGGTCATATCCAATCACAGGCGATTGATAATCCAACTGTAGCTCTTTCAAGAGAAGATCATCCAGATATCCGATAACATAGATTCACTGAGAGTTCAACAGCGCAAGGATTTGGGCAGGCACATTGTTGAATATCCAGGGGAGAAGTCGTGGACAGGCCAATGGGAAGATCAATAAATTGTAATTGCTTGCCTGCCACAAATCATATGCCTACTAATGTTGGGGAAAAATAGGAACATGTAAATACACATGTAGCAGAAATATATCAGTCCCCAGCGCTCAAGAGTGACAAGAGGACAAAGATGGAACTGTAACAGATTCTTTGTGCATCCGATACAAGCACTGGCGTTGCTGCCCTCTAAGGGTAAATTATACTCACAAACATTGTGGTAACAAAGTGTGTCAGATACAAAGTGACCAGTACACAGGATCAGCTCCCAAACTCGTGAGGACCCTCTTATGGCTGATGTGTTTTGAGAAGCAGTCTCCTCTTCCTCAGAGACTCTTCTTCTTTGATGTCTATTGATGGTAGAAATTTCTAGCAAAGCAATTATAAATGGGGCATATTCCCTCCAGAACTTTTGAAACTGAATAAGGGTGATGAGCACCTTCAGGTCTAGGATGGGGCAGATGCCTCTGTTGGGCTTTGGGATCATAAACAGATTTGAATAAAAGCCTGAAAGGGAAATTAAACAATTATAAAGACTGAGGGGCCCAGAGAGGGAGAGGGCATGAAGAAGGGAGAAGGCAGGGAACAAAAAAATTCCAGCCTGTATCCTTGAACACCACGTCCCAGACCTCAAGATCTGAAAAGGCCAAAATACATTCCCCTACTTGTAATAAAGGAACTGCAAGGAGGACTTGGTGTCAGACTTGACTGGCTTAGGCATTCAGGACATGAAATGGAGTGGAGGCCAGGCAGGGACAAAAGCATAACTACACTGCATCTGAACACCACAAACCAAAAATTATATTTAATTCATGTATAACATTCAAAACAAACTCACTCATCCATTCACATCTCCAAGCTTTATTTTTCGGAGGAATCACCTTGAAAGACACCCATAGCATTTCTATCTGTGACCATCTTGGGCAAGGGCAGATGATTCATGTAGCACTTCTTTCCTGAAATCCATCTAACCTTCCCTCAGACATGCAGGCAGGAGGGTGCGCTTAGCTGAGAAAACCCCTCCTCCCCTCCTGAAGACTCCTGCAATGTAGGACATCATTTGTGTAGGCCTTAAAACCAGGAAGTAACTAAAGAAATAATAAAAAAAGCTTAAAACAAGTAACCATGATATACTTTCCTATTGCTTTACTAATACTAGCAACATAAGGATTAAAAATAGTCAATGTTAATTTTGAAAGTGAGGTTCCAAACTCTCCCGAATTCCAGAAGCAGCTGATTTTTCTGTGGGGTTCTTAGCTTTCTTCCTTTTTTTTTCCCTTTCTTCTTATTAGGTAAGAGTATGCTCTTTCCATCCATGACTTCCTTAGTAACGATGTCTAAAGACTCTCCAAAGAGTCATTCTCCGTCAATCAGAATCCTTACCAGATGTTTCTAACAGACTGTATCCACAGCCCAGCTCATCAGTCGGAGAATCCTACAAAACTGATATAAAATTCAGGTGAGAATTTTGGCACAGGGAGTCCTGCAGTAGTACAAGGCTACTAGGAGGAGCTCCAATTTTTGGAATACCAAGGGATATGTCAGGATCGATTTGGGGGTTGTGCACCATATGCTTGGCTCAGACTGCTTCAGTCTTGTAATCAGCAAGAGAAACCACAGTTAGTTGCATGGCTGAGCTAGACAGAGCAAAAGAGGCATTAAAGAGAACCCTTAAACACTTGTCCACTGGGTGTTTGGTGAGGCAAGAAATAGCAGATCCACCACTGGAAATGTCCACTTTTTGTGGTAAGCTGTAACGCTGCCGCAATAAACAAGTCAGAGAAAATACTCAGCAGCAGACGCTGACTGGTGGCGCTTACTCCTTGTGCATCTAGTTGTCTCTATCAGTGCAGAGACTTTTCCCATTAGGTCTGCCATGGAGGCCAAACATTTTTCTCCAGCTAGAAAGGAGGAACAGGGGTACCTGAAGAAATAAGGGAGGCTCCAAAGTGTGAAGACTGAGGTCCAAAGAATCTGAGCTTTCAGAGGAACCCTGAATAACCTCATCATGGTCCTGTGCAGTGTGTGCTAACCTGCCTCCTTTTCCCGTTTCCCTTGTGCTCAATATCTACCATGAGGGTGAGGAAATCTCCTGAGGGGCCTTCACAACCTTTTGAGAGAAATGCTGGAAATGGGGTGTGTATATGGGTTGTCCTAATAGCTTTGTTTGCCAATGTCCACATCTGAAGATGGCAGCAAATAACCTATGGCCTTAATTATTGGAAGTCTGTGTCTTGTACAGTACAATTAAAAAAAATGTATGGCTGTGTCTGCAATATTTTTGTGCAGCATAAGAGGAAATGAAAGTTAAGCTTCCTTATCTCTATACTTGCCCAGGGCCAATGATTTAGAAAGTACCGACCTCAAAGCATTAGCCTGTCAACCGGCAATGACAACCTTCATAGTGTTTTCATGACAGGTGCCCAGGAAGAACTACCTTTTATCTGTAATTATTACTAAAAAACAGTGCACTTCTTGGTATGCAAGTGGGCTTACAGCCTTGTAGTTGTACATTTGTAGTGTAAGATTTAAGAGACTGCAGCCTTTAATTGCTAGTCTAAGATTTGGGGATGTCACTATGGTGCTGCTTATCGTTTTCCTTGCTGAAGGTTCTGACATTATGAAGCAAAGACCTGCCTCTATAAAGAAAAGGCTGCTCTCTACACATAGACATAGTGCAGAATAAGGCATGGTCAGTAAAAGGGAACTTCAGCTGGAAGGTGACCATTGGCAATGCTGTTGACTAATTCTTTGCACTCTACCAACCTTTTTTGTGAACAACTTCTAGAATTCAGTTCTGCTTTAAATCTCCAAAAATATAACATGTATATATGTTAGATAGCCATTATCCAAAAATCCATAATAAAATGCACAGAACAATTTAACTAAACCCATCTTGTGACCATGCAGAGTAACAGGTTCACTTGCAACCCCCCTCCCCATTGTATCAGTGCTGCCATGGGGAAAGAAGGGAGTGAGAAAGAAAGGTAAAATCAAGCATTAAGAACCCAATGCATGGGCTCACTTTAACTGCTAAATGTTTCTATATAAAAGGATTTGTACTGACTTATACCGGAATATTATTGATTAAAGCTGGCATTTAAGTATGCATAGGTTTTGCATAGTTACATTAGTCCACCTTGAACCAAAGTAAGTATGCATATGTCAACCTTGGAAGATTCTCTTGGAAGCTGTAAATCACTGTAGTAGGTAGTGAACGCTCCTAGATTCTGGGTCCTGTGCCGAGGGATTGCCCTGCTACTTAGGGAACACAGGAGGTTGCTTGCTCAACAAGGGTGCCATTCAGGGAACTTTTCTCATTTTCTTAATGAATGCAAAGCTTTAACTGATTGGACAGGGTGGAGATTATGACATCACTGTCCCACTTCTCCACCTTGTCCAATCAGAGAATGTTTTGCATTCATTGAGGAGATGCAAAAAGTGTTCTCTGAATGGCAAGTGACCTCCTATGTCCCCAAAGCAGGGCAGGTGCTTGGCACAGGACCTGGACGTTAGTGGCAATCAATGTAGTAATGACAACTACTACGGTGGTTTCCAGCTTGAACCAACTGGACCAATGTAACTATGCAGAAAATTGCTTTTTTTTTCTACTTACCTGTAAAATCCAATTCTTGGAGTACATCACGGGACACAGAGCAGGCTATAATCATTACCATCTGGGTTATTCGCCACCTATAGGCGAATGGACACTGGCAGACCAAAACAGACAGGAAGTCGCACTCTATATAACCCCTTCCATACAGAAAGTACAGTGCCTTAAAAAAAGTATTCATACCCCGTGAAATTTTCCACATTTTGTCATGTTACAACCAAAAACTGTAATGTATTTTATTGGTATTTTATGTGATAAACCAACACAAAGTGGCACATAATTGTGAAGTGGAAGGAAAATGATAAATTGTTTTAAACTTTTTTTACAAATAAATATCTGAAAAGTGTGGCATGTATTTGTATGCAGCCCCCTTTACTCTGAGACCCCTAACTAAAATCTAGTGGAACCAATTTCCTTCAGAAGTCACCTGATTAACAAATAGAATCCACCTGTGTGTAATTTGATCTGTTTAAATACAGCTATTCTGTGAAGCCCTCAGAGGTTTCTTAGAGAACATTAGTGAACAAACAGCATCATGAAGGCTAAGGCACACACCAGGCAAGTCAGGGATAAAATGGAGAAGTTTAAAGCAGGGTTAGGTTATAAAAAAATATCCCAAGCTTTGAACATCTCATTCCAAGCTTTGAACATCTCATGTTCAATCCATCATCTGAAAATGGAAAGAGTATGGCACAACTGCAGACCTACCAAGACATGGCTGTCCACCTAAACTGACAGGCCGGGCAAGGAGAGCATTAATCAGAGAAGCAGCCAAGAGGCCCATGGTAACTCTGGAGGAGCTGCAGAGACCCACAGCTCAGGTGAGAGAATCTGTCCACAGGACAACTATTAGTAGTGCACTACACAAATCTGGCTTTTTATGTAGGAGTGGCAAGAAGAAAGCCATTGCTGAAAGAAAGCCATAAGAAGTTTTGCTTGCAAGACGCCATGTGGGGGACACAACAAACGTGCAAAAAAAGTGCTCTGGTCAGATGAGACCAAAATTTAACTATTTAGCCTAAAAGCAAAATGCTATGTGTGGTGGAAAAGTAACACTGCACATCACACTGAACACACCTTCTCCACCGTGAAACATGGGGGTGGCAGCATCATGTTGTGGGGATGCTTTTCTTCAGCAGGGACAAGGAAGTTGGTCAGAGTTGATGGGAAGACGGATGGAGCCAAATACAGGGTAATCTTTGAAGAAAACCTGTTAAAGAGTCTGCAAAAGACTTGAGACTGGGGCGGAGGTTCACCTTCCAGCAGCACAATGACCCTAAACATACAGCCAGAGCTACAATGGAATGGATTAGATCAAAGCACATTCAAGTGTTAGAATGGCCCAGTCAAAGTCCAGATCTAAATCCAATTGAGAATCTGTGGCAAGACTTGAAAATTGCTGTTCACAGATGCTCTCCATCCAATCTGACAGAGCTTGAGCTATTTTGCAAACAAGAATAAGCAAAAATGTCACTCTCTAGATGTGCAAAGCTGGTAGAGACATCCCCAAAAAGACTTGCAGCTGTAATTGCAGTGAAAGGTGGTTCTACAAAGTATTGACTCAGGGGGGCTGAATATAAACACACACCACATTTTGCATATATTTGTAAAATATTTTGAAAACCATTTATAATTTTCATTCCACTTCACAATTATGTGCCACTTTGTGTTGCTCTATCACATAATATCCCAATAAAATACATTTATGTTTTTGCTTGTAACATGGCAAAATGTGGAAAATTTCAAGGGGTATGAATACTTTTTCAAGACACTGTACCTCAATTTTGTTCGCCAGTGTCTGGAATACAATGGTCACTGAAGTTCAGCTCTCTGTGAGAATGCTGCTGGTCTCAAAAATGGTTTTAATAGGGATCAAGGGACTGGATAATCGGATTCATTTGGGTGGCTAAACGCTAAAATGAATAGTACCCGGACCTTGTGTGGAAGATGGAGGACTCCATGAGGTTTCGCCTGCAATGCAACCTTTTTGGTGCTGTACCCTGCATTAAGGAACCTTGTGCATTTTTTCTAATGACCAAGGTGTTTCCGGCAGGGTGTTGTACAGGTCCACGGGAGTAGACTCCAGGAAAGCATAGGGGGACCAAGACTTGAAGGTCCTTATGTGACAAGACCCGCTGTGATGGGTGAAGGTTGGGTCTCTGTTAACAGAACCCTATGTTGGGATTGGTGGGTTTGCCTCTTTTTTTTTTGTTCTCTTTAAAGAAAGAGATAAGGGGGAAAAAGGGATGTATTTTTAATACGTTCTTGTTTATGCACTCCAAGAAATGGATTTTACAGGTAAGTAGAAAATAATCTAACTTTCTTTATCGTACATCACAGGATACAGAGCAGGCTATAATCATTACTATCTGGGATGTCCCAAAGCACTACATTTGAGGACAGGGAGACACCAATCCCAGACACCGTTAACAGATCAAGAACCTATTCTGCTGCCCATAATACACTGTGGTCAAAAGCAGCATCCTCTGTAGCTCTAACATCCACTTGGTAGAACCTCATGAATGTATGCACTGAAGACCAGGTAGCAGCCTTGCAAACCTGAGCCATAGACGTGTGATGGTAAATTGCCCAAGAGGCCCCCACACTTCTGGTAGAGTACACTCTGACCTGAAAGGGTGGAGCTTTGGCCTTCACGCCATAGGCTTGAATCATCAACTGGCAGATCCAATGAGAAATAGTTGCATTGGTTGCCGCTTGCAATTTCCTGGGCTCTTCTGGCATAACAAACAAGGAATCGTACCTTCTGATTTGTGCTGACATTTTCAGATATATTCTGACGGCTTGTACTACATCCAAAGAATGCAGCAATTTCTCTCCTGCAAAATGAGGATTTGGAAAAAATGTGGGTAGGACAATGTCCTGATTCAGAAGGGCCCAAACGAATCACTCCCTGCACAAAAGCACGAACCAAAGAGTGCAAAGGAATACAATATTGAAAAAATACAGACAAACCACAAATCTAACCTTTAATGGTGCCCAAGGCCAACCTCATCTCCACACCTGACTGGAGAAAAGAGAGAATTCTAATCACTTACTTCCTGGGATGCCATCTTCTGGCCTCAAACCAAGAAATGTAAAACTTCCAGACCCTGTAATAGATGTTCCTGGAAACCGCCTTCCTGGCATTCAACAGTGCAGAAATAACTAGACCTGAGACCCCACGATCTCTAGAGATCCTAAGTTCAATAGCCAAACTGTCAAACTTAGCGAACGTAAAGCAAAATGTCATAGGTCCGGCCAGACCTGAAGTGTCCATGGACCGTTGACAGTTAATTTTACTATGTCTGTGTACAGCGGGGCTACCAAAATCACCAGTGTTATCTCCTCCTGGATCCTGCATAAAAGACCCAGCAAAAGCTGAATCAGGGGAGACCTAGATTAGAGTGAACTCTTCCCAGTGAGTCACAGAGAATCCACCCCAAATGCGAGCAAGTCCCTTGTTCTGGACTCAAAGCTATCTACCTTGTTATTGAACCTGGATTTCAATAGATCTATGCCCGGAGTACCCCAACACTGACAAATTGCTGAGACAATCTTGAGGTGTAGGGACCACTCCCCGGGAATTAACTGTTGGCGACTGAAAAAATTGAACTGTACAACATTTTACCTTAAACTTGGAACAGTAATAGGTCGTCCAGGTATCCTAATGCCAATATTCCTTGGGCTCTTAGTAGGCCCAACACTGCGGCAAGAACTTTTGTGAAAACTTTAGGGGCCGTGGCAAGCCCAAAGGGCAGAGCCACAAACTGAAAATGATGACCTTCTGCTGCAAACTGCAGAAACCTTTGATGAGGTTGAAATATTGGTACATGTAGGTATATGTCGTTGATGTCTATGGATGCTAGAATATCCCCCATCTGCAGCGAGGCTACTACTGAAGGGACTGATTCCATCCGAAAACAACAAACAATCAGAAATTGGTTTAGAACCTTGAGATCTAGTATAGTCCTCACATCTGCGTTTGGTTTTGGAACCGTGAACAGGTTCGAGTAGCCCCTGAACCTTTGCTTGACGGCACTTCACAATTACCCCCTGGGGTAGCAATGGACCGAGTGTTTGAAGTAAAGAATTTCTCTTCAGCTGATTTGTGGGATGCTGGACTTCTAAAACTGGGGAGGGGGACGGATGCAAAATTCCAGTCTGTACCCCCAAGAAATTGTGGAAATGACCCACTTGTCCTGGATTACCTGCTCCCAGGCACTTGAAAATTGCAGAAACCTCCCCCCCACCAGTATGAGTGGGGGCATCCTTTCTTAAGGAGGACTTAGAGCAAAGCCTTAGACTACTCTGGAACCCATAGCTTTCTCTGCACCTAGCCTTGGGGCTTGCCTCTAGATCCACAGGACTGTGGGCACCAAAATTGCCTGGAAGCTGAGGAATTAGCAGCAGGAACACTTGAATCCTTAAAAGATGGACGCTTACTTCTCCCTTTAACTGGTAGGAGAGAACTCTTTCCCCCAAAAACTTTCTGGATGTTCTTATCCAAATCATCGCCAAACAGGAGCTCGCCATGAAAGTGCACATGTGCACAAACAGGAGAGCCAATTGCGAAAACTGCTGTATTAAATCCTTCATGGAGTCCACTACAAAGCACAAGGTGCGGGGTAAATCTGCCATCTCCTTGGCAGAATCCCCTCCCTGCCCTGGAATATTCTTAACCAAACACTTAACACGATCCTTTAGGAAACAAAAGAAGCCTTTAGCAATGATTCCAACTTCTTATCAGCCAGGTCCTTAAACACTTGGATATTGTCCTCTGGACAAGTTACATTTTTATTCAGGGAAAATACAGCTGCATCAACTTCTAGAATGCTCCATTTCTTAACAAATGTTTCCTCCATGGAATACAGTAGGGAGAACCTCTTGGGAGGAACAAATACTCTGTCCGAGTGGTCCCAGTCAGCATAGACCACCTGCTTCAAGAGCGAGTTTAATGGAAAAGCTTGAGCATTCTGTTGGGGCAGCATAGAACCCAGAGAAGAGTAAGAGGCCTCAGAAGCCTTCAGTGGAGGCAATTTGAATCCAGAACAGGCCATTTCTGTAAGAGATTGGACAATCTCTGAACTGAGCGGCCGACAACTCTTGACCCTCCTCAAGCACTGACTCCCCAGAAGTGGAGTCTTCCGCCTGACCTTCCTCCAACTCATCAACAGCCAATTCCTCCACATCCTCTACCAATTCCTGCTCCAAAACAGGAGGATCAGGGGGAGGGGGATCTTTCACGCTTGTTACCTCCCTGCGTAACAGAGGTAATCATCCCATCAATTTTATTCTCCAATCCAGTCAAGGCTGATGCTAAATCATCTTTAGTAATGTATGCTGAAGCAGACGCACTGTTAGTAGGCATTATGCCAGACAAGCTAAGCGGCTCCAATTCCCCAGTCACTTCTGGTCTTTCAGGGAAAGCCACCACAGCAGGACATCTACTAGGCTCCTCAGAACCTGATGGCTCTGCACATGTGCCCCTTCCTGTTGTGGTTCCCCCACTCCATTTTCTGGAAGACATTGCTCGCACTAAAGAGAACTAAAAAATTTAACTGTGGCTTCTGACACACAATACACTTAAGCCACAGTTAATTTTTTTCAGTATAGCAACCCCACCATGCAAGTCTGTAATGCAGAAATTAGCGTAAAACAAGAAAGGACAAAGAGGAACACATACCCCATAGTGTAGCATGCATAAAAAAGTTTAATGGACAAAATAAAATCAATAGTTGCACTCACAAATAACTGTGGGGTATAAAGGCTTGTCAGGTGGCTTGGAAGATAAGTCCAGAGTCAGTATATGATTTATACCAAATCCCTGCCTTGGCCACTGACTGATGAAGGTGGAATCAATACCGCTGGCAAAGATGGATGGAGCTGCTGCAAGGTCTGGTGTCCAAGAACCAAAAGCCTCCTGTTGTCATTGCTGTGTGCCCCAAACTACAGGAACACATTTTCAAAGCAATCCTGCTTCTTTATCAACCTTGGCTGATAGCAGCTCCATCCATCTCTGCCAACAGTGTAATTTTCACTTCAGCCCTGCTTTCCCCAGCCAGTGGCCAAAGAGAGATCTGGGATAACTCATACACTGACTCTGGACATCCTCCAAGTCACCTGACAAGCCTCTATACCCCGCAGTTGTTTGTGAGTTCAACTATTGATTTTATAATGTCCATTAAACACTCGTATGCATGGTACACTATGGAGCGTGCGCTCCTTTCTCTCCTGCCTTGTCTTAAGCAGGTTTGCAGCATCAGCCCACGCAGCTCAGCAGCAGCACCACCCTCTTAGTTATATTGATTGTTTTTTAATCTGGGCTACTCATTTTTAGATATGATTATATCCGTGTTGCTTTTTCATGGTTTGTATATTTTTATCATTGATTAGATATATATCGTACTCTTGGATTGATTGATTTATTCTTAACCTCATTTTTAGGATTTCACGGGTTTTTTTCCATCAAACTCACACAATCCTAATCAGGCTCTGACAATCTCTTATTTAGTGGAGTGCCTTATTTGGCTCATCACTGCTATTTAAACAACAGGTGATATTTTCCTGAGGGGGAGTACAGTTTGATACACAGGTTTTCCTGTGACACTATCCACTTTGGCTTTCCTCCATCCAGCAATTAGCAGCTATCACAACTCAGACAGCAAAACCATGCAGCACTAAACAGGAGCCAGTCCAGACTACCGCATGTGACCACACATCCATCAAGAACTCACGTGCCCAAAGGATAGCCCGCTCTGTGTCCTTTGCAGCATCCTCACAGGAACCCCACGTGTAAGACACTACACCTAAGTAAGATGGCCGCCAAAGAGAAAGGACACCGAGACTGTGGATACCTGGCCCTGATAAAAGCTATCACTGCTGCAGCTGCATAGGCAGTATTGGTTCTTGCAAGTACACAAAGGCTGTTAAGTGTACCCAAAAATTGTGTCCGCCCCCTCATAAACATGAACGTATTAAAAATACATACCTCTTTTCTCCTTATCTCTTTCTTAAAAAGAGAACAAAGAAAAAAAAGATGCAAACTCACCAATCCCACTGCAGGGTTCTGTTAACAGAGATCCAACTTTCACCCATCACAGTGGGTCTTGCCACTTAAGGGCATTCAAGGACTCAGTCCCCCTATGCTTTCCTGGGGTCCACTCCCTTGGACCTGTACAGCACCCTGCTGGAAACGCCTTGGTCTTTAGAAAAAAAATGCACAGAGTTCCTTAACGCAGGGTCCAGCACCAAAAAGGTTGCACTACAGGCAAAACCTTGTGGAGTCCTCCACTTACACACAAGGCCCAGGTACCATTCATTTTAGCATCTAGCCATCTGAATGTATCTGACTATCCAGTCCCTTGATCCCTATTAGAACCATTTTTGAGACCAGCAGCATTCTCACAGAGAGCTGAACTTCAATGACCATCATCTTCCAGACACAAACTGAGGTACGTCCTGTATGGTAAGGGTTATATAGATGGAGACTTCCTGTCTGTTTTGTTCTATCAGTGTCAATTCACCTATAGGTGGCGCATAAACCAGATAATAATGATTATAGTCTGCTCTGTGATGTACAATAGAGCATTTTGCTTACCAGGGTAAACTTCATCTTTAACCTTATTCACATCTCCTCACCACAGCTTTTCAGATATATACTGTATTTACAGTACTGTGCAAAAGTTTTAGGCAGGTGTGAAAAATGCTGTAAATGAAGATTGCTTTCAGAAACAGAAGTGTTAATAGTTTAGTTTATCAATTAACAAAAGGGACAGTAAATGAACAGAACAGAAATCCAAATCAAATCAATATTTGGTGTGACCACTCTTTGACCTCAAAACAGCATCAATTCATCTAGATACACTTGCACACAGTTTTTGAAGGAACTTGGAAAAAGTAAGTTGTTCCAAATCTCTTGGAAAACTAACCACAGATCTGTGGATTTCGGCTGCCTCAGATTCTTTCGTCTCTTCCTGTAAGTGATGGTTTGGCTCTGTGGGGGCCAAACCATCACTTCCAGGACTCCTTGTTCTTCTTTACACCGAAGATAGTTGTTAATGACATTGGCTGTATGATTGGGGTAATTTTTCTGCTGCAGAATAAATTTGGGGCCTATCACATGCCTCCTTGATGGTATCACATAATGGATAAGTAACTGCCTGTATTTCTCAGCTTTGAGGACGCCATTGATCGGGCAAAGTTGTAGACCATAGAAGCAATGGCCAGGGGGCAATGTTGTGCAGTCTAGCACTTGAGCACTGGTTAAGAGGACCAAGGGACGTATTTGGCCCATGTTTTTAATTGCCTGTATCATCTGATTAAGAACTTAAAATACTTTTTTTTTTTGGTTTGAGTCAAAATATTAGTTCTTATCAACAAATGGATCTAGTTTTTTGCTAATTATTTCATGAAATGGCTTAGTTACAGCAACTGAAGTGTATGAACTTTAAAAACAAAAAATTGATTCTTTTGGCGTTCCGTAATCTTATGGTCCTCAAAGGGTTAACCACTTGCCCTCCTGAGGATTTTACCCCCCTTCCTGGCCAGGCCATTTCTTGCATTATGGCGCTGCAGTACTTTAACTGACAATTGCACAGTCATGCAAAGCTGCACCCAAATGAAATTTTACGTCCTTTCTTTCGGTGGTATTTGATCGCCTGTGTGTTTTTATTTTTTGCGCTAAAAAAAAAAAAAAAGAATGGCAATTTTGAGAAAACAGTATTTTTGACTTTTTGCTATTAAACATGTCCAGTACAAAAAATTTTAAAAAATCTAATTTTGTCATAAATGTAGGCCAAAATGTATTCTGCTACATGTCACAATACGTATACATTAAATGGTTATCGTTAAAGTTTTAGCATTTACAAATGGCGGTATAGATACTGGATTTTTTGTTTTTAACTAGTAATAGCGGTGAGCAATGACTTATAGTGGGACTGTGACGGGTATTCTGACACTGGGGGAACCGACTTGGTGTCACTGACATCCCCTGTGACACCAATAGTGGAAAAAAAAAAAAACACTGACACGGTACTAATGGCACTGGGCAGGAAGGGGTTAACATGAGGGGTGATCAAAGAGTTAACTGTGTGCTGGGAGTGTTTAACTAGGGGGCTGTGTCAGTGTGCTTCACTGTAAGCACAGCCATCCAAAGCAGTGTGCCTGAGCTGACAGGGAGAACTGTTAGTAAACAAAACAGTTCTCCTCCGCGTTGTAGAGCGTCAGAAATCACCAGGTGCCGGTGAGCAAGCACCGGCCGGGACCTGGTTATTGACAGCCGTGGCCACGAATGGTGGCTCACATGCGCCTCCTACCCGGAAATGCAAAATCACGTGTATATATGTGATTTTGCGCAACCGTGCCACCCTGTAGCAGTATTTCTGCTATAGGGCAGATGGGAAGCGGTTAAAGACTTTTAAGCACTAAGTGTACCTAGAAGAATTCATGCTGCCTTGAAGCCAAGGGGTAATCACACACCAAATATTGATTTGCATTCCTCGTCTGTTCATTTAGTTTCCATTTTATTTGATAAAAATAAGCTATTAACACTTCTATTTCTGAAAGCAATCTGCATTTACAGCATTTTTCCACACCTGCCTAAAGTATTTGCATAGATATAAAGTATCTCACAGAAGTGAGTACACTCCTCACATTTTTGTAAATATTTTATATCGTTTCATGTGACAACACTGAAGAAATGACACTTTATTACAATGTAACTACAATGTAAAGTAGTGAGTGTACAGCTTGTATAACAGTGTAAATTTGCTGTCCCCTCAAAATAACTCAAACATACAGCCATTAATGTCTAAGCCGCTGGCAACAAAAGTGAGCACACCCCTAAGTGAAAATGTCCAAATTGGGCCCAAAGTGTGAATATTTTGTGTGGCCACCATTATTTTCCAGCACTGCCTTAACCCTCCTGGGCAGAGTTCACCAGAGCTTCACAGGTTGCCACTAGAGTCCCCTTCCACTTCTCCATGATGACATCACTGAGCTGGTGGATGTTAGAGACCTTGCGCTCCTCCACCTTCCATTTGAGGATGCCCCATAGATGTTCAATAGGGTTTAGGTCTGGAGACATGCTTGGCCAGTTCATCACCTTTATCCTCAGCTTCTTTAGCAAGGCAGTGGTCGTCTTGGATGTGTTTGGGGTCGTTATGTTGGAATACTGCCCTGCGGCCCAGTCTCTGAAGGGAGGGGATCATGCTCTGCTTCAGTATGTCACAGTACATGTAGGCATTCATGGTTCCCTCAAAGAACTGTAGCTCCCCAGAGCCAGCAGCACTCATGCAGCCCCAGACCTCAACACTCCCGCCACGCTTGAATGTAGGCAAGACACACTTGTCTTTGTACTCCTCACCTGGTTGCCACCACATACGATTGACACCATCTGAACCAAATAAGTTTATCTTGGTCTCATCAGACCACAGGACATAGTTCCAGTAATCCATGTCCTTAGTCTGCTTGTCTTCAGCAAACTGTTTGCGGTCTTTCTTGTGCATTATCTTTAGAAGAGGAGCACTGACAGGCTGACCATCCACCCCTTCAACTTCTGAAGCAATGCTGGCAGCACTCATGTGTCTATTTTCCAAAGACACCCTCTGGATATGACTCTGAGCATGTGCACTCAACTCCTTTGGTTGACCATGGCGAGGCCTGTTCTGAGTGGAACCTGTCCTGTTAAACCGCTGTATGGTCTTGGCCACCATGCTGCAGCTCAGTTTCAGGGTCTTGGCAATCTTATAGCCTAGGCCATCTTTATGTAGAGCAACAATTCTTTTTTTTAGATCCTCAGAGTTCTTTGCCATGAGGGGCCATGCTGTACTTCCAGTGACCAGAGAGTGATAACACCAAATTTAACACACTTGCTCCCCATTCACACCTGAGACCTTGTAACACTAACGAGTCACATAACACCAGGAAGGGAAAATGGCTAATTGGGCCCAATTTGGACATTTTCACTTAGGGGTGTACTCACTTTTGTTACCAGCGGTTCAGACATTATTGGCGTGTGTTGTTATTTTGGGGGGACAGCAAATTTATACTGTTAGACAAGCTGCACACTCGCTGCTTTACATTGTAGCAAAGTGTTATTTCTTCAGTGTTGTCACATGAAAAAAGATATATTTCCAAAAATTTGAAGGGTGTGCTCCTCACTTCTGTGAGATACTGTGTGTATGTGTGTATATATATATATATATACACACACACACACACATATATATATATATATATACATATATATATCTATATATATATATCTATATATATCTATCTCTCTCTCTCTCTATCTGCGTTGAGGAGATGTGAATGGGATTAAAGAAGTTTAGGTATGCATATTTCTGTGTAGTTACATGGGTATAGCTTGGTCCATGCATGTGTTATACCTGGAAGATCCCCTGGAAGCTGGAAACCACTGTAATAGATGTTGCTGCTACAGTGAATGCCACTAACTTCCAGGACCTGTGGCAAACAAAGTTTTTTTGTTCAATTGTCATATTGTCACCAGCACAGTGCAGCGTCATCATGACATTGATCAGGGACACCAACTGGGGTGGTCAGGATTTTTTTGTTTTACACTTTGCTGTTACAATGATCATTGTAACAGCAATGTTTTGAACTATCACGAATGGGTTACATTTAAAATAGCTGTGATTACTAGTGATCTGTGATTGGCTACAGCTTATCACATGGTACAGGGTGTATTGGACCAGGTACTATGTAACAGCTGTGGATCAATCACAGGAAGCACAGCTGTTACAGATGAGACACACCAGTGGATACAGCATGCTGCATGCACCTAACTCGGTGCAGGCTAGGTGATCTCCATGTAATGTGATCCAGCCTGCCCATCAGCCTGCAGTAAATGTACTATGGGCGGGCAGCAAGTGGTTCATTTACATCATTTTTTTTTACACCTACCTTAAACTTTTGCGTAGTACTTATGTCTGAACACACACATGCATACACACACTCCCTAGAACAGGGTTTTGTGAAAACTAGCTTGTTGTTGCCTTTTATAAAATGTAGGTGTACGCACCCTTGTGTTTTTTTTTTTACCAACAATGCTATGGTTTAGTCAGATTGCACAAGAGTAGATAAAAGTCCAGTGCACTGTTCCAAATCAAACAGCTTGTTTGCACAAACGAATAAAGAACCTTTCTCAGTTCACCCAATTGTGACATCTCAAGTAAACTGCTAGTAAAAATTTGTTGTGTATATTGTGGTGTGTGCAGTAAATAAACAAACCGTACTACACAGGCAAGTTGGATTTCCAGTCTTGATTTTATTGTCTGTTAACTACTTAAATTCGGATAGAACAATTCTCTACTAATACTTAAACGGAAACATAAAATCCAGTTACTTACTGTTTAACATTGTTTAGATTAAAATAAAATTGCTCTCTTTTGAACCCAGCTGTAGATCTTATTGCACATTACTGTAAAAACTTTTTCTAGAACATTCACAACTATGTAAGACTTGCATTCCCCGTTTGTTCTTGAATAATACAATGAAACGTTCTTAAAAATATATAGAAAGACTGAAGCTTTGGGAATGACTCTGATGATGGTCTTTGGTTAAAAAAACTGAAAGGACAATAAAATAAACACATCATACAGTGAAGAAAGGCTAAAAACTCTGCAAATGTCATGGAGGCTCACATACTTTGACTCTTAAGTAGTATCTACAGCACATATGTGAAACAATACTCTCAATAACCCCAGCGCCCAAACTGCTAAAACAGAATATTCACATATATAAGAAGCTCTTCAGAGCACCCTCTTATAGTAAAAACATATACATTAGCTTATATTCACAATAAAAGAACTCAGTACTACCTTTAGATTCCACTCCACCATTTGAGTTTCTGAAGCTAAGGAGTCTAGTGGCTGGAGGGAAAGGACTGAGGGAACGATTCTTGTGAATACAAACTACTGTATATACAGTGACTACAGTTCACAAGCTGTGACTGCTTTATTATGTTAATACTGGAGGTGCTGTGGAGGGAGGTTCTTATCTGTGTATTTAAATATTGTTTAAAAATTTGACACCTGAAAAAAGTACAGATGAGAAAGAATTCCTCAAAAAAAAAAAAAAGGCATCTTTTACTTTTCTGCTGGCTTACTCTGTCTCAGATGATCAGGGCAAGGCTTTAAAGTAAGATTTTTCTTTTATTTGAACTTTATTGGAGAGATTTCCCTTCACTTCCTGTCTCATAGCCAAAACAGGAGGTAGGGGAAAATTCCTCCAAGGTAAAGGAATCCCTGGTTATGACCAGGGTCACCAGAACTAGTGCTCCCATTGGAAGGGCTCTCCTCTATTCCCATTCTAGTGCCAACCCAAAATATTGGGAGTTTCTTTCACGCTCGGTGATGGCATTAAACAGGACATATAGGGTGAATCTCCTTAACGGGCACAGACAGCAAAATGAAACTGACAAGTATTCTCATCCATCTCTACTCCATTTAAAACTGAAAAACAAAAATGACTTTAGATATATTTTATTGTCATAAATCTGTAGAGATCTAGTACAGAGGTGATCATTCCAGGCAAGATTCTTCTTATACTCTTTCCGCAACAGCAAACTTGTCGTCTAAATATCAAATCTGATTTAAAAAAAACAGCCAAACTGGTGCAAAACTACATTAAAACACAATTGCTCATCTCTATTTCTACATTAACCATCAGGCACTGTGAAAGTTATAGAATAGCACATACCTCAAAATGTCTTTACATGTTTACAGAAATATAGTAACCTCTCACATACCCAGACAATGCAAAGATTTACTTAGATTCTACCATCCATCTATTTAATGACTTATCCTATCCATCATGCCTTTGTACTAGGTAAGAAGTCTGAATGTTGAAGGGTACAACGTCAGAGTAAACAAAACTGCAGTCAATATCTTTATTAGCTACATTGCAAATTATTCTGTTCCCATTTCCCAAGGGTAAGTAGAAAACTGCTCTGGTATCACTATATTTTTTCCAGTAGCAATTCAACTGTGGCAAAAACTCACAATTGAAGTTTAGATTAGCATGGTACAACTCTCCCAGGTTTTAGGGTTCTTGGGGGGGAAAACTGAACTAATGTTCAGGGTATCCAAAGATATACCGCTACAACAGAGCAAACACTAAACAATGGGCCCAACAGCACAGTAGTCCAAATGATCAAACTGCTCAATTAATTAATCTTAAAAACAGGATTTGGCAAATAACTGGAGTAAACTGATGAATATAGAGCCCAAACAGACATACTCTACAGTGTTGTAGTTTCAAGGAAAGGAAGACTGACTGCCTTGCCGCTAAAAAAAAAAAGTTGTTTGAATATCTAACTGGTAGCCAGCTGAACCACAGTATAGCTAAACAGCCCCTTTAATTAGACAATCTCTCATATTTCTAATGTGACAAAATATATATATATATTGGCTACAGTTAACATTTTTTCTTTATTAAATCAAGCATTCTACTATGGCACAGCATTTGAACAAATGACATCAAAGTGTACATAAAAGGCATAGTGACGCCATTCAGGCTAGAAAGCAGAAATTCTACACTTTGGCAACATTTGATAAAACTGTCCCATTATTTTACCTAGAACATGAAGGGGAACAAGGCAGAGAGATGTGTCAAATGTCAGCCGGTTGAACAGAAACCTGCCAACATTTGGCCAATGTGTACAGCAGCCTGTCTGGCTTCTAGTGAACGGATATCCTGGAAAACCAACAGCCTACCGGCATCCAATGAGCCTTTGCAGCCAATGGCTGTGAGTGCTGATCAGTGAGTCCTTGCAGGGAACAGTGAGGGGGGGTTGGTACCCCGGTCATAACACAATAGCTCAGCGGGGGAGGTTGCTGTACTAACATTGCTTGTTTTTGTACAGCGATCTGTCAGTTTTTTTTTCGTTCGGCCCAACGTAAAGTGTGTACCCCGCATTAGGTTTCTCATAGATCGATTGAAATTCATCTGGTTCTGCAGGGACAGGCCGAATCTTGATCCATTTATAGTCATTCCCACAATGGGACTGTTTGAAAATGTTTGTTGATCAGCCTATTACTGTATTCTGACAGCGGAGGAGTCCCACTGTCAGAATACAATGATATAGTGGGGAAGATTCCTCCGTCCACCTCGCTTGGGTGGATGGGAGAATCTCTTTGTTTATTTTCGATCTGCCCACTGGCAGATCAAAGAAAAATGAACCATCTGGCCAGCTTTACTACTAATGTCAATTAGAGATAATTCGCCAAGCAATTTACTAGGTACTAAAACAGTGTATACTGTGAGAAATTGTACTGAAAGTCATGTTAAAGTGTCATTCTATTCAAAACTGATAATCTACTTTTTGAAGAGTTCATTCTATACCCAGCTTCTTGCATCTACTGGGAAACCTAGCAGCTTTGGCCCCTTGGAATCAGCCTCCTAATATTAAAACAAGCATGTAGGTACTTCATTTATGTAGTATTCACTAAAAGTGAAATTTTGATTATGGGTAGGTGGATCTTAATAAAAAGGCACAGTGGAACCAGCATAAAAATGTGCTGCAACCCATGGAAATTCACCTGTTTAAACGTATGGTCAGGCTTTTGGGAAGTAATCTGTGATTGGTTCCTCTGTGCTCCTAGACATTTCCTGTTGTATGACCTCATTACATACGGTCACATGTCTAGGAACTACAAAACTACCATCCAGCCAATTTGTGAAATGCTTCAGTTAACAAAAAAAAACAATTCTTAGTGAATTCTGTGAAGATCTAATTTACATCCAGAGGCCTCTTTAGATTTTAATAAAACAAAAGATTATGCGTGAAGGATTTTTGTTTTAGTACAAATATACATAAAGGCAATCACTGATTGGGCGCACGCATTACAGTCACTTTTTTTAAATGAATTTGCTTCAACAATGAGAAGGTCTATCATTCCTAAATATATTAGGGCCTGTGTTGACCAGCCTTGGCTTTGTATCAATGGGTAGATGCAGCTTGTTTCCAGGTGCATATAGGATCATATTGAGATCATTCAGAGTACAATGATAGGATTATTTAACCTGCAATTGACTTCCCTCTAGACTACATCAACAGGTTTCAAGCTGCCTTGTGCTCCCAATGACTTGTATAGGGAGAAGGCAGTTCTGCACGAACAAAAGCCTGTCAACACAGGGGCTTAGCTTGGCAGTAGTCACTGAACAATGATTTTACAAGAGTCAATGAAGATCACATAAACGCAAACTTGAATTCTGTGTAATGTCCAACGTACTGCAAAAAGAATATATTAGGAGTGTAGACTTAACAGAGCTCTGGGGCTTTATGACATACAAAAAATATGATCTCAGACGTGTCATACCATATTTTGGCATACACAAATATTCTCAATGTTAAGAATCACAAAAATGGTATTAATTAGACTAGCCTACATTAGAATTACATGTTCATTAAACCTGTGCACAGCACATTTACTTTCACTTAGTATAATAGATGCACCACTTTACAAAAATATTTATTACTACTATATAATCCATTCCCTAAACTGGAGTTCATCCTTGGTTTTCATCCTAGGACATCACAAAAGACGATCATCTTTTGAGGCTTCTGCTTTCCCTCCTTTAGTCTTTGTTCTCTTACAAGTAGCACCAAAATATAGTGTTAGAGCTGACATGCTTATTCTTTCTTATCATGGGGCTGCTAAGTAGTCCCCTTTCACATGGGGGGTGTTCAGTCACATTTTTTGCTAAAAAAAACAAACACTGATTAAATCAGTTAGCATCAGTTTTCTCATCAGTTACATAAATTTATATCAGTTCAGTTTACATCAGTCTACACCTGTTTTTGCATCTGTTTTTTTAGTTGTTGCAGAAACCAATCAGATGTGAAAACTGTATAAACAAAAAAATGTTTCTTGCCTAAAAACGGACATAGACAGCATCTGTTTACATCAGTTTCGTTTCAATGGAGCTGGATGTTGGCTGTTCCTTTAAAAAAAAAAAAAAAAAAAAGGGAACTGAATGAGCATGGATGTAAACGGATGATCATCCATTTACCCATAAAAATGAATTGCTCTCTGTTTTTCATCCATCAAACAGACGAAAAATGGACAGACGGCACGCCCATGTGAAAGGGGCCTAAGCTTGTACATTTCCAGAGATCCAAATGTCAGAACTGGACCATATAATATGTTGGTTCTGCCATGTAGCATATGTGTATAATAACCCCTGTACCCCCTCTTCCCTTGGAGTCTGAGGCACCAGTTGTGAATATCAGGGCAATAACAGTCAACCCCTGGTAACCAATTTTTTGGGGGCAGTGTGACAACTTTTCATGCTAAATAAATGTATCTTGTGTCAGCATGGAGAGGCTCACCAGTCCTGCCAGTGGTGACCATGAAATGAGGTGGTCTTATTTCTATATGTAAATTGCCATGTCTTTTTTTCTAAAAACATACAGTACAGTACATAGTACAGTTTGATTTTTCTGTTATTCTCTTGGCTCTCCCATTCTATTAAAATGTGATGTAAACAAACAGCTTTTTCCAGCCCTCTGAATAATAAAGCCCAACTTTTTTCATTAGTTTCAGAAACACTGGGGCAGGGTTAGAACTTCAGTCATCTGATAAAAGCTGACAGTGTGCCCCTTGTGGAGATTTTTCCACTCTTCCTGTTTGGACAACTAGACAAAAAATTAAGGGACACCTCTCAAATCCAAACAAAGGCATCAATAAAAACTAGACAGAGGTTATAGCTATTCCCAAAATGCCCCAATTCCTATTGTGGCTGAAACACAGCAAAAAGGAATGGAGGAATCTTCCAATAACAAAATGTGGACCTAACATTTACCCACTCTATTAAATAAAAACAAAGCAAAAAAAAAAACAAAAACAAACTTTGGCAGGAAATGGACTTTTAAAAAAAAAAAAAAAACTACTACCTACAATTCACAATTACAAATGGCATTAGCTACCCCTTACCCTTGTCTACCAAACTAAGCAAATGTGAGAATACAGCACTGGCTGATAACAGGAACCTAGAAGGCCAGAACAAAAAAAACCCTTAAAACATATTATTGCATAAAACAAGGCCATTGCGTGGCAGTTCACCTTATTACATCAAAATAACCTTAACATAACTTAAATGTTTTCAATGTTACTCAGCAAGAACAACAATAACCTGTCACAACTCACTAAAGCAGGCCATACTTGATGCGATTTTCTTTCCTGCAACCCGTGGAATGTGTTAGTGAGTGTTGATGGGGGAATCCCCTCAGCTGAGCTATTGTGTTCTCCCAGTAGGGAAGTAGGGGCATGGGGAGCTGTTCCCGCAGAAAAACACAGTGCTTACTGCTAGCTGGCAATAACAGCCACTACCAATAATCACATTTAAAATCCAACATGCTGATTGTACCCAAGTATGCACATGTGTGTGATGAAGTCATTCCATGCAGACTCAAACACATTTAAGAAGGGGTGTGGACAGATATTTATCAGACCATAACGAAAAGGTATATGATGACAGCTTAAACTGCAATTATGTGCTATGCTTTCATGTTTGGCTGGTTTACTGTAAATTGTGCTATTTTTTACTATTCTGCAATATTTTAAAAACACAAAGAGGCACGGTTTACTTCTTTCCAACATTAAAAAGAAGAAATGCAATGTATCTGCAGTAAGCAACTAACACTTCATTAAAAAGAAAATGACAAGGAACAGGGTGCGTAAATGCATCCTTACGCAGCCTGATAGATGCAAACATTGTAAAGAATTTGATCATCCCTTGTAAGATGGGTGAATTACGGTGGATAGGCTGCTGCATTCAGAGGCAGCTAAACGTCTTCTCTGTGCTATGGCTGCATATAGACCAGTCAATCAAGACGCAGTTGTCTGCATCCAGGGACAGTCAGTGTGTTTAATCTCATGTAACTGCTCGGAAGAGTAGTTATATGCAAACAACAGCGGTGCCAGTTACTCATTTGTATGGGAGACAACTGTTCCTCTGCAAGCTATATTCCAGTGTCAGTGGCTGCCTGTGCAAAATGTGTCCTAACTAGTGGGTGCTTCTGAGCTTCACAAATGAGGAAAAGACTATTCGGGAAGAAATTTGTCTGACCATGGGTAAGCTCTAAACAAGAACTCCTTAAACAAATGCTCTTGATTATTTTGACTATTTCTAGGGACAACAACAAAGGAAATCCCACAAAATAATAAATGGCATTTCTTCAAGGCACACATACAGAAGGTCAAAACACTAAGAATTAAACCAACTGGTTAGCGCTGCAGCCTGGCAGCACTGGGGTCGTTGGTTCGAATCCCAACGATAGCACTACCTGTCTAGAGAGTGTGCATGTTATCCCTGTTCCTTGGTTTGTTTCCTCCAGGTACTCTGGTTTCCTCTGACAATCTAAAGACATGCGTTGGTTAATTGGCTCCTGTCTAAATTGGCCCTAGTACGTGTAAATGTGAGTGGAGGACCTTAGATTGTAAGAGCAAGGGCAGGGACGGATGTGAAAGTACAATATATATATATATATATATATATATATATATATATATATATAAATATATATATATATATATATATATATATATATATATATATATATATATATATATATATTTTGAAGGAAATAAGTATTTGATCCTCTGCTGATTTTGAATGTTTGCCCACTCACAAAAAAATGATCAGTCTAAAAATTGAATGGTAGGTGTATTGTAACACTGAGACAGAATAGCAACAAATAATTCAAAAGAAATGCATGTCTAACAAATTAAGCACTGATTTGCATGTTCATGTGGGAAATAAGTATTTGACCCCCTATCATTCAGCAGGATTTCTGGCTACCAGATGTCTTTCATACAAGCAACAAGCTGAGATTAGAAGCACTCTTAAAGGGAGTGCTGCTAATCTCATTTTGTTACCTGTATAAAAGACAACTGTCCACAGAAGCAATCAAACAATCAGATTCCAAACTCTCCACCATGGCAAAGACCTGTCCGGGACAAGAGTGAAGACCTACACAAGGCTGGACTGGGCTACAAAACTAAGGTGACAACAGTTGGTGCAATCATTCACAAATGGAAGAAACCCAAAACAACTGTCAGTCTCCTTAGGTCTGGTGCACCATGCAAGATCTCACCTCGTGGAGTGTTGATGATCATGAGAAAAGTGAGGAATCATCCCAGAACTACACGTGAGGATCTTGTCAATGATCTCCAGGCAGCTGGGACCACAATCACCAAGAAAAATATTGGAAACACACTACGCCGACAAGGACTGAAATCCTGCAGTGCCCACAAGGTCCCTCTGCTCAAGAAAGCACATGTCCAGGCCGTCTGAACTTTGCCACTGAACATCTGAATGATGCAGAGGAGGACTGGTTGAAAGTGTTGTGGTCAGATGAGACCAAAATCAGGCTCTTTGGCATCAACTCGCCGTGTTTGGAGGAGGAGGAATGCTGCCTATGAACCCAAGAACACCATACCAACTGTCAAAACATGGTGGTGAAACATTCTGCTTTGGGGGTGTTTTTATGCTAAGGGGACAGGACAACTGCACCGCATCAAAGGGACAATGGACGGGGCAATGTACCGTCAAATCTTGGGTGAGAACCTTCTTCCCTTAGCCAGGGCATTGAAAATGAGTCGTGGATGGGTGTTCCAGCATGACAATGACCCAAAACACACAGCCAAGGCAACAAAGGAGTGGCTCAAGAAGCACATTAAGGTCCTGGAGTGGCCTAGCCAGTCTCCAAACCTTAATCTGATTGAAAATCTGTGGAGGGAGCTGAAAGTTCGAGTTGCTAAATGTCAGCCACCAAACTTTAATGACTTAGAGAGGATCTGCCAAGAGGAGCGGGCCAAAATCCCTCCTGAGATGTGTGCAAACCTGGTGGCCAACTACAGGAAACGTCTGACCTCTGCGAGTGCCAACGAGGGATTTGCCACCAAGTACTAAGTCATGTTTTGTGAATGGGATCAAATACTTATTCCTCTCATGAGTATGCAAATCTGTGCATAATTTGTTAGACATGAATTTCTTGTTGCTATTCTGTCTCTCAGTGTTACAATACACCTACCATTCGATTTTTAGACCGATCATTTCTTAGTGAGTGGGCAAACATTCAAAAAATCAGCAGGGGATCAAATACTTATTTCCGTGTCCGTGTGTGTGTGTGTGTGTGTGTCCGTGTGTGTGTCCGTGTGTGTGTGTGTAAAATCTATATATCCATAAATTGTCTGTGCTATATAAGTACCTGTAATAAATAAGGTAATCTAGCAAGCTGGCCACTGCCAACCAAAATAGTTTTGTCAACTTTATTCCATCACGATCTTCCCAAGCAATGCAGCTGTGGTATGGGGTAGAGAGGAACTTCCATTTTTTTGTGTCAGTCACTGCACTTTCCTTCCCACTGCAAGAGGCTGGGCAAGCACTCCCACTGTCAGCTGAGCAATGATGGGAAAGACTGCAGGAAATTTAAATAAATTGTTTAGGCCGCATTTGTGTATGTGCACTAACACATTTTAGCATGCAGTGTATGGATGGTTAATTGCCTTTCATTTTTAAAGGCACCCCAACACACATACTAGAACTAACACACTTGAACCCCAACCCTCTGGTGCACCAGACAAAAAAGAAAAAAAGTTCAGGTGTGTTCTTGAGGTATGTTGAGGACACACTAAAAACACAAAACTCTGTTCAACACAATGCATGCACAGGTGTGTTTGGACACATAATGAATATGTATATGGACACAATGGAATTATTATGCAGCTATGGAATTTTAATTTTCAAGCAACCCTGTTATCAAAGCTTCATGAAGGCCTTGATCATTAGTTCAACTTCGGAACAGAATGTAGTGCCACTTCTGACAACAAAGCCACACCTATCGGCCAAAACCTTATCCAAGGCCTTGACTGCTGCTTCCTGACAGAGGTGGGGCAGAAAGAACTATATAAGTAGATTTTAATTTTATTCTACTTCACCAACTGAGTTTTTTGCTTGTCAGCCGCCTAACTACATCATAAAAAGCACTTATACAGTTTACACAGAACACTGCAAACTGTATCATTAAAGCTGACAGGGGGCTAAAGTGATTTGGCAGCAGCTCTTAACTTGTTAAAGCAGTTGCACTGAAAGGTTTCTCCATTTATAATCACTAAAATTTCCAAATTTAAGTACAAATTTACCCTGTCAATGAAATGCTTTGGAAAAGTGATACAGTAAACACATTACAAATACGACTCAAATGACATTGGCAGTTTGGAGAAGAGTAAACAGTTCATGTATAATCTTACACCTGGCTCCAGTCTGTAATTCATTTGTCACATAAATGCACTTATGATATACAATAAAGGCAATGAACGCAAATCTTCCAAATTGTTACACTGTTGGCAGGTAAGACAAAATATCACACTTCATCAATTTCCTAAAAATTTGTAACAATAAATACATTTACACTGATGTATATGAATATGGATACATGCAAAAATTAATAAGTGTTTGCTGAGTGAGGTCTGTGTGTCACTATTTTCATTTTAAAACGGAGGTTCTTAAAGCAATTTAACCCCTGACAGCTGGTCGTAGCCCTCAACATCTGTTTTAATGTTGGGAGGCAGAGCAGCTTCCACACACGTGACTTGTCAAGTGATTGTCCCTCACAGTGGTCGCATGGTCAGGAGTCCATCCTGTTGGCTCCCAATAAAAAGCCATGGTTGAAAGCGGTCAGGAGATATCTTGTGCTGGTACTCTCAGCACACCTCAGGCGGATGCATATAGTCTACGGCTGGGCACTAAAGCCCACTTTTCCTGCTGCTACACATATGAGTTATGTAGTTGGGAAGAGGTTAAAGTAGAATCCCTTAAAAGAGGGAAATCCCCAGTAATCATTAGGGTCACCAGAACTAGTGCCCCCATTGGATGATCTCCTCTCTATTCCTGTTCTGACGAACACTCAGAACTTGGGATTTTCTGTCCCTTTCGGTGATAACAGTCAACAGGACAAACAGTGAGGGTGAACCTTCCTAACTGTGGCACAGACAGACTGGATTGGTGTTCTAATCGCTCTCCACTTTGTCTCACAAAAAAAAATAAATAAAAAATTCCATTCAATTATAATTTCATATTCAGATGATGGTGCACAAATTCTCGTGATTGTGTGCTTTACCACACAATGGGAATGAGAACTTTCTTAGTACTTTAAAGTGTTGCCTTTTTTTTTACTTTTGCAAACATGTTTTCAGTGTGAAATGCTGCATTCTAGAAGACATAATAAGCTCAATCTTCCACCATCTTTCAGTCACATTAAATATTTTTCAGTGAGATTGAGTCATGGGGTATCAATGAACCACCACCGAATATATGGCTACTGTCCTACACTACACCTTCAAGGCCAATGATCTGCTTTATGTAAAAGATGCATCCATGGATTAATATTATGATTAGAGGAACAGAATATGTTCAGAATGTGGCAGTCAAGCTGAGAACTGCCTCTCAAGCTAATAAAACAAACAAATTCCAAACCTATCAATTGCCAATTTTGTTGTTCTGTTTTTACTACAATGTCAGCAAACACATTTCCTTTTGTTCTGCAGATTACAGCACTGATAATCTAGCATATTGTAAATAGGCATCAAAGCTTGTATTACAGGAAGTACTACCAAGTTATCACTACTATTTATCACTGTGATGGTATACATTTTAGAGATTGAGGAGCAGTAGTTGTAAATGTAAATACACAAAAGTATAGTGTTTTTTTTTTCCCCCAGAAATGTTCAGTGCTGAAACTCTTGTATATATCTGTAGCTCTTTCAAATAACATAACTTTTTCATTTTAGGTTTAGTGGCCCTTGCTAAAACTCTGTCAAAAAGTTCACCAAATGCTCCCATACTAGTGGAATTGCCTGGAGTGAATCTAAAAGCCTAGACCTTTTACTTCAAATGGAAAGCAGTTCTACTATATAGCCCTGCTGCTGCCAGAAAGGAGTCTGTATAGTAAGTAACACCACTGATTAAGAAGCAGTACATAACACCACTCTGTAAAAGTGGAAAAATCTCTTCAAGACTCCATGCACAATAGCCCTTTTTTTAAAGCTCAAAAAACGCTGGAAAAAATGCTGGTAATAGTGTTTTAGTAATGTTTAGAAGTGTTTAGAAGCATTTTTACAGTAAATGCAGAAAAAAAAGAAAAGGCTAGAAAAAAAGCTGTTAGTTGTGTTTTAGTAGCGTATAACATTTTCTTTCTGGAAAAATGCTCCAGAAAACTCTACAAAAACTATTTTTTTCTGCTCTAGAAGCTGAAGCTCAAAAAACGCTTATAGCCTAAAGTAGTGTGCATGGACACATACGATAACATTATTTAGCTTCTAGGAGCATAAAAAAAATGCTATTAACAGTTTCTAGGACGCTAAAAAACGCTAGTGTGTATGGAGCCTCACTGCCCCGGAACTAGTATGTAGCCCAATAATCTGATTATTTTCTATAAAAAAATAAAATAAAAAAACCTTATGAAAGTGGTATTAAAGGATAAGTAATGCAACTTTTTTTTTTTTTTTTTTTTCGATCAGTACACCTGTAATATGTTTAATGCGGTCTGTGTCCTTGTTCGGGAGACTCACCCTCTCTGTTAGTCCTGTTTATCATTAACATCTGAAAGCAAATCCAAACTTTTGGGTTTTCACCATAATAGTAACAGACTTCCAGTGGGGACACTAGTTCCAGTGACAAGGGATTCTCATAACGTTAAAGAGATTGCTCCTCACTTCATGTTTTGGCTATATGACAGCAGGATAAGGGAAATTTCCCCTATGGGACACACTCCCTCCATTACTTCTAATTTGAGCTTCAGACCAAATACAGGTATGCAAGCTATTATCCAGAAATCTGAATGCTCAGGTAGACAAGAAAGTTCTCTGCAATCTTGGTCACCACCAAAATTATATTATATGTCACATAAAAACTGCAACTTTAATTTCCCTATACTGACTTACTTTTACCATAGAATAGGTGATTCTGCAGCAGACATAAGCAGACTTGAACCCTGCCAGCAAAAAAATTGTGACAAATGGATTACATACTGGTCAATAACAACCACAATAAATGGTTTAGCAATATAACAAAGTTGAAAAAAGTTAAGTCTATGACTATCCAATGTACTGGGAATGCTTAAAGCAGTATTAAACCTAAATGCACACATTTATTATATTACAGCTTACCAATCCTTAGATGTGATAGCTGTACTAGTTTGTATCAGTTTATATTGAGCCAATCCATTTACTACTGGCAGGAGTGAAATAAAATGATCAGCTTTTATTTATTCATGTAAAACCTTTATCTCAAAAAGAAAAAAAAAAAAAAGTTTGCTGTAACTGATTACAAAGCTTGAGCTGAAGTTTGTCTTCAATTTGTTATTGTATTCAAATCTGCAAATACATTTAACACTCTCATCCTCCAGATTGACAATGCTGCTGGGTCTGATGTGCCTCCTGTGCTCATTCCTCCATAGTTGTGTCTCATTAATACAGGAGGAGTGCTACTGGCCAGATCACCAGGTGGAAACGGGGGAAAAAAGACAAAGAAAAAAAAGATAATGCAGCCACCACATTTAATGATTGGTAAGCTGCAATATAAGACATGTTTTGTTTTAGGTTTAATACCACCTTAATGCTAATGAAGCACATGCAAACCTTACATCAGAGTGACACAGGAAATAATCTTCCTCACCAGGGCTGATGGACAGGTATCAAGCACTTGGACATGTGTACTATAAGGCTACATGTACACTGGAACTGCTGTAGATGTTAACTTTAAGGGCAGTAGAGAAATGCGTGTAAACGTAGTACTGTGTTTAGCGCTTGGACATTTATTCATTGCACTGGCCAGAGTACTTGCCATTGAAATGAATAAATGCCCAAGTGCTAAACGCGGTTGGGCACGTTTACATGTGCTTTTGCCGCATTTGCCGGTTTTTGGCCAAATCGTTCTTCTCCTGAACTCAATTCTTCTGCGTTCAGGAGAGGAACATTTAAGTGCCCCTAAATTCTGATAAAAGCCCATGTGTGCAAGGACACGTAGGCTTTCATTGAGTTAAGTTCAAGGCTTTGGCAAAAAAACAAAAAACTGTGTACATAAGGCCTAAGAATTCTTTGTGGAACAGTGGAACACATGCACTCTATTACACACATTGAAGTACCTTTGCTTACCCTGTTTTTCCCCACCTAAATACAACTACCATTGAAAGACATACACACAAAGAAATGGAATATGTCACCTGCTCTCTTGTCAACTATCAAAATGATTGCCACTTAAGGCCTATGTTTAGTAGAATACTCAGTGCAAATGGCAATGATGTGCAATAACCCATAGCACCAATCAGAAAAAGAGGCTCAATTCTCAGAGTATTATGGTGTCTCCAAAAAAAGATGCAAAATGGTACCAAAATAAAGTGAAACAAATCTTAAACAAAACTGAAAGTTCTTCAATCTATATAATACTGAAAAGTAGGCTTCTGGATAGATTTCAAACCTGCTTTAACTACTAGCTTCACTCTTAGAACAGTTTGCAGTCAAGTGCAAACCAGGCAGAAAGCTGACAAACAGAATTACTAAAAGAAAGGAACTAACAAGATAAAGTGTCAATCCTGTAAAAATAAATTGAATGTCACGTTGGAACGTTCTTTTTTGTAAAAATAAATCATGAAGCTACAGTTCTTTTAAAACATATAAAACAAATATCTTGTGTTCATCGGTAAAAGGAGTTTGGGACCTTCTTTTTCTTTTCTATGAGGTCAAGAAGACACGTTTCCAGAAAATGCACAACCCCCTGAGGTGAATGAATGGGCCGGATTACAATCCTTTATTAAAGTAGACTCTCTCCAGCCCTGGATTGTTTTCCTTGATGTACACTTGAAGTTCAGGCTCCAGGCGTGACACAGACATTGAGCTAGACAAAAACAGAGAGATTATTAATTAACAGGTTCAGGGTAACCTTTGAAACTAAAAGGAGGATGACACTGAATCTGTAACACCTGAACTACTTAGCAGCTGCATAACAGCATAATTCCCGAGGTAAATCATTCTACAGTTAAAGAAACATAACATTTAAAACTGAACTCAAGGAAGCTATAAAAAAATGAATTTTGACTTATCTGCAATGTCGTTATCTAGGAGCACAGTACAGGGCGCAGACTAGATATTCAGAGACACTGGGTTATAGGCTGCTACTTTCAGGTTATTGATCACTGGCAAAGTTTTTGGATACCCCCCTCTCCACCCATCTTGGTATTTAATCACCGCTGGGGTTTTTATTCTTTGCTAAATTAACAAAAAAAAGACCAAAAAGTTTGAAAAAAAAAAAACCTGTTTTTCTTTGTTTCTGTTCTTCATAAATTTAGGCCAAAATGTATTCTGCTACATGTCTTTGGTGAAAATAACCCAAATTAGTATTTATTATTTAGTCTGTAGGAAAGTTATAGAGTTCACAAACTATTGGATATATCTGAATATTGATCAATCCTGATATTCTGACAGCCAATCTAATTTCTTGAGGTCCAAGAATATCAGAACAGTACAGATATCCCCCAAATTACCCTTTTTGCAAAGTAGACAGTCCAACGTATTTCATAACAGGCATGGTGAGTTTTTTGAAGTTGTAATTTTTTTGTCATAATTTTTCGGAAATTAAGAAATAAAAATAATGACTTTCACTATTTTTTTTTTACATACTGTCAGCAGTGCAGTACAGTCATCATATACCTGGCATGGCGGAGATCAGGGACACTGACTGGTGACTGTACGAAAAAAAAATTTGATAATTTTTTTTTATTACATTTTTTTCTCTTTTTTTAAGATTTTTTTTCATATTTCACTATGACCAAAGTAGTATAATGTTACCATAGTAACATTGTACTACTTTGGGGAAGTGATATATATATATATATATATTTTTTTTTTTTACACAATTTGCTTATAGCAAAGAATTACTTTGCTATAAGCAAGCATTTACCTAAATGAAATCGATTCATTCAGGATTTTTTTTTTTTTCTTAACTGTGATTTGGCCACAGCTAATCACATGACCCAGCTGGGCTGTGATTGGCCCATCTTCTGCATGTGATTGTGTGATGGATTTGGTAAAATGCCTATTCGGTTTCCCCCTGAATATATATACATTTTATCCATATTTACTTTTATACTTCTTTATATTTCTAAATATATGTGTTGTGCGTATATATTTTGTCTGCTGGGTTTTGCAGTCCTCCTTAACTTGTTTGTTCAGCGATGTTCTCAACGCCTCCCGTCGAGCTGTGAGGATCTTGCAGTTACAGCCTTGAATATGTGAGGGAGTGAAGAGAACGGCGGCAAGCTTCAAGTTCTTGCCTTCTTTCTATATCTCAGCCAACCAAAATGTGCTTTTTAGACTATGATCATATTTACATAATAATGACGTATACTCTATTGTTCTCTATGTATAAAAGGTTAAGCACTGCCCTGCAATAAACAGAGACGAGGACGTGGTTATACTGCACAGTTGTCAGTGTGATCATTTTCTGGCGTGCACGTGCAATTCATTTCTCAAAAAATTAGGAACAGCAGCAGAAATCCTACCCTGAACCCGATTGTGGTTCTCACGACCATTCACAGCTAGCCACACTTGTATACAATGGATGGCATGATAGGAAGCCATCCATTGTATACAACTGTCATGTGACCTGCTGTGATTGGTCACAGCAGGTCACATGGTACTGGCAACGGGGCCGGTACACAGATCTGTCATCGGCCGTGTCTGAGGTACACGGCCGGTGACAGATCGCGCCGCTGCGTGGCTCTGCTGGCATGCAAACTGCACATGCCTGAAAGGACGCCATATGGCGTCCACCTGGAGGGACGAGGGTTTTTGCCGGCCCCCATTCAGCCATAGGCCGGGCAGGAACCGGTTAAGATTTCAAGCATTGCACCCCCTCCTCCACCTGCTAATTTTATAATTTTTCCAAAATGAGTTCAAAGGGTGATCAAAGATCCTATAAACATAGGTCAGTGGTAGCATTGTAAAGGAATCCTAACTAACCCCTCCATTGTCATCACACTGTACAAATACCTTGGTAGAGGCCGACATTCCTGTGTGGCAAATCTTTATAATGAACAAAGCTTCTTACAGTGACTCTGTCATGAGACAAGTATGGGGGATGCTATTGCTAGCCCTCCTTTGAAACTGCTAGTTACCTGGCTGTGTCTGGCTTAAATACTCTTGAGGTAAAGACCTACAGCAAGTCTGCTGTGAATAAGTGTCAGAATTCTTTATCAATACCTATTTCAGGGCACAGAGTTAAAAAGCATTGCAGCCAAAGCATCAGCATGGGAACCAGCATTCTCAAGTGGAAGTTCAGCAATTGCAGCCCCAAAACTTATCACAGAGTAATTGTAGGTAACATACAGTAAAAAGTGCAGCTTGTTCACATTTTACTTCTGAGCAGTTGCTAAACATGTTATGCAAATTGGCTAAAGGTTATGTTCACAGTACTGTGAAAGAAGAAGCGAGCCCTCAACAAGGGGAAGGAGACAAGGGAATGCAGATTCTGGGAAATCCTGAAGAAACACTTGTAGTTTATCACCAACATGCAATAAGAAGAGTTTTACAATAACAAGTACAAGAAATCTATACAGTACTGTGCAAATATTTTAGGTAGGTGTGAAGAAATGCTGTAAAGTAAGAAAGCTTTCAAAAACATATATTTTAATTGTTTATTTTTATCAATTTACAAAATTCAAAGTGAGTGAACAGAAGAAAAATCTAAATCTATTCATTATTTGGTGTGATTGCCCTTTGGCTTTAAACCAGCATCAATTCTTATACTTGCACAAACTCAGGGATTTTGTAGGATTACAGTCTGGTGTATTATTAACCAATTATATCTAGGTAAGTACTAATGAACATCAGTTTCCAATGTTCCTAACAGCCTCCTCGCTGCTGCTGTGCCCTGTACAATTATCTATCTTGTGTATCATCTGCCGTTGCGCTGCTCATGGTCGCTGGTGTGCATCTCCGTACACTTGAAACATACGTACTGTACGCAGCCCTGGAAGCTGTCAAGCGTAATCTCCGCTGGTCTCTGGGTGCCGCTCCAGGGGAATTACAGAGATATGACAAGACGATGGACATGTGTGTACTTGTGGGGGTCGGTGGAGATTTGTGAAGAGTGTACAGTGGGGGGGGGTTTGGAATTTATGAAGAGGTGTGAGCTGTTTAGGGATTGAGAGGGCAATCGGCATATTAAGGAGCTTTCCCCCATAACTGTCATTTATTGTCATTCTTTCTGGCCAGCCTATAACCCTGATGTGACAGCGTTATTGGCTGGCACTCTGCTCTAAATTAGGGTTGTGGGGCGCAAAAATTTCAAAACACTGGGGTTTCAAGATGTACTTTTTAAGCTCTTTTGAAGAAGCACAAAGAAATGGGCAACAATGAAGACTGTAGACGTAGTGGTAGGTCAAGGAAACTTAATGCATTAGATGAAAGACACATTATGCTTACTTCCCTTCGACATTGGAAGATGTCCAACAATGCTATCAGCACAGAACAAGCAAAAACCAGTGGGACCCAGGTACATCCATCTACTGTTCAGAGAAGTCTGGGAAGAAGTGGTTTTCATGGAAGAATTGCAGCCAGAAAGCCATACCTCCGACAAGAAAACAAGTGTATGTGACTCAACTATGCATGAAAACATAGGAACTGAAATGCAGAAAAATTGCAGTAGGTGCTCTGGACTGATGAGTCAAAATTTTAAATATCTGGCTGCAGCAGGAGGCACCTTGTTCACTGAAGGGCTGAAGAGTGGTACAATAACAAGTATCAGCAGGTAACAGTGAATCATGGTGGAGGTTTCTTGCAAGTTTGGGGCTGCATTTCTGCAAATGAAGTTGGACATATGGTCAGGATCAATGGTGTCCGCAATACTGAGAAATACAGGCAGATACATACCCACCATGCCATACCATCAAGGAGGAATGTGATGGGCTTTGGGTTTCTCTCCTGTTCATTTACTTTCCATTTCGTTAATTGATGAGTTGATTGTAGCTGTATTAGTGCATTTGCGACAGAAACAATTGAGTACTGTCCGTGATACTTTTTTATTTGCACTAAAGACATCTATCTTCAATGTATGGGTACTGCGATGGGAAGTAAAATGGCACCCCAATATGCCAATTTATTTATGGCTGACCTGGAGGAAAAATTCCTCAACAGCATAGAACAAAAACCATACAGATACTATCGCTATATTGATGATATTTTCATCATATGGACAGAAGGTGAAGAAAACCTAAAACAATTTTACTCACTGATCAACACTTTTCATCCATCAATCAAACTAAAAATGGAATACTCAAACACACACGTCAACTTCCTAGACACCACAGTATACATCAGGGATGATACGCTTCATACCTCAATATACAGGAAACCCACTGACAGATGCAACTACCTCCACAGTTCCAGCTTCCACCCCCAACACACGAAACGTGCCATCATACACAGTCAGGCCATCAGATACCACCGAGTATGTTCTGACCCAAGAGACAGAGATAAACATCTCGGGACACTAGCAGACTCCTTCCATAAGAAAGGTTAAAAAGGACAAAACTATCAACACCGGCATAAACACAGCCTTGAGAACCCGAAGAGAAAATCTGCTTCAGTACAAGGAGAAAAAAAACAAACAACCGTGTACCTCTAGTAACCACATACAACCCAGCACTAGAAGGGATAAGAAAAATAATCAAAGATTTACAACCCATCATAACAGAGGATGGAACTCTGAAAGAAATATTCCAGCTACCCCCAATACTAGCTTTCAGACAACCCCCCAACCTCAGAAATAAACTAATCAGTAGGAAACTTCCTTCTGATTATGATGTCACAAATAATGGAAGCGAACCCTGCAATAAGAAACGCTGCAAACTGTGCAACCAAATCAATCCATCAAAAAGTGTCAGACACTCAAAAGGGATCTTCAATATCTCCGGATCACACAGCTGCACCTCCATTAATGTTGTGTATCTTATCCAGTGCAGAAAATGCAGCAAAGGATCTTATGTTGGCGAAACAGGACAGAAGTTGCAAACAAGGATGAATCTGCACAGACATACCATCAAGGAACATAAAGAAGATGACCTATGCACACCTGTAGGGCACCATTTTGCACAACCAGGCCACACAGTGGGAGATCTCAATGTTTTAGTACTTAAAGGAAATTTCAAATCTATTCAGGAAAGAAAAACGTTTGAACTAAGAATGATAATTCTATTGGACACAAGAGATAAGGGCCTTGGACATGGGATTCCTCAATCATTATCCGACATTTTTATGACTATTAGCTGTAGCTTGACTCCCTCTGTGTGAATGTAGTATCCCCCCCCTCGCTTTGACTGCATCTTATCTCTAGCCTCCTTTTTTTTTCTCTTTTATCTCTTCTAACATTCTGCTAACTTTGTGAGTAGTACTGCTTAGATCTTGAAGAAGGGGACATTCCCCGAAAGCTTGTCCTCAAAATTGTATGTTAGTGCAAATAAAAAAAGTATCACGGACAGTACTCAATTGTTAATTGATGAAAAACTATTAACACTTCTATTTTTGAAAGCATTCTATATTTTTTACAGCATTTTTTCACACCTATCTAAAACTTTTGCACAGTAGTGTATATCACCCCCTTTCCTATTTCGCTACCATTTGGTCACTTCAGTACTGCTGCACTGAGACTTGTGTGTCATTGCTTTTAAGAGGAAGTTACAGTAAGACTTTGTTTGCAACACATTCACTATTATGCATCACAACTCACGATTTAATTGTACACCTTAAGTTTCTTGCACTTTTCTATATTCCAAAGTTTCTTGGGCCTCTGTATTTATGAGAAAAGCATGGTGTGGAGGAATGTGAATTTTACATGCAAGAGATCTGGCTAGGGCTCAAAGCTGCCAAATAATTTCTAAACAGAACTTTTTCTGACCAACAGAATGCCCCTAGAAAATAAAAATGGTACATTCGAGCACTACTAGATTCCTGCCTTTTAGGTCAGCTTCAAAATGTTACACAATTAGTAAACTTTTAATGGAATTCGCAAATGATCTGAAAAATACACTTACCTATTTTGGGGAAATAATGCACAGCAAAGTGGTGTCGCAAATACCAAGCTGAAAAAAAGTAAAACATATTTATTAATATTAGAAAAAAATATATTCTTTAAAGTTTAATTTCAATATTAAATTACAAAAATATGCCTGCAATACATTAAACATATATTTTGTAAGGTATATCCATAGCAGTAAAGTTTTCTTCAAATACATCAGGACTGATGACACTAGGCAACAAAAAAAAAAAAAAATCTTATATCCTTGTTTTTGCATCATCTTTATAGATTTCTTTCCTCAGTGTCGACGGGCCTTGCACCTGTCCCTGCATACCTGATAAACTTGGCTGTGTGGGTTAGCCAGTACTTACAGGTGAAACTCGAAAAATTAGAATATTGTGCAAAAGTTCACTATTTCAGTAATGCAACTTAAAAGGTGAAACTAATATATGAGATAGACTCATTAAATGCAAAGCAAGATAGTTCAAGCTGTGATTTGTCATAATTGTGATGATTATGGCTTACAGCTCATGAAAACCCCAAAACCACTATCTCAGAAAATTAGAATTATACATGCAATCAATAAAACAAGGATTGTACATAAAACAATATCGGACCTCTGAAAAGTATAAGCATGCATATGTACTCAGTACTTGGTTTGGGCCCCTTTTGCAGCAATTACTGCCTCAATGCGGCGTGACATGGAAGCTATCAGCCTGTGGCACTGCTGAGGTGTTATGGAAGACCAGGATGCTTCAATAGCGGCCTTCAGCTCTTCTTCATTGTTTGGTCTCATGTCTCTGATCTTTCTCTTGGCAATGCCCCATAGATTCTCTATGGGGTTCAGGTCAGGCGAGTTTGCTTGCCAATCAAGCACAGTAATCCCACAGTCATTGAACCAGGTTTTGGTGCTTTTGGCAGTGTGGGCAGATGCCAAGTCCTGCTGGAAAATGAAGTCAGCATCCCCATAAAGCTCGTCTGCGGAAGGAAGCATGAAGTGCTCCAAAATCTCCTGGTAGACGGCTGCGTTGATTCTAGACTTAATGAAGCACAGTGGACCAACACCAGCAGATGACATGGCTCCCCAAATCAACACAGACTGTGGAAACTTCACACTGGACTTCAAGCATCAGTGTGTGCCTCTCCATTCTTCCTCCATACTCTGGGTCCTTGGTTTCCAAATAAGATGCAAAAGTTGCTCTCATCAGAAAAGAGGACTTTGGACCACTGAGCAACAGACCAGGTCTGTTTTTCTTTAGCCCAGGTAAGACGCTTCTGACATAGTTTGTTGTTCAGGAGTGGCTTGACAAGAGGAATATGACATTTGAAGCCCATGTCCAGGATCTGTCTGTGTGTGATGGCTCTTGATGCACTGACTCTAGCCTCAGTCCACTCCTTGTGAAAGTCGCCAACACTTTTGAATGGCCTTTTCCAGACAATCCTCTCCAGGCTCCGGTTATCCCTGCTGCTTGTGCACCTTTTTCTACCACACTTTTCCCTTGAACATAACTTTCTATTAAAGTGCTTTGATACAGCACTTTGGGAACATCCAACTTCTTTTGCAATTACCTTTTGAGGCTTTCCCTCCTTATGGAGGGTGTCAATGATGTTTTTCTGCACAAATGTCAGGTCAGCAGTCTTTCCCATGATTGTGATTCCTACTGAACCAGACAGAGACCATTTAAAGGCTCAGGAACCCTTTGCAGGTGTTATGCTTAATTAGCTGATTAGAGTGGGACACTTTGAGCCTAGAATATTGCACCTTTTCACAATATTCTAATTTTCTGAGATTGTGGATTTGGGGTTTTCATGAGCTGTAAGCCATAATCATCACAATTATGACAAATCACAGCTTGCACTATCTTGCTTTGCATGTAATGAGTCTATCTCATATATTAGTTTCACCTTTTAAGTTGCATTACTAAAATAAATTAACTTTTGCACAATATTCAAATTTTTCGAGTTTCGCCTTTTGTGCTACATGCTAGCGCAAAATGATAAACAAATGGCTTGGCATCCCATATGCCAAGTCCGACCTGGTGGGGATCTGTAGCAGTTTTGAATACATTATTTATTTATTTTTTCATTCTGAAAAAGAAACTGCCATAGGTAGGGCAGATAGAGCTGAAATAGGTTTATCTGCTTAGGTAATTTTGTGCATGCCACAGACACCTTTGTTAATTCCCTGAAATGTGTATGGCCTGCCATATTTTTGCGATTTTTGCCATTTACCAAATGTTCTAGGTCTCCATTCTATTTTTCTTAACTTTATCTAAAGAAAGTTAAATGATCCCATCTTCAGAGAAACATGGAGGCTACCACTGCCGACTTATCCTTTCAAAAATTCTAAAGACCTGGCTGTTGTACTGACCCATTTCTTTATAAACTTTTAGACAATGACAGGAAAAAAGCGCACAGATAAAGATTCAGTAATGGCAGTCCCCATAATTATTTGCTGCTAGCTTAAAAGAGAAGTATGGGATTTTTTTTTTTAAATCATACTTACCTAGGTGGATGCAGCATCGAATCGATTCTGCATCTGTTCCCTGCCAGCTCTAAGGTCGAAAACTGACTGATCAAACACCGGTGATCACTCAGTGCTCCCTGCCGCTCTGAGCAGAGAGCGGTGACTATCAGTCACCACTCCCTGCTGGGCCCCTTCAGCGCTCACTGGAGTGCTGCACTGTGGAGAGGGCAGGAGCGGCTCACTAAGAGGCTGAGCCAGGTGATGGTCCAGGCTCCTGGGTGGAGCCGGACCATATGGTCGAGACCTTTCCCCAGCCTAGACCAGCTCTGTGACGTCCGCGTGCTTCAGCCTGCTGTTAGCTGCAAACGGGTCACAGGAGTGCTGAAATAGCTGCACTACTGTGATAAGCTTTGGCTATACTTCTCTTTCAAGAGTATACTTTTTATGCATTTTTTTTTTCATATTGGTTCATTCTATCTTTATTGCTAGGGATACACCGTAATTTAGGCCACCGAAATGTATCGGCCGAAAATTTTAGCCAATACAGGGGACTGTGTGTACTGCAGAGGTGAGGGGGGCGGCGGCGGAGAAAGGCAGGAGAGGAGTAGTGTATGCAGTGACTGCCTGTCACTATATGTCAGTGCCAGTTTTTAAATGCAATTGCCGGGTTTTTTTTTTCCTTCACTATAGCTCAGAGAATCAGCTGTCACTTTCCTGGAGCTAAATGAAACAAAGTTTCTTTTTCATTTCTTTCCCGAGCTAAAAGAAACAGGATTTCATTCATTCTCTGAGCTATGGTTAAGAAAAAAAAAAAAAAAAAAGGTCGCAATTGCATTTAAAAACCGGCACTAACATATAGTGACAGCCAGTGAGGGAGCCTCTCTGTATACACTGCTATCTCACTGTATACACTTCTCCTCTTCTGCCCCCTCCTTGCACACACTGCCCCCCCTCTCCCCTACAAAGATGGCCTCTCACTCATATGCTATCACATAGGGGACTATTGGTCCCCTATGTGATAGCAATAAAATCATAAGTTCAAAAAAATAAAATAAAAATATACATGAAAGTAGAAAACAATACAAAAACTAAATTGGAGTCTCCCCACCCCCACATTTTGGTTTCGGTTTTCGGCCACATGCATTCGGAATTTTTGGTATCGGTTTTGGCACCAGAATTTTCATTTCGGTGCACCACTATTTACTGCTCTTCACTTTTTTGTTTTGCTTACTTGCAACTAACACTTTGCAAGTGGTGTTTTAGTAATTGACTATTCTAATAAAGTTGGCTGAAAAAAAAAAATTAAATTGTGAGCTGACGTGTTTACTTCTGCTTTAAGATAATCAGTGTTTGGTGGAATGAACTGTAAATTGCTTTCGTCAGTAAACACGTTTATAAAGAGTATAATGTTTGAGAAAATGGATCATGTGTGAGGGCAATAAAATATTATGCTGATTTTATTAATTTATTTGCAGAAGGCAAAGATATCACTAATAATCACAGTATTAAATGCAGAAAATAGATATTTTTACAAAGTACAACCATGCTTATTGGTATCTCAGATATCATTAAAAAAATTCAGCACTTCTTACCAGAATCCCACTAATCCTACTTGTATAGGGGCACTCATCCATGGAAATCGCTAAAATGGAAAACAGAATTGTATGAAAATTAAGCAAAACGAGTCAGATGGTATTACATTATACACAGCAGAATTTTCACATTACCTTAAGGAATGCTTTCTTTTCCAAAGTGTTCATTATAAATGGAGGAATGGCTGTAAATATAGCATATAACTTATGTTAGCAGATGATAATGCTGCAATTCCCTTGAATTATTTCCATGGGCTTTAAATTCATCTTGAGCAAGTATAGTTTTAATGTTGCGCATATGTCTGATGAGCAGTAAATGGAGGGTAATACATAAGGCATATTAGGGTATAAAAATAAGGCTTCACCCCTCAGATTGCTGAAACGCTCATATAAAAACAAACCAGCCAGTCTGCTAATCTCAGAGCATTCTGCTGATTTACTTGAGAGTCAGCCATTCTGAAATGCAGAGACGAGTCAGCAAGACTCAACAAATCAAGTGGCCTGGTCTCTTCTTGACACTAAAGATGCTCCAATTTGGATCAGCTACACATGGCTAAATTTATCTAACATTCATTGTAAATTAATGTTTTTTTTTACTAAAACTACCACTTTCAGTCTGCAAACTTACTAGACTACCAATTTACACAGTGCAGTATAATTCCCAAGATGTATACAGTAACTATACTATTATGGGACACAAATAAATGAGGATGAAGAAAATAGGCGTTTTGGCTTACCTGTAAATTCCTTATCTTGGAGTACAGTACAAGAGACAGGACTAGTATTCATAGACCAGTATCTCACAGAAGTGAGTACGCCCCTCACATTTTTGTAAATATTTTATTCTATCTTTTCATGTGACAACACTGAAGAAATGACACTTTGCTACAATGTAAAGTAGTGAGTGTACAGCTTGTATAACAGTGTAAATTTGCTGTCCCCTCAAAATAACTCAACACACAGTCATCAATGTCTAAACCGCTGGCAACAAAAGTGAGTACACCCCTAAGTGAAAATGTACAAATTGGGCTTAATTAGCCATTTTCCCTCCCCAGTGTCATGTGACTCGATAGTGTTACAATGTCTCAGGTGTGAATGGGGAGCAGGTGTGTTAAATTTGGTGTTATCGCTCTCACTCTCATACTGGTCACTGGAAGTTCAGCATGGCACCTCATGGCAAAGAACTCTCTGAGGATCTGAAAAAAAGAATTGTTGCTCTACATAAAGATGGCCTAGGCTATAAGAAGATTGCCAAAACCCTGAAACTGAGCTGCAGCATGGTGGCCAAGACCATACAGCAGTTTAACAGGACAGGTTCCACTCAGAACAGGCCTCATCATTGTTGACCAAAGGAGTTGAGTGCACGTGCTCAGCGTCATATCCAGAGGTTGTCTTTGGGAAATGGATGTATGAGTGTTGCCAGCATTGCTGAAAAAGTTGAAGGGGTGGGGGTCGGCCTGTCAGTGCTTAGACCATATGCCGCACACTGCATCAAATTTGTCTGCATGGCTGTCGTCCCAGAAGAAAGCCTCTTCAAAAGATGATGCACAAGAAAGCCCACAAACAGTTTGCTGAAGACAAGCAGACTAAGGACGTGGATTACTGGAACCATGATCTGATGAGACCAAGATAAACTTATTTGGTTCAGATGGTGTCAAGCGTGTGTCGCGGCAACCAGGTGAGGAGTACAAAGACAAGTGTGTCTTGCCTACAGTCAAGCATGGTGGTGGGAGTGTCATGGTCTGGGGCTGCATGAGTGCTGACTGGGGAGCTACAGTTCATTGAGGGAATGCCAACATGTACTGTGACATACTGAAGCAGAGCATGATCCCCTTCCTTCGGAGACTGGGCTGCAGGGCAGTATTCCAACATAATGACCCCAAACACACCTTCAAGACGGCCACTGCCTTGCTAAAGAAGCTGAGGGTAAAGGTGATGGACTGGCCAAGCATGTCTCCAGACTTAAACCCTATTGAGCATCTGTGGGGCATCCTCAAATGGAAGGTGGAGGAGCACAAGGTCTCTAACATCCACCAGCTCGGTGATGTCGTCATGGAGGAGTCTAAGAGGACTTCAGTGGCACCCTGTGAAGCTATGGTGAACTCCATGCCCAAGAGGGTTAAGGCAGTGCTAGAAAATAATTGTAGCCACACAAAATAATGACACTTTGGGCCCAATTTGGACATTTTCACTTAGGGGTGTACTCACTTTTGTTGCCAGCGGTTTAGATATTAATGGCTGTGTGAGTTATTTTGAAGGGACAGAAAATTTACACTGTTATACAAGCTGTACACTCACTACTTTACATTGTAGCAAAGTGTCATTTCTTCAGTGTTGCCACATGAAAAGATATAAATATTTACAAAAATGTGAGGGGTGTACTCACTTCTGTGAGATACTGTATATGCTGCTACCTTCAGGTAAATGGAAACAAACTTTTGCTAGAGCTGCCCCATATACTTCTACAACCCTGCCCACTTTGTGAGGTGCCATTTTTTTTTAGTAAGCAATAGGGAGCAATCAAAACACAGACTTGTACTGTACTCCAAGATAAGGATTTACAGGTAACTCCAAATTCTTAGTATCTTAACCTCCCTGGCGGTCTGATTATGTAAATATTTTTTAATGTCAAAGCGGTATATTGTTTTGCATGGAAATTTGTTGTTTTATATTGCTAGCCTGTAATTCTTAGGAATAATTCACTTAAATCTGTCCAAACAAGAGTCTAGTAAACATCCCAGGTATGATCAAGTTTGAAACACGAAATCATAAATTATAATATAATAATTATAAAAAAAAAAAAAAAATAATAATAATAATAATAAATTTAATTCAAGTGTCATCTTTGGTCACTGGTTTCTGCTTCTTGGAAACTTCTGATGCAGAGTAGCCAATTATTGCTCTTGGTACCAGTTTGTCTCGGTAACTATTTTTTCAATAACCTAATTGGTCAGAAATAATTGTAAGTATGCCAAGGGTTGTCCTGTTCATTATCTACTTTCATACCAGATGCTCCAGTAAATGGGAATCTTGGTGGCGCTGCCTGATCCGTACCACAGTCAATAGAGCACATCACTGAGCACAGTCGCAGAATCGTCGCTGTTGTCACTTTCAGTGTCTGATGACAAATTTCCCCACGAGTCACTATTGCTCAATTCTGCAAGGGATTCTACTTCACTATCGCTGTTTTCTAGGTAGTCTAAAACCACTTTTGACCTAAAAGGGACACTTTTTGGATGCCATGGACGTTAAGTTTCCAGGCAGAAAAAACTGTAAAAGTGCAGGCAGGGCACTGGACAAAGCACTAGAGACAAAACGGAGGTAAAATGGTTTGATACAGTAATGTAATCCTAACAGATTACAATGTATTGTGTGTATGTCATGTTTTATTTTTTTTGTTTATTTTAATCACCAGCCGGTTCTACCCCCGTGTCGCAGCGCTCTCAGGGAAGGGAACCCGGATGCCAGAATCAACCGGAGGACACAGTGGGAGGACAATTGGGCGATCACAGGGATAAGGTAAATTACACTACAGTGTAATCCCGAGTATGGCTCGGGGTTACCAATTTTGGTACTGAAAATTAACCCCGAACCACACTCGGGATTACCGCCAGGGAGGTTAATGAATGAGCTCTGATGGGAAAGGAAGGAACCAGTATCATAAAGGAGTAGGAGTAGCCCTGGAAATTATTTTTCTGATCCACCTGACAATGGTGGAACAGGAGGTAGGGTATCCTTTACGAGGACCTATGGGCAAGACAGAGGACAAGAGAATAGAGACTGTAGCTTTTTGGTATGCCTAGACAGCCCTGACTATATTCAGGCAATATAGGGCAATTTCCTTGTCATACTTTGGGGCAGGACAGAGGGAAGAGAGGACAATGTACTCACTAATAACATACAAAATATACAGTGCAATACTGTATAATCAAATAATAAATATAATATGTACATGCAAGGAGTTGGAGACTGACACACCACTATACCCGCCCGGATTAAAGGGAAAAGCGAGGTTTCACCTGACGGTTCAGGCCAACCCATAAGGTGAGCGCATAAGTGTGTCGGAGGTGGATATAACACTGGGGGTCACACGAATGCACTGGATGGATATATACAGAGGAGAGATTGCAAAATAGCACTTGGAGCACAGAGCCTTAAAGGGACGGTTCACTAAGATTTATTTATATTGGGACACTTAGTATATAAACGAACAGTGGATAGTATATAAACGCACAGTGGATACGATTTGGAAAATGCATGGTCGATATGGGCAGTAATATGAGAGAGAGTGCGTTATTGTTTATATAAGGTGATACGTTTGGAGCACAGATTATGCACTTTATGTTATTTTAGCATCGTCATATAGCAAGTTGCATGTACATATTATATTTATTATTTGATTATACAGTATTGCGCTGCATATTTTGTATATTATTATTTATATGTGGGAACACTATACATGTTAGCTGCAATATTTTTGATTATAGTGAAGTGGATAGGCATATTGCGCTGTAAGTTTTTCACAATATATAATGTACTTACCAAGATGAAAGGAAGAGACCACCCTAGCCAAAAAGTAGGTTTTGGTCTCAAAACTACCTCGTCCTTGTGCAAAAAAGGAAAATGTTCTTAACAAAGGATAGTTTCTAACTCAAATGTGATGTCTTCCAAAGGAATGTCTATAATCGGATCAAAGGGGAGCCTCTGAACAGCAGAGAGCACCAGGTTGAGATACTAAGGTGACACAGATTCTAAAAAGTCCTCACCATTTAGGATGTTGGTTTTAACAGGCAAGACATTAAAGCTTGTGACTGAGAAGCAGGATGAAAAAGGAGGCCTTAGGCCAGTAAACCTGGTCTGTTTGGAAGAGGCTGAGGTTCATCCGCCAGAAGTCTTAGTATATCTGTGTACATTTGTGTATTTTCTCACATCTGTCAAGGGAGGATCTTCATCAGAAGGAAGGGATAAACCAGCTGGAACTGTTGTCCAGGGAATCACCAGAACAGTTACTGCAAAGGCTAGCAGATTCCTAGTCTTGGCTACAAATTTGTTCAGCTTGTTCACCGTCCCTCTCACAAACGTTGCATAAGATTCCAACTGTCAGTACTTTATTCTACTTCCCTCATGAGAATTAATGTATCCAATAACTTTACACGTTGCACTTCTTGCCAAGGTGGGCACCTGAAACTTGACCCAGTGCCAGAAGCAAACATTACAGGTTGGCTGGGTACACAAGGAGGGTAACCGATTTTGAATCGGCTAGGTAGCACAGGGCAATCAGATGTCGATAGAAGAGCCACAGAAAAGTAAACAAAAAAAAAAAGTACTTCTCCAGAGGAGAACTGGTCCATCAGCTAAGAACAAACTGGAGCCTCTTGGAATGTCCAATCACCTGAAGGTAGCAGCACATAACCCATAGTCTATGAATACCACTCCTGTATTGTATGATGAAGATACACCTATTTTTAACACTTCGCTTAAAGCTTAATGTTTTAGTTTGTTTCATACAAAAGAACTAATTTTGTAAGGTAAAATCAAAAAACAACAATAAAAAAAAAGGCACACCTAATAAAAATAAGCATGCCAGAATAAATTCCACCAAGTTCTACATTTAAAAAAAAAAAAAGAAAAAGATATTGATGGAAATGTTAAATAGCCTGCAGTCTATGACAAAGAAATGGATTTATTCCACTGTGTACACACCCATGCCAGGAGCAGCCATCAGGATTCTGGAAACGACCACCTGAGTGATGGCTTGTTTAGCAGCATTAGCAGATTCTCCTAGTCTATTTCCATTCTCATCTGTGACTGGTATACCATACTTCAATTCCCTGTAAAACACAATGTACTTCAATTTCCTGTATAAATAAAATGCACACATTGTGTATGCTTTTCATTTTGGGACATGGTTTTTATATATAAACAGAATAAATAACACATTGTTGTCTGTGCCATGACAGAAGACTAAATCTCTTTCAGACGGCACTTGTAATTACTTATAAGAATGGTTGGCAAGATGCAACCTAACCAGATTTTCCAACATCCAGATTAAGTTAGTAGTAAAGTCATGCTATCTAAAATCATTTGACAGGCAGAGTTTTTATAACAGGTTTACCCTACTGGTCTCTTCTGTCATATACTGTATCTCCCCCTTGCCTGTAAGCAGGTAATATGATTTGAGCCACACATACGCAGCTTAGATCACATTTACAACCCACTTTGCTTGTCGCAACTATGTGACTCCCGTGCGCATGAGTAGGAGTGGCATCGCCGCAGCCTGGTCATTCCAGTGGCTGAAGATACAAAACCTGGAAGAACACGGGCGAAGATGGGGGAGCCGTGACAGCGCTGCGCTGAAGGGCTCTGCTTGCAGGTAAGTCTGTCATAATGTATTAGTATGCAGTGCATTCTAGTACATTATAAGTTAAACCTGCAGGGGGACCAGATTTTTTATTCTTTTAGCTGTGGCTTTACTACCGCTTTATGGATGCCTGTAGATATACAAATTCAAATTTTCACTAACATCTTACCTTTGCCTCATTAATGGGATGTTGATACAGTTAGCAGCAGCAACAGCAGCAAAAGGAACAAATCTTCCTATAAGTGGTGAAACATGCTAAAAAAAAAAAAAAAAACAGAGATAGGAATTTTCTTGTTAAAAACCTATATAGTTTAGATTATGTTGTGTAATAACCACATGCAGAGTAGAATTTATGCTTTATAATTCAATGTGTGTATAGTCAAATTCATTGCTATTTTATTAAACAAGAAGGTCTCAAATATGTTCACACTGTAGAAAACAATTCCTGTACAGCAGGAGCCCCTCTGGAAAATGAGATGACAAAGCTAGTTTATAAGAGACCTGCTTGCTCATTATAAGGCTCAAGTTCAGGGAATCTAGCCCACTAGAGGTTTTAGAGGGTACGCTTTACCCTGAACATGCAACCCCACTCATTCCTATGTGGAAAGCTCTAATCCATAGGACTGGTATAGGCTACCACTGAAAAGTCTCTCCAAAGGAATAATGGGGCTGCTGTGCGCTTGCACAGGATGAAGAGGACCCAGTGGGGTCATTTTTGGAAGAAAGTCTGTGCGGCTCCAAGAAGGGCCACAAAGTGAAGTTCCCTCGAACAGAGACAGAGGCAAGCATTAAACCAGGTGAGTTGCACTCGGGGGTGGGGGGTGACCATATTTTAAAGGACAACATATCAAAGGTACAGCTGTTCTGTAAGCACTATGGGTTTTGAAGGTCTCCATGCTTCTTATGCAAAGGTAAGAAAAATACACATCTTTCACGTATCTGTGCAAAAATCAAACATGATAGGGCAATGTAATGCCTACAACAATTACACCTCAGCAGATAGGACAGTGAAGAAAGGTCTGCAATTGTTTGAAATTTACAAAAGTACTTTGCACATTTCGCTTTACCTTATTAAATAGGATTATATGTTAATTTTAATATATCCTATTGGCTCTCATTTGAGGCTGTCATGAGCCAGTGTGTGCTTCAACCATGTGCAACATGCAAGATATAGCATAATACTAAAACACATTCCTGTATAAAGCAAAATTATAATGGTTTTGGCTCAGTTTTGGATACTTGTTAACCCTATTTGAAAGGATAAGTTCACCTTTTGAAAAAAAAAAGCATATTTTTTATAAATATATATTTTTTTTGCAGGTAAAAAAAGTGAATTTAATATCTCTTTTTCTAGGGAACCTGCACAGCATTGCACTTGCGATCATCAAATTGTGGATGCAATCCCAGGCTCCTGCAGACTCGCAGCATAGCATGCTGCCCGTACCTCATGTGGGAAGACAAGTTACTTCGGACCAAGATCAATGGACTACAAGAGTGCTCACCAGCGCCCTCATAGTTCACCGAGAACTACAAGCTGTCAGCCGCAATGGCTAATGGTACTTGCTGACATTCATTCACAGGAAAAAAGGTGAGGCTGCAGGTGCTGAAACCTGTTACATGTTCATCCCTAAAAACGTGTGAAACATGTAACATGTTCCAACAGTGAACTTGCTTTAAATCTTTTTTTTTTTTTATTAATTTTTATATAAAATCATTAATAATGAGTGCATTAATGGCACGGATCGACTGAGAATTGTGGATTTTCTAGAGGGAGATAAACATGTTTTCTTTGATTCTCTCCCATTGAACAAACCTTGTGCAAAGCAGGTACAGAAGGGGAGGGAGGATGAGAAATGTTTCTGACTCATTCACTTATGTGTGCAAAATGCAGCTTGAACTACTGTGCTCTATAAACCAGGTTGTTTTTTTTTCCAAGCAAGGTTAGAATAGTTCTTACTGACACAAAGCAACTTATGATCTCTAAAATTATAAGATTGTGTACTGGGCAGCTGACAGGTGTATAGTCTTCTACGCAATCTGTTTTCAGGCTGTAACAAACTTCAATAAGCAAGAAGAAATTCTCCCAGCACATCATTGTGTAAAATATTCATCTATAATATTTCAATAAATTTAATTTACAATAAAATATTAAATTATGGATTTAGTAGTACAGCAACAATGGTTGAACTAAATTCAGATAATCTGTGCTAGTTTATAGTTCTATTTTATCACAAGCAAATTTTACAATACTTTACAGATTGTATTAAATATAAATCTAACCAGTTCTTGTACTTACCACAGACGTCCAATTTTGAAAAGGACTGATTAATGCTAAACTCAAGTTATATACACAATTTAAATATTTATTCATAACTCTGTCCATCTATTTCTGAGATTTATACAGCCCCTCACACAGCACTGCCGGGTGGATAAAACCACTCACAATTAAAGTAGAGCTATAGGCAAAACCTTTTTTTTGTTTCCATTCTGCATAGAGTAAGGGAGGATTAGTTTGTCCCATCGCTAAAACAGGAAGTGAGAAAAAAAATCCCTGCAAAATTAAGGGAATGTCTTGTAGACCCCCAGGTCACCATAACTAGTGTCCCCATTGGAAGATTTCCCATCTATTACTTTTCTGGGGACAACCCACAATTTGGGGTTTTATTTTACTTTCACTTCTAATGATAATGGTAAGTGGGAGAAAGAGAGATGGTGAATCTCCCTAACGGGGACACAGACAGCAATAAAAACGTAAAAGGTGCTCTAATCGATCCCCCCTCTATCCAAAACGAAAAAAAAAATGTGGCCTTGGGTTATACATTAAGGAACACAGTTGTGCCCTATCTCTATACCCAGCTTTCTGACTGGACAGTGAAAGTGTAAGGCAGACTAATGTGGCCATTCCCATCTTCACTCCTTCTATAAGCAAGTTCCCTGTAAACATATCAGAATGCAGCACACCTTATTGGTTTCAGTGCTGATCCTCCATCTGCTGCACAGCGGACTGTAAAATGCTTATACCAATTCAAATTCAGGTGCTTACACTAGTTTTAGAAAATACATTTAATGGTTTATGAATGAATACAAAGTTGCATTAATTCATGACTTTTATATCTGCTTGTGCTGGTCCACAGTTCAGCTTCAGTGCTCGTCCACATATACGTGCATTGGATGCGGTTTGAACATGAAAAAGCATTGCTACCTGTTCACAAATGTCCAATGCACTGGCATTGCAGATTCAGTGCGATCTGAAAAAGAGTCATGTATAATTTCTGAGCAGCACGGTCTGGGTCAGGTAGGGATTACAGGCTAATGCCTTCTATGGGAACCGTTTCTAAACTGCATGTGTGAACAGAATATGATCCTGAGCTAATCCTGTCCTGAACCTAATGTAAACCTGACATGAACCGGTGAACAACTACGGTGTCAATTAGCTGTGAAACCTGAGCTTCATACCGCACCGCATGTATTAATCAGCTCTATATTTTAGGACATGCAGAGAAAATTTTAGTGAACATGCAGAGGACAGAGAAAACCAGACCAGGGAAAAAGAAACAATCCTTGCACTTTGCATGTCATATGAACAAAAATGCACAAAATCGGCACAGACAAATATGGTTGTGAATGGAAACCCAGAGAGTATCATGGCATGAGGCAGATCCCTCTTAAAACAGGTAACAACGTTATTGAAAAGTTTAATAGAAAACATTTAGCCTGTTGGGTGGACAATATGTAGCCAAGCAGAACAAGTAGGAATTGACTTTAATGTTGAACTTCTGACGTGCCCATCTCAAAAATATAAAAGCACAGATGCAGTGCTTAAAAGCAGAGCTCCACCCATTTTGACATCTTCCTTGATCACAATGCCCATCCGCAGTACAGTGCTAAATGGATATTCATATTTTTTTCAAATAAATACCTTTTTTTTTTAAAAAGGTATTTTGACAGCAGTTCTGGTCCTGGCCGCCTAGAGCGATTACGTCGTTAGGCAATTCCATTGGATTCTTGGGACATAGACGTCAGGACTCGTTGGGAAACCTAATAGTGTATTGTGGGGCTCTATCTTTTTCCCCGACTGCACTTCCCTCTGCTCTTTTCGACACACAGTGTTGTGTACAGGTTGCTATACCAATGGGGAGGGGGGGGGAATGGGGAACTTCCACCGCCTACATTGTTGTAGCAACCTGTTGACAACACTGCACACTATCACTAGTGCGCATGCACAGGATCAGGATGTGCATGCTGGGTAAATATTAAAATAAGTGATGTAGCGCCAACACCAAAAAAACTGCATGAAATACAAATGCACATGAAAATTATAAATATATCAAAACTGCATATATTTGTGACATAAAACAAAGTGAAAAAAATATATAGTGACAAATCCTATTAAGTTCAGCCTATGGGCTGTAAAACCGAAACATACACCATGATCTCTCAAGCATCAGGAATAAGTGAAAAAGAATGATGTGATCATGAAACAGGCAAGTGAACTCAAGTAATCACACTACTAAATGTGTGAAATGATCCCAATGGGATCTATAAATAATATAAATGTGCAAAAAATAGTCCAAATGCGACTATTGCATAATAGTGCCCAAAGAATGACCCTAATAGGGTCTAAAGTGATAGTAAATGAAAAAGTCCAAATGGGACCACTATAACCAGTGTATCCAAATAAAGACAATCAGAAAACGCATGTGTACACATACAAATAAAAAAAATAAAACAAATAGGCAAAAATGCAAAACCAGTGTCTAACAATACCATACATAAAACGCATGCGTGATGGTGCTTATATATTATCACAAACGTGAATATCATAAATAATCCAGGAACAACGCATGTTCCTTTAATGCAGATAGAAAAAAGTCCAAAATGGTGTTAAAACACCTATTTCTTCCAAATATGACAAACAACCGTGAAAGTGGGTAATGACACGTATCCACAGATAGCTGTATTACACGCTCACCTCCTTGCCTCGACCCGCTAGGGGTCAAAACGCTTTTGGATCACTACACTGGATCCTCCATGCAAGAGACTCCTCTGGGATCACGTCCCTCTCTCCACAGTGGTCTCCCCCTCAAGGACAGGCTAAGTGGTAATACAACTCCTCTCCAGGCAGGTACGCAAGATATGGCCAGTTATCTCATTAAAACACAAGTAAAAACTTCCATAGCATAATACTGTTTATTATGTAAAGGAGTCAAACTAAAATCTTCCAATATAGGAGCCCTGATGAAATCACGTGATAAACGTGACGCAACGCGTCAGCACATGGTGACGTACTTCGGTTTGCACGCCATTTTTGTACACCCATGTAACTACACCCAAAACATGAGGTTTGTTCTAATAATGCTCTGAACAAGACTATTGAAATGTGAGTGCATATATTGGAAGATTTTGGTTTTCATTTAAAATTTCCAAAGCCTCCATAGTGGGAGCACATGTACAGGTGAAACTCAAAAAATTAGAATATCATGAAAAAGTTCATTTATTTCAGTAATGCAACTTAAAAGGTGAAACAAATATATGAGATAAGACTTATTACATGCAAAGCAAGATAGTTCAAGTCGTGATTTGTCATAATTGTGATGATTATGGCTTACAGCTCATGAAAACCCCAAATCCACAATCTCAGAAAATTAGAATATTGTGAAAAGGTTCAATATTCTAGGCTCAAAAGTGTCCCACTCTAATCAGCTAATTAACCAGTTGCCGACCGCAGATAGCTGAATGACGGCTAAACTGCGGCCGGCCAGTTCTGAGTGGACGTCATATGACGTCCCCCCAGAACGCGCTCTCCTGCGCGCCCCAGGGGGCGCGCACACGGCGATCTCCGTGATCGCTGTGTCCTACGGACACAGCTGATCACGAGATGTGGTAAAAGGCCGATCATACCGGCCTTTTACCACGTGATCAGCGGTGTCCAATGACACGCTGATCACAGGGAAATGCAAGTGCCGGTTCTCGGCTGCACTTTCCTCACGCTGTCAGATCGTGAGGAAAGTACTGCCGAGAACCGGCAGTTGTCAGAGCGAGGATCGGCACCGATCATCAGGGCCACTGATGATCAGTGCCCTGTGATCAGTGCCCAGCAGTGCCACCCACAAGTTCCGCCCACCTGTGCCCAGCAGTGCGCCCACTAGCTCCGCCCACCTGTGCCCAGCAGTGCACCCACCTGTGCCCAGCAGTGCACCCACCTGTGCCCAGCAGTGCACCCACCTGTGCCACTCTGCAGAGTCACACACCTGTGCCCAGAAGTGCCACCCACCTGTGCCCAGCAGTGCCACCCACCTGTGCCCACCAGTGCTACCCACCTGTGCCCACCCACCAGTGCCGCCCACCAGTGCCACCAGTCAGTGCCACCAGTCAGTGCCCAGCGGTTGTGCCAGTCAGTGCCATCTATCAGTACCAATCATCAGTGTCACCTATCAGTGCTGCCTATCAGTGCCGCCTATCAGTGTCACCTATCAGTGCTGCCTATCAGTGCCGCCTATCAGTGCCGCCTATCAGTGCCGCCTATCAGTGCCGCCTATCAGTGCCGCCTATCAGTGCCGCCTATCAGTGCCGCCTATCAGTGCCGCCTATCAGTGCCATTAGTGCTGCCTCATCAACGCACATCAGTGAAGGAGAAAAAATACCTGTTTGAAAAATTTTATAATAGAAACAAAGAAACTTTTTTTTTTTTTCAAATTTTTTGCAGTTTTTTAATTTATAGCGCAAAAAGTAAAGCGCCCAGTGATTAAATACCACCAAAAGAAAGCTCTATTTGTGAGAAAAAAATGATCAAAATTTCATATGGGTACAATGTTGCATGACCGTGCAATTGTCAATCAAAGTGCGGCAGCGCTGAAAGCTGAAAATTGGCCTGGTAAGGAAGGGGGTATAAGTGCCTGGTAGGCAAGTGGTTAAGCCATAACACCTGCAAAGGGTTCCTGAGCCTTTAAATGGTCTCTCAGTCTGGTTCAGTAGGAATCACAATCATGGGAAAGACTGCTGACCTGACAGTTGTGCAGAAAACCATCACTGACACCCTCCATAAGGAGGAAAAGCCTCAAAAGGTAATTGCAAAAGAAGTTGGATGTTCCCAAAGTGCTGTATTAAAGCACATTAATAGAAAGTTATGTGGAAGGGAAAAATGTGGAAGAAAAAGGTGTACAAGCAGCAGGGATGACAGCAGCCTGGAGAGGATTGTCTGGAAAAGGCCAATCAAAAGTGTTGGGGACTTTCACAAGGAGTGGACTGAGGCTGGAGTCAGTGCATTAAGAGCCACCACACACAGACAGATCCTAGACATGGGATGCAAATGTCGTATTCCTCTTGTCAAGCCGCTCCTGAACAACAAACAACATCAGAAGCGTCTTACCTGGGCTAAAGAAAAACAGACCTGGTCTGTTGCTCAGTGGTCCAACATCCTCTTTTCTGATGAGAGCAACTTTTGCATCTCATTTGGAAACCAAGGACCCAGAGTATGGAGGAAGAATGGAGAGGCACACATTGCAAGATGCTTGAAGTCCAGTGTGAAGTTTCCACAGTCTGTGTTGATATGGGGAGCCATGTCATCTGCTGGTGTTGGTCCACTGTGCTTCATTAAGTCCAGGGTCAATGCAGTCGTCTACCAGGAGATTTTGGAGCACTTCATGCTTCTTTCCGCAGACGAGCTTTATGGGGATGCTGACTTCATTTTCCAGCAGGACTTGGCACCTGCCCACACTGCCAAAAGCACCAAAACCTGGTTCAATAACCTTGGGATTACTGTGCTTGATTGGCCAGCAAATTCGCCTGACCTTAACCCCATAGAGAATCTATGGGGCATTGCCAAGAGAAAGATGAGAGACATGAGACTAAACAATGCAGAAGAGCTGAAGGCCACTATTGAAGCATCCTGGTCTTCCATAACACCTCAGCAGTGCCACAGGCTGATGCCGCATTGAGGCAGTAATTGCTGCAAAAGGGGCCCAAACCAAGTACTGAGTACATATGCATGCTTATACTTTTCAGAGGTCCAATATTGTTCTATGTACAATCCTTGTTTTATTGATTGCAGGTAATATTCTAATTTTCTGAGATTGTGGTTTTGGGGTTTTCATGAGCTGTAAGCCATAATCATCATAATTATGACAAATCATGGCTTGAACTATCTTACTTTGCATGTAAAGAGTCTATCTCATATATTAGTTTCACCTTTTAAATTGCATTACTGAAATAAATGAACTTTTGCACGATATTCTAATTTTTCGAGTTTCACCTGTATAAATGGATAGGTTATGGGAAGGTGTGCCTGGAGGAGCCCATCCTTCCTTAAAGATACAGGGACACACGTGATGCCCAGCTATACCAAATGACAGCAAAGGCACCCAGTGTGTCCCTGCGTTCAATCTGGCCAAATTTGAACACATACTGTTAGACAGGGCCAAATTCGTTGTTTCGCAAGCTGGCTGGTAAGTGGTGTTGCTGGGAAATCTTTTGTTTGTTTTGCTACGTGCATTGCCCTTCCATGAGAACCTTGCTGCTAAGGCTGGTTATAGGTTTGGATGGTTGCCATTTTTTTTGTAGTTGGCTAAATTGGACGCAGGAACGCACTGGATGCCTTTGCTGTCATTTTGGTATAGTTGGGCGTCACGTGCGTCCCTGTACCTTTAACTGCTTAAGAATCGCCCTATAGCAGATATACTGCTTGCTAAAGGGCAGCACCTGTGCGCAGAATCACGTGTATATATACGTAATTTTGTATTTCCGGGTTGGGGGCGCACGCCATTCGCAGCCGTGGATGTCAATCACCGGGTCCTGTTGGTAATTAACCACCAGCGCCTGGTGATTACCGAGCATCTCCGACGGAGAGGAAGATTGTTTTGTTTACAAACAATCTTCCTCCCTGTCAGCTCAAGCACACTGCTCGGGATGGCTGTGCACAGTACAGCCATCCTGATCAGTGTGCTTACAGTGAAGAACACCCCCCCCGCCCTCCAGTAAACCACTCCCAGCACACAGTTAACCCTTTGAGCGCCCCTCATGTTAACCCCTTCCTGCCCAGTGCCATTAGTACAGTGTCAGTGCTTTTTTTTTTTTTTTTTAGCACTGATCACTGTATTGGTGTCAATGGGATGTCAGTGACACCAAGTTAGTTCCCCCCAGAGTCAGAATTTCTGCCGGACAGTCCCGATAAAAGTCACTGATCGCCACTATTACTAGTAAAAAAAAAATCCCATTATCTATACCGCCATTTGTAAACGCTATAATGTTAACGTTCACGTAAACCAATTGATTTACACGTATTGGGATTTTTTTTTTTAGCAAAGACATGTCGCAGAACACTTTTTGGCCTAAATTTATGACGAAATTAGATTTTTTAAAAATATTTAACTGGACATGTTTAATAGCAAAAAGTTCAAAATATTGTTTTTTTTTCTCAAAATGGTCTTTTTTTACTTATAGTGCAAAAAAATTAAAAATGAACAGGCGATCAATTACCACCGAAAGAAAGCTCAATTTGAGGGAAAAAAAGGACATGAAACTAATTTGGATGCAGCTTTACATGACTGTGCAATTGTCAGTTAAAGTAACGCAGCGTCGTAATGCAGGAAATGGCCTGGTCATGAAGGGGGGTAAATCCTCAGGAGGGCAAGTGGTTAAGGAAGGATGGGCTCCTCCAAGCACACCTGCCCTTAACCTATCCATTTATACAGCTGTCACACTGTGTAAAGCTGGCCATAGAGGAGTACGTTTTTTTTGTTCATCCAGCAGTCTGAACAAAAAAAATGGACCCCTCTGCACATTCGATATGGATGTGGGAATCATCCTCCCTGCAGTCACTTTATATACTTAAAGCGGGGAGAATCCCCCACTGTCAGAATACACAGACTGGTCCCTGTTGAATCAGCTGAAATTCAATTCATGTATGGCCAGCTTAAAGTGTTACTAAACCCACAATAGTAAAATCAGTCTGTATATGCAGTAAAGCATGCTTGTTATACTCACTGTGGAACCGAAGGGGTTAATGCTCTGTATAAAAACGCTGTTTGATCCGGACTTCTCTGATCATTCTCTTGATAAGACAGACTTAACTGTAGCACATGCTCAGTTTAGAGTGTATTTTATTTGGGAAAGTGCATGCAATCAGCACAGGGCCAATTAGCATTGTCCATGGAGGTCAGGGGTTTTGCATCCTCCTAGAGCAGAAAGAAACTCCTCCTACAAACTTTAACCAGTGCTCTGCTGGACACTGATAAAAGTCACAAGACTAACTGCTGATGAGAAAAGGTATTTAGCAGTTTATATTTACAAAAATAATTGCAGTTCCATGTTCTGTGGGAGACCACATGTAGTGAATGCAGGGTCCTGGGTTTAGTAACACTTTAAGGCAGAGTCTATTGCCTTGTATAGTATAGTACATAGCTTGCTCTGAAACAATTCTTCAGCATCTACCAAACAATCATTCTTTGTTTGAAGCTGTAATCTCTTCTTTGTTACATGTGCTTCCTTTAAAACTGATTAGTGGAGCAAGGCAGAATGAGTGAAGACTCTGCACACTGCTGACAGCTTATCAGTGGAGCACGGCTGAGAGTGAAGACTCTGTACATTTCTGACAATGGAAGCTTCATCCACTCCACAGACCAATTCCAAGCAGACATTTTTGGATTTAGAGTAGCAACAAGGGTTAAACTGGCCATAGATAGATCACAATTCCGCTGGCCCAGCAGAGAAGGGACAGATTTCAATCCATGTGTGGCCATGCCTTTTTGACATAAGATCAAGGTCTGTCGAATGGGTTTGTTGAAAATGTTTTTCTCGATCAGCTAGCTGCAGCCAATTAATCATCAGCAGCCGCAGATCAATGTATTCTGAAGTGGAGAGTCTCGCTGTAAGAATCCAATGTTCCAGTGGGGACAATTTTCCTATCCACCTGACTATCATGAATGGAGGAAATCATTGATCGAAACCCCCCCCCCCCCCCATCCCCAAAAAAAAACAAAAAAAAAAAAAAAACTTACCCTTGGTCAGCTTAAGTTGACCAGCCCATGCAGATATACTGCAGGCTGGCAGCTGTCCTGCACCAGATCACGTACATGTACGTAATCTGGAATTTCCGGAGAGGGGGCGCACGTACGCACCCAGTCTATGCTGTCATTCGGTACAGCACAAACCAATCAGCAATTCCCGGCCAATGATTTATGGCCGGAACACGCTGATTGGCTGAGCGAATGACAGAAGAAAGCCCAGTGTTGGTAAACAACACAGGACTCTACAGATAATGGCAATGTGCTGTTTTTTAACTCCCTGAAAAGCAGGGAGTAAAAACCAGCACATTGCTTAGTAAAAACAGCACACTGTACACACAATAAACATTGTTAGGCACATAGTTAACCCTTTGATTGTTAACCCCTTCCCAGCCACTGTCATACAGTGATTAGTGCTAATACTATACACTGTCACTTTACTAATTAGTGTCACTTTAAGGTCAGTGTCATTTAGTCAGTTCCCACCCAGAGTCAGTTAGTGTCAAATTGCTCATCGCACTCAGTGACAACAACAGTCCCACTATAAGTCTCCGATCGCTGCCATTTGTAGTATAAAAAAAGTAGAATTCCAGTATATACACCATCATTTGTAGACACTATAATTTTCACACAAAACAATCAATATACACTTGGGGCCCTCACAGGAAGCGGACTCAGTCAAGCGGATCCGTCTGCTGATCCCCACTGAACAGGCAGATGACAGGTCCGTCCGTCCGTGTCATCGGACACAGCCTGCTGTTCTCTATGGGGCAGTCGGATGTAAATGGACCACCTGCCTGTTTACATCTGACTGTCATCCGATATGATCCGCTAGACAGGTGGGGAATGGATCCCCACCCATCTGTTTTTATATGATGGTATCAGATGCAGGCAGGTGTAAATGAATACATGTCCGTTTACATCTGCCTCCCCATAGAGAACAATGGTGGTTCGATCAGGTCCGCCTGAAAAATGGACAGGCGGACCCGCCCTATGAAAGGGGTCTTATTGGGATTTTTTTTTACCAAAGACATGTAGCAGAATATTGTTTGGCATAAACCCGATTTTCTTACATTTTGTATTGGATATATTTTATAGCAGAAAGTAAAAAAAAAATTTTTATTCATTTATATAATAAAAACACAGTGATGAACAAATAACACCAAAAGAAAGATCTATTTGTGGGGGAAAAAATTATATAAACTTCATGCAGGTACAGTGTTGCATGATCGCGCAATTGCCAGTTAAAGTAGCGCAGTGCCGAAAAGCAAAAAAGGGCTTGGTCATGAAGGGGGTGAAACCTTCTGGAGCTGAAGTGGTAATCCAATCAGCAAGCTCACTGCAAATTACTTTACATGATCTTCACATTTACAGGTACATTGATGAACCTAGCACAACAGGGCTCATTGACAAAGCACAGAATTGCTGGTATGCATACAGTTAGGTCTATATAAATATATTTGGACACAGGCGCAATTTTAGTTTTTCATGTATTTACCAACAAAATATATTAAAGCTATAGTTATATAATTGATATGGGCTGAAAGTGCACACTGTCAGGTTTAATTTGAGTATATGTACATCCAAATTGGAGGAATTGTTTAAGAATTACAGCTCTTAATAGTAGCCATCCCCCCTTTTTCAAGGGGCCAATAGTAATTAGACAATTGAATCAAAAGCTGTTTCATGGCCAGGTGTGGGCTACTCCCTTATTTCTTCATCAATTAAGCAGGTAAAAGGTTTGGAGTGGATTCTAAGTGTGGTATTTGCATTTGGAATCTATTGCTGTAAACCTACATCATGAGTTCAAAGGATCTGTCCATGCAAGTGAAACACACCATTATAAGGCTTGAACAGTGAAACAAATCCATTAGAGAGATAGCAGTAACATTACGAGTAGCCAAATCGACAGTTTGGTACATTCTGAGGAAAGAATGCACCGGTGAGCTCAGCAACATAAAAAGGCATGGACGTCCACGGAAGACAACAGTGGTGGATGATCGCAGGATCCTCTATGGTAAAGAAAAACCCATTCACAAAATCCTGATAAGTGAAGGACACTCTCCAGGAGGTGGGCGTATCATTGTCAAAATCTACAATCAAGAGAAGACTTCACGAGAGCAAATACAGAGGGTTCACCACAAGGTAGAAGCCAATCATAAACCTGAATAATAGAAATGCCAGATTAGACTTTGCTAAAAAAAATCTAAAAAAGCCAGACGAGTTCTGGAAAAGCATTCTTTTGATAGATGAACCTAAGATTAATCTGTACCAGATTGATGGGAATAAAAAAATATGGAGAAGGCTTGGAACAGCTCATGATCCAAACCACACAATGTCATCTGAAAAACATGGTGGAGGCAGGGTGATGGCATGGGCATGCATGGCTTCCAGTGGCACTGGGTCATTGGTGTTTATTGATGATGTGACAGAAGCAGCCGGATGAATTCTGCAGTTTTTAGGAGGTATACGGTCAACCCAGATTCAGCCAAATGCAGCAAAGTTGATTGGACAGCGCTTCACAGTACAGATGGACAATGATCAAAAACACACTGCAAAAGCAACCCAGGAGCTTTTGTAGGAAAATAAGTGGAACATTCTGCAATGGCCGAGTCAATCACCTGATCTCAACCCAATTGAGCATGCATTTCACTTGCTGAAGGCAAAACTAAAGGCAGAAAGACCCACAAACAAAGAAGAAAGCTGTAGTTAGAGCCTGGCAAAGCATCAGAAAGGAGGAAATCCAGTCTTTGGTAATGTCCTTGGGTTCCGGACTTTAGGCAGTCATTGCCAGTAAAGGATTCTCAACAAAATATTAAAAATGAGCATTTTGTTTATGATTATATTCAATTGTCCAATTACTTTTGGTCTCTTGAAAAAGGGGTGGATGGCTACTCTTAAGAGCTGTAATTCGTAAAACCTTCCTCCAACTTGGATATACATACCATCAAATTAAACCTGAGTGTGCACTTTCAGCCCATGTCCATTATATAACTATAGCTTCAATATGTTTTGGTTGTGCCTGTGTCCACATCTATATGGGCCCAACTGTATGTTGCCAATGGAGTAGCATAAACAATGTGTCTCCTTCTCTGCCTCCATCCACTCAATTGTTCATTGCACAACTGAGTACACTCCCATAAGCCAGGTCTCTGCATGAACCCAGAGGGCTCTTAGGAGAATGCCTACCTGTACAGAAACATATGTAGAGAGTGCTGCAGACCCCTGCCTTAGCTGGCAATAAGAAGAATATTCAGGACTCAATGATGACATTGAGGAATTCATTTTCTGGTAAATTACAGTCAAAAGAATTCCAAAAAAGGTCAAGTTTAGCACATGGGAAGGAAGCTGTACTTGTGAAATAACTGTTGTCCAGGGAAGAACTTTAGAGTGATGCTAAACCTTATTTTTTTTTAAATGAAAATAAAAATGATGTTATACTTACCTGCTTTGTGGAAGGATATTGCACAGAGTGGTCCCACATTGGTGCTCTCCACTCCTATTTCCTGCATGTGCCCCATCAGTAAGCAGTGTGCTGAAAAGCCACCTACGCGGGTGCTCTCCTAAGCTGGGCTGTGTGCATCCATAAACACACATAGTGCAGCTTGGCTACGCCCCCCAATCCCTCCACGCAGGAGCCTATGGCTCCCTCTGCTCTTAGTGTCTCCTGTGAAAACAGGAAGAGAACTGCGGTGATGCAGCCGGGACAACGCTGGATTGTGAGAGTACTCAGGTAAGTGTTTAGGGAGGGAGGAGGAATGAATTATCAGTGGTGTGTTTTTTATCCTAATGCAGATAATGCATTAAGGCAGGGGTCTCCAAACTTTCTTAACAAAGGGCCAATTTATTGTCCTTCAGACTTTAGGGGGCTGGTCTGTGGCTAATGGGGGTAAACATTGCCACATTTGGTATAAGGGGGAGGAATATTGCCCCGTCATTGGTGTCAGTGGAAGGAATAGAGTTCTATTGTTTGGATCAGTGGGACGAATAGTACCCTATCATTGGTGTCAGTGGGAGGAATGGTGTTTCATTGTTGGTGTCAGTGGGAGATATGGTGCCCCATTGTTGATGTCAGTTGGCAGAATAGTGTCTTATATCAGTTGGAGGAATAGTACTACATCACTGGTGTCAGTGGGAGGAATAGTGCCCCATCATTGGTGTCAGTGGGAAGAAGTGCCCCATAATTGGTGTCAGTAGGGGGAATAGTGCCCCATCAATAGTGTCAATGGAAGGAATAGTGACCCATCTTTGGTGTCAGTGGGAGGAATAGTGCCTCATCATTGGTGTCAGTGGGAGGAATTGTGCCCCATCATTGGTGTCAGTGGGAGGAATTGTGCCCCATCATTGGTGTCAGTGGGAGGAATTGTGCCCCATCATTGGTGTCAGTGGGAGGAATTGTGCCCCATCATTGGTGTCAGTGGGAGGAATTGTGCCCCATCATTGGTGTCAGTGGGAGGAATTGTGCCCCATCATTGGTGTCAGTGGGAGGAATTGTGCCCCATCATTGGTGTCAGTGGGAGGAATTGTGCCCCATCATTGGTGTCAGTGGGAGGAATTGTGCCCCATCATTGGTGTCAGTGGGAGGAATTGTGCCCCATCATTGGTGTCAGTGGGAGGAATTGTGCCCCATCATTGGTGTCAGTGGGAGGAATTGTGCCCCATCATTGGTGTCAGTGGGAGGAATTGTGCCCCATCATTGGTGTCAGTGGGAGGAATTGTGCCCCATCATTGGTGTCAGTGGGAGGAATTGTGCCCCATCATTGGTGTCAGTGGGAGGAATTGTGCCCCATCATTGGTGTCAGTGGGAGGAATTGTGCCCCATCATTGGTGTCAGTGGGAGGAATTGTGCCCCATCATTGGTGTCAGTGGGAGGAATTGTGCCCCATCATTGGGGTCAGTGGGAGGAATTGTGCCCCATCATTGGGGTCAGTGGGAGGAATAGTGCCCCATCATTGGGGTCAGTGGAAGGAATGGTGACCCATCGTTGGTATCAGTGGGAGGAATAGTGCCCCATCACTGGAGTTAGTGGGAAGAACAGTGACCCATCTTTGTTTGCAGTGGGACGAATAGTTCCCCATCATTGGTGTCAGTAGAAGGAATAGTGCATGATCATTGGTGTCAGTGGGAGGAATAGTATTCCATTGTTGGTATCTGTGGGAGAAATGGTGCCCCATTGTTGATGTCAGTTGGCAAAATAATGTCTCATATCAGTGGGAGGAATAGTGTCCCAAGGGCCAGATAAAGGAAAGCAAAGGGCCGCATTCAGCCCCAGGGCTGCAGTTTGGAGACCTTTGCATGAAGGTAAAAAAAAAGTTTTAACTTTAGAAACACTTTAAGATTTTTTAAACACTCCTAATTTGGTCACCAGACCATGCAAGAGCTGACTGTTATAAAATGTACATTGAAATGTCTGCCTATGGGAGAGGGGAGGCTGTGGGTAATTTACAGACATCCACTGACTTCACCTGTCTCAGCAGTAAGTAATGGCCAGGAAAAAACAGCCTGGTTAGTGCCTCCCCAAAGCAAGCTTGGACAGTTGATGTTTGCTGTAGTAACGGAGGGCCCACTGTCATGCAAACATTCCCTGATTGGGCTATAAATGGCTGAATCCAGTGAATATTCCTGAAGTCTGTCAGCACCTTTATGGACAAAGGATCAAGAAGGAACTAATCTTGTTATGGAAAAAAAAGTGCAGTTTACCCAGATATAACAGATATTTAAGACAAGTTTTGAATGACACAGAATCAGAATTCTTTACCCTGAAAATAAAAGGCCATGTTGGAGGCATGGTTAATTTAGGTTACTGGTTTCCCTTATGACCTGCTGAATGTGGACAGTTAGAAGTGAGCACTGATGAAATGAATATTAGTCATTCAAGTAATTAAAAAATACAAAATAAGTACGAATGCATGAAATACCTTGGTTAGTGCGTTAAGTCCTAGAGCTGTGGCAACAGCACCTGTGGTGGCAGAAACATAAGCTGTTCCCAGTTGGCTAAAACAACAAGAGGTAGAAGTGTTTGCATGTGCATGGAAAAGCATTACATGAAATAATGAAAGGTAAGTGGAAATTTAGTGTGTTTAGGAAATGATCTACAATATTATGTTTCCAAAACACATGCTCTGTATATAGCAGGTCAGTACTGGGTGACAGATTGTTAACAAACTTTAAGTGGAGCTTTATTATTGGAATTGCCAGTTTTAAAAAACATATAGTAGATATCTGCTGCTCAGCCATTTTATAAACATGATTTTTCTTTACGTTTAACCTTGATTTAGGATATATAGGAGGTCTTTTCTCAAGACACTCTCTCTGTACTTACCACTAAACAATAATAATGGACAGCTAACAATTTAATACTGTCCAAGTATCCATTTGTAATAGAATTTGGTCATTGCTCAGAAAAAATTGACTTATGCACTGTTCATATTGCTTTTAAAAATTAAAAAAAAAAATGCATTTATTATCTCTTTTTTGCTAGGATCCTGCAAAGCATTGCAGATCGCAGATGCAATGCAGGACTCCTGCAGACTGTGTGAGCTGTCTGCTCGTGCGTCATACAAGCAGGAAGATACACGACAGGAAGAAACAATGATATCTAGGGCAGTCAACAGCACCCTGGTAGTTCACTGAGAACTAGAAGCCGATAGCTACAAAGGCTGTCAGTACTTGTAGTTCCCCCGTTCACAGAACTCTAAATGAATGTCGTGGTCAGGGACCTCCACAGCTGCGTTTTATTGTAAATTGTGACAGCGAGTTCTAGGAGAAGATCCCTGACTTGCTATCACTAGGGTAGTGGATTGGGGAGCGGCTGCAGCAGTAAGAACATGTAACATGTTCCACCCTAAAAACAGGTGTAACTTGTAACAAGTTTCTAAAGGTGAAGGTATCCTTTTAAGAGACTCCAATGGCTATGTTCACACAGGTGTTAAGCCTAAATAGAAGGCAATTTATGAAGCTCTTCGAATGCCATTTTTTTTGTAGGGGGAAAGGACAAGAGCCTTGCCCATACTGCTTTGCAAACACAAACACCATAAGTTTTTGTTGAGCTTCCATTGACTTGAGGCATTTTGCAAGTTTTAACAACTGCTAAACGTTACAGGAAAAATCTAAATTTAAGCAAAATGACGTAAATGCATTGTGTATACTAGACCATTTGGTATTCATATAAAGAACAGGCATTTACCTTGTAAAGTTTTACCAATGCAAAGCAAATGCCTAATCTTTGCGCCTCTGTGAACAAGGCCTAACTTATTTGGGTACTCTAATTTGAATAGGTAGGAAACGGTCACATTGTAGAGTAGAAAGACACTCCTAAGGTCATAACGCATGAACTACACATCAGAGACAATAAACTACCCTCTGAAACCAGCATATTGCAATGGTGACCCAAGGTCACTCATTTCACTACAAAACATGGCAAGACTCCAAAGTCATATTGGCATAGTTAAAGCAGTGTGAACTGGGGATGCTGGCACAAAGCCTCACATTGTCCTACCTTCCGGTGATGGGAGCATCTCCACTCCTATTTGTATAGTTAACGATGGCATTAAAAGACTGGTTAATCCACTGCCAAAAGATCACGGCTGGCGCGGTTCTAAAAATAGAAAACAACATTTATAGGCTTTGTTCATAGTGCTAAGAGGCACCAGTCAGAAAGGCTAAAATATGAACATCCGGCTCTATTTCTACATGGAGATTCATCTGACAGATGAACACACATACTGACTACTTTCTTCATTTCATCTCTTGAAGCAGAAAATGGAATGTCATGTTAAAACTGAAATTTCATTTACATTTCATGCTTAAATATATTACGTATGTCAAAATGCATTTAACTAACATATACATATCCTAATGGGTTAAATTGCACTAACTGCTACACATTACCATAAAAATGAACGATTTGCAATGAAGCTCATTATGTAAATGATCAGATAAAACATAAAGGCAATCTTTTTTGATCTAGTGCGCCCAAATGATAGGCTCCAGTAGTAGATGGATTATGTTGATCATAATTCCCATGCATTCTTATACTTGTGCGGGACTACAGCAGCAATAGTTCTGATCTAGAGCAGATGTGTCCTCCCCCTGACTTCTCTATCAACCTGTCCCCGCATGCCAGGGTGCTAGGTGTAATACTAAACTCTGAATCGCTATCCAAACCTTGCTGCCTCAATCTCCACAACATCTCTAAAATACACCCCTTCTTAACCAATGACATCACAAATTTTCAAATTTACTCCTTGGTTATCTCTCGCCTCAAATACTGAACATCCCTCCTCATTGATTTACCTTTACATATCATCCACCCCACCCCCAAGGCAGACTAATTTACCTTACCAACTGCTCAGCGCCTTCCACCCCTCTCTGTCAATCCCTCCATTGGCTTCTGTTTACCAAGGAATATAACTCAAAATACTAATAAGAACTTGCAAACCCATCCACAACTCACCCCCAGAAACATCACTAACATAGTTTCAAAATATCAACAAATCTCTCTCTTCATTTCTGCCAAGACCTCCTGCACTAGCTCCCTTGTCAAATCCTACCATGTGCGCCTCTAGGAAACACTGCCCAGTGTAAAGCACTGCGCAAACTGCTGCTGCTATATACATTTTGTATAATAATTATAATACTGTCCCATAGTTGTTAACACTTATCTTCTCTCTGTTCCCCCGCCACGAAGAGAAGATGCAACTTGGAGCTTATATAGGGACTGAGAATGCCTCCCTGAATAAGTCACATGCTCTCCCATACCCTGAACGTATGTCACATTGCTTCTTTGAGTGAGCAGAGAAGCAATGGAACGAAGGAAAGGAAGGTGCCCTCATCAGCAAACTACAGGTTCACTTTGATTTAACCATTCCATCTTCCATCATCCAGTGAATAAATAAGAGCTGAAATCTGACAATTGTTTTACTCCAGATAAGTCTATTGAAACATTTCAAATTATTTGAAGAAAAAAAAAAACTATTTGGGGACCTGTGGATATAGGATTCTGTTCACATCATAAATGCTTTTAACCCCATACAAGTGAATGAGAAAGCATGAGCAGCTTGAAGCAGCTTAGAAGGATGCCAAATGGGAAGGAATTCAAAAGGAACTTAGCAATGATCTCAAATGGACGTGTGATACACTTGAAAGCATGCAGCATTTTACTTTCTTCACTAGCTCTTAGGGCTGGCTTACGGCCTGCATGTGGGCAGGCATGGCTGCCCATTCATTTGAATATGCTGCCATGCCTCCATTTTCCACATGAAAACGTTTCCTGCACCATTCTAAAACCACAGAGGACGGGAAATCGCATGATACTTTTGCACCATGGGATTTCCCTGCAGCTCCCACACCTGCAATTTTAGATGTGTTGGGGTACCATTCAGAATGACTAGCACCCCTGTGAGATTTCAAAAAGCAGCACGTTTTGACTGCACAAGGTTGTGGGTATCGCTGCGACTGCCGTACCCACAACCACCTGCACAGATCTGAACCAGGCCTTATCTATTTTATAACCTTTGATAAAATTTTTAAAGGTTTGTTCTCCAACTGCCATTTCCTTCTGCAGACCTGAATCCGAATTTATGTCCTGAAGCAACCCTATGGGGACTATTTATAGCACATAATGGACACTACTACCTGCTCTTAGCTGGATAAGTTACGCCACATTTTGGCCTACATTCTCAAGTTTTCCTTGAATCCTGAAAAATGAGGCCTGATTCCTTAAATCTTCATGTTAAATTTATAATTTTCAGTAAGGGGAAAGTCTGTCCTGCATGAATTAGTACAGAATGTGACAGCATGAGGAAAGTGCAGTCAAAAACCGGCAACTAGTGATCCGCTATGATTGGCCTTTTACCACATCACGTGATCAGCTGTTTCTGTAGGACACAGCGATCACAGAGATCAAGCAGGAGGGCACATTCTGGGAGGACGTCATATGACGCCCTCCCAGAACTGGACAACCGCGCTATAGCCATCATTCGGCTATAGTGCGGTTGGCAAGTGGTTAATGTGGCTGGCATTTTTGCACTGAAGTCACTGTGGGGCATTTTTGCACTGAAGTCAATGGGGTGCAATTTTGCACTGACGTCACTAGGGGGCTTTTTTGTATCGAAGTCAATGGGATGCGATTTTGCATTGAAGTCTATGGGGGTGTGATTTTGCAGTGAAGTTTATGGGACACAAATTTGCATTGAAGTCTATGGGACACAATTTTTCACTTTAGTCTATGGGACATGATTTTGCATTGAAGTCACTAGGGGCATTTGTGCATTGAAGTCAATGGGATGCAATTTTGCATTGAAGTCTATAGGACGCAACATGTAATTTTCGGCACCTTTTTTTTCTATTGGCAAAATGCTGATAATCCTATTTTCGGCCGATATATCAGTGCATCCCTACCTGCTTTCTGAAATTTCAAACAAGCTGTATAAATTCTGCACATTGAATGAATGCAGAGAAGAGAGGAAAGCAGATAAACAGGTACAACTTATGTAGAAAGATTTGTGTATGACCTGAGGCTAAAGAAATACCAATTTTACAGGCTTTTGGAGTTTTTCTATTTTAGGCTATAAAAGCACCTCTATATAAGCATATGTGTCCATGTCCAGGCAGGTGTTTACAGGCATAAAACACACACAACCAAAAGGCATATACCTCCTAGCATTTCAGCGTTAATGCATTCCAATTGCCAGAATAAATTAATACTCCGGCCATTTGAATGTATTAAAGTGGAACTTCACCCAAAAGGGAAAGTTCTGCTTTTCTTCAGCCCCCCCTTGCTATGTTGGAAATGTCTTTTGGGGGAGGATGCTGACTTTTTAATAAACACACACTTACCTGTCTCAGTATGCAGCACTGTCCTCACCTGGCCCAGCTCTTTGCCACTCTTCAGATCCCCGGTGCCAGCATCTTAACTATGGGCAACTGACTAATGCCTTGTGGCTTCCACTGCTTGAGCTGCACTGTGAATGGTCCTGCAGTCTCCTGGGACCTCTGACATGCCCCCTCCCTCCACCCACCCTGCAGCATACTGGGATACGTCAGAAGTTTCAGGAGACTGCGGGATCACTTCAGGTTGACCCCTTTTGCAGGTATAGCTATGTAAAACATTAAAAAGAAGTGTCTACGCTATTTAAAATCCATTAATACACTGTCTCAACCTGCTCTGCAACATGCTCAGTTGCTCTCCATTTTTTTCAGGCACTGTGCCAAATTTGTAGAGGCCGATCTGCTGATTAAAGAGGAAATAAACCTACTGATTTAACAGTTTCAAAAAACAGTTACATGCCCGGAATGTAACTGTCACATTTGCTTGTGTTCTCAACCAAACTGTCAAACCATCAAATGACTGGTGTTATAACTGATGGCAGTTGCAGATCAAACAGATGGCAGCTTCCTTGGCTGAAGGCTAAAGGATTAGAGTGTTTGGTTCTGCTTTAACAGCTGCTCAGGGCTCTGGGCTTCAACAAAATGGCAGCCTCTAGCAAGAAGAAACAGGAACAATGCTGGAGGCAATTTACAGCACACTAATGTTGGTAGCATAATTATGTGCAATGTATGTTTGTTGCTAAAAAACATTTTTTTTAATCAATTGTTATGAGTAAAATTCCACTTAACTTCTAGTCGGACTTCTTTTTAAATGTATATAGGGGAACAGAAAAGAAGTATATTTTAAGTCTTACCTATAAAAGGTCATCATGCAGCCAGTGATGGTCATGTTCATTGGTACCTGAGCTGACATCCTTCCAATCAGAATCATCTTTTCACCAGTGTCAGGGTGAAAGGCAGAATCATATACGTACTTGGCTCTCCACAATTCATCTTCAGTGAGTCCTGGCTGCACAATCCCATGCCTTGAAAAATAAAAACATTTTATTAGACTTCTTAATGTGAATTTTAATTTTTTTCTTTAAAACTATCCTTCTTAAGAGCAGACACCGTAAGTAGCCTGCTATTATCTTTATTAGTCAGAAAAGTCTCTTTATGCCCTTTTCTAAAACATGATGGTTCTAACACTTCAACGTATTATCAACCAAAAAAAAAAAAGGAGTACTTGCTTCTGCCCACTGGCCACACATAGTCACTTTACATGAGCAGCTAAGTGCAAGGCTTACAAGCCAGTCCAAGGTTCCCCATAGTGGATCTGAGGTGTTAATAAAATAGTCGGGGGTCAAAAAGGGGTCAGTAAAATGTTCGAGGGTCAAGAGATGCTTGATAAAATGATGGAAGATCAATTAAAGCGGTGGTGAACTCAGCTTTAAGACTTGCACCTACAGGTACAGTAAGCCTATAATAAATAATGCTCATCTGTAGGTACAGTGAATGTGCACCGTTTAGGAGATAGACATTTTTACAAGCCGGTGACATCACTGGAGCATGCGCACTGTGCTCTGAAAGAACACACTCTAATATGCTGTTCGTTGAGATTGCTGTGTCCTGACAGTGACAAATGCACGGGAGTGACGTCATCGCAACCCAGCCTTCAAACGGATGGAGGGAACAAGAGAGACCGGGTGAAGATGGAAGCACTGTCAGCGTGCCACTGGACGGCTTCATTTTAGGTAAGTCTGTCATAATGTGCTAGTATGCAGTGCATACTAGCACATTATGACTTAAACTGTCAAGGGCACAATTTAATCGTTTTTTTATTGTCTGACTTTACGATCGCTTTATCTATTCTTTTAGGTCTTTGTGGAGCTCCACATCAGTCCCTAGTCTTGTAGGTGAATTGGCCAGTGGCAAGACAATATTACCTGGGGTTGGATGGTCAGCTGCCAGAGAGGCCTTGAGCAGCTTTTATCAGCTGTGTACTGTTACTGGTCTCATTTACAGCCTCAAACTTTGTTGGGATCAAGTGAGAACTGATTCCTGTGCATTACTAAAAATTACCAAGGGGAAGTATTGACAATATTGATAAGAATATTATTACTATTATTGCTATTACTATTCATGGTACTTTTATTATTTACGTTTCAGGGTCGACAAACATTCTGAAGTCTCATAAAGGGGGTCAAAGAACTTGGGTGACAATTGTGTTTCTATATAGATACAGTACAATGAGTGTGGTCCCCAAGACAGTAAGAATCCACTCACACCAGCTGCTGCATTACAATGTACAATAAGCTCTAAATTCTGTATGTTACTGCCAAGATTACTATGAAAAAGTTTAAAAAAAAAAAAAAACCTGAAAAAACGAAAATGAATGCAGCCTTCACATCTATGGACAAGTAAACTAAAACATAATACTTTTTTACTTTGGGGTTTAGATCTACTTAAAGCAGAACTCCGAAACAGAAATTATATTACATATTTGTACAAGTGCATCTATACCTTTAACCACTTGCCTACCGGGCACTTATACCTCCTTTACCAGGCCAATTTTCAGCTTTCAGCGCTGTCGCACTTTGATTGACAATTGCGTGGTCATGCAAGATTGAACCCATATAAAATTTTTATCATTTTTTTCTCACAAATAGAGCTTTCTTTTGGTGGTATTTATTCGCCGCTGGGCACTTTACTTTTTGCGCTATAAACAAAAAAATTGCAAAAAATTTGAAAAAAAAAACAAACTTTGTTTCTATTATAAAATTTTTCAAACAGGTAATTTTTCTCCTTCACTGATGTGCGTTGATAAGGAAGCACTGATGGGCAGTAATAGGCGGCACTGTTGGGCATGGATAGGCAGCACTGATGGTCACTGATAGGCAGCACTGATGAGGTGGCACAGATAGGCAGCACTTATTAGGTGTCACTGACTGGTGGCACTGCTAGGCATTGACTGGCGCAACTGCTGGGCACTGACTGGCGCAACTGCTGGGCACTGACTGGCGCAACTGCTGGGCACTGACTGGCGCAACTGCTGGGCACTGACTGGCGCAACTGCTGGGCACTGACTGGTGGCACTGACTGGCAGCACAGCTGGGCTGCACTGATGGGCACTGGTGGGTGGCACTGATGGGCACATGTGGGTGGCACTGATGGGTGGCACAGGGGGGTGCACTGCTGGGCACCGATCAACAGGGCACTGATGATCGGTACCGATCCCTGCTCTGACAACTGCCAGTTCTCGGCAGTACTTTCCTCATGTTCTGACAGCGTGAGGAAAGTCCAGCCGAGAACCGGCAATTGCATTTCCTGGTGATCAGCGTGTCATTGGACACAGCTGATCACGTGGTAAAAGGCCGCTGTGATTGGCCTTTCACCACATCACGTGATCAGCTGTGTCCACGCAGGAGAGCGCGTTCTGGGAGGACATCATATGACGCCCTCCCAGAACTGGCCGGCCGCAGTGTAGCCGTCATTCGGCTACCTGCGGTCGGCAAGTGGTTAAATAACCTGTTCATCTTGCACTTCACAGTTCTCTTGTCTGTTAGATATCCAGCCTTCTTTGTTCAGTGAAGAGCCCTCTGTCCCCCTCATATCCTGTTCACAAGTCAGGTGGCTTATGTGCCCTCTCTCCCCTCAGCCACCGGTCTTGTACAATCCCCTCTGTAGTTTTTAGTAAAGAGGCAGGGGACAAGTAATCACGCTGCTGCTCACTGCATCCAGGAGACTTGGTGGCCAGAGTAGCTTGGTGAGCAACTGTAAAAAATGCAAAGGTGATCAAATACCACTGAAAGAAAGCTCTATTTGTGGGGAAAAAAAGGACATAAATTTCATTTGGGTGCAGCACTGCATGACCGCACAATTGTCAGTTAGAATAATGCATTGCCGTATCGCAAAAAATGACCTGGTCAGGAAGGGGGGAAAAAAATCCTCTGGAGGGCAAGTGGTTAAAATCAGCAAGGGAAGTCTCAGAAGTTTTGTTTTACAGCTCTTTTGCTGCTAGGAATATGTAAATAGTACAATGTCCACCGTTTGGTCACAGGTGCACTTTAAGTTCAAACAGTGCATGGAGGAGGTTTCTGTCAATTTCAGCCAGCTAAATCACTGTGTCTTCCTTTTTACTAGTAGCACTTGACAGAAAAAAAAGTGTGTCAATACTATTAATCTCTTTGCTATAAATCTCGATACGGCACCAAAACAAATTATAAAATCGGTGCTTTCTGAGTTTTTAGTGAGTCACTCACAGGCCACTATATTAGGTACACCTGTTCAAGTGCTTGGTAACACAAAATTGCTAATCAGAATGGCAGCAACTCAATGCATTTAGGCATCTAGACGTGGTGAAAACAACTTGCTGAAGTTCAAACCAAGCATCAGAATGGGGAAGAAAGAGGATTTAAGTGACTTTGAATGTGGCATGGCTGTTGGTGCAAGACTGAGTATTTCAAAAACTGCTGATCTGCTGGGATTTTCACACAACCATCTCTAGGGTTTACAGAGAATGGTCTGAAAAAGAGAAAATATCCAGTGTCGGTTGTGTGCACAAAAATGCCTTGCTGATGTCAGAGGAGATTGGGTAGGCTGGTTGCTGCGACATTCAGATGGTAGGGTCAGAATTTGGCGTAAACAACGTGAAAGCATGGATCCATTCTGTCACGCTGGGGGTGGTAATGTAATGGTGTGGGGGATATTTTCTTGGCAATAGCAAGGTGTACCTAATAAAGTGTGTATATATATATATATATATATATATATATATATATATATATATATATATATATATATATATATATATATTTTATATTGTAAACGACACCAGGAATATGTTCTGGGTGGCAGATACATTTCCCCAATATTTGGGGTGTGGTCTTCTTACGTGGGACAATTGCAGAGACATTTGCAGTACTCTTTAGATGGTTAAATTTGTATTAGGGTCCTTACTAGCAGGACTTTGGCCCCAAATGGGTAAAATCCCAGGTGAGGGAGGCTTAAATGGCAGCAGAGGGAAATCAGACCAGGATGTAGGGATATTGTAATTATATAACATATATATATATATATTTTTTTTAAAACACATACTGTTCATTCTTGGACAGGCCAGTGACAAGACCACTTTACACATCAAAATAACCCTTTGCTATTTTAATTTTACGCAAGGACACCTTGGTATTTGGGGAATGCCTGTTTATCTAATTAGACATTTCAAAGGGTACATTGGGCCCATTCTTCCACACAAACAGTCTTCAAATCTTGAAGGTTCTGTGGGCCTCTTCTGTGCACTCTGATCTTTAGTTATTTCCATTTTCTATTGGATTCAAGTCAGGTGATTGGCTGGGCCATTCTAGCAACTTTTATTTTCTTTCTTTGAAACTAATTGAGTTTCCTTGGCTTTGTGTTTGGGATCATTGTCTTGCTGAAATGTCCACTCTCGATTCATCTTTATCATCCTGGTAGATGGCAGCAGATTTTTACATATTTCCATTCACTCTTCCTTCATTGACATGAAGTTTGCCAGTACCGTATGTTGAAAAACATCCCCATGATGTCTTTCTGAAGCTCTCCACAAATTGATCCTTGGCTCTTGGACATCTCTTCTGATAATTTTTTTCACTCCTCTATCAGAATTCTTGTGAGGAGCACCTGGTCGTGGTCGGTTTACGGTGAAATGATGTGCTTTCCACTTCCGGATTATGGCCCCAACAGTGCTCACTGGACCATTCAGACGTTTAGAAACCCTTCTGTAAACAATGTCATAAATTTGTTTTGCAACAATAAGGTTGCAAAGGTCTTGACACCTTGGTAATAAGACACCTTTTTTTAGGCCATCAGTTGAAACTGAACCAGCTGATAATTTGTACTGAGAAGGGGAAGGATTGCTTTATAATTACTGATCGATTTCAGCTAGTGTCTTGGCTTGCCGTACCTTTTTGCACCTCCATTTCTACATGTATTCGATACTTTTTCCCTGTGTCATTCCAATTTATTACGCATAACTTAATTTCTGAACTTATTTGTTTTGGTTTCTCTGTATGCATCGATTAAATGTGTTGTTACTGACATGTGGTGGAAATTTCATGTCAATAGCACCTTTAGGAATATATTTAGTAAGCAAAATGGTGACTTGTTCAATACTTATTTTACGTGCTGTATATACAAACACATACACACACAATATACAGATATTTCCAATTCCAAAAAATTGGGATGCTGTATAAAATCTACAAAAAAAATAGAATTGTTTGTAAATCTCATGAACCCATATTTTATTCACAATAGAAAAAAAAATTCATATTTTTAAAATATGCCATTAAAGTGGTAGTAAACCACAGAATTTAAAAAAAATCCCCTGCAAGGCAATTGCATAATGTGCTAATATGCATCGCATACTAGCACATTATGAAGTACTTACCTTTGAATGAAGCCCTCAAGCGGTGCGCTGTCACTACTGACAGGGCTTCCATCTTCACCTGGTCTTCCTTCTGGGTTAGCAGACTCCAGCAGCTTGAATGGCCGAGTTGCAATGACGTCACTCATGTGCATGTGTGTGGGAGTCATGGCCACAGCACAGTACTCTGAAGAATGGAACAGTTATGCTGTTCCTTCAGAGCACATGTGGCGGTGACATCACCGGCTGCCAAAAGAGTGAATATCTCCTAAACGGTACAGGTTTAAGAGATATTCAGTTTACCTACAGGTAAGCTTTATTATAAGCTTACTTGTAGGGAAAAAAATCACAAAGCAGACTTTACTACCACTTTAGAAAAAAAAAAAAAAAACAAGGCCATTTTGAAATTGATGACAGCAACATGTCTCAGAAAAGTTGGTAGAGGGCCAGTGTAGCATCCCTCATAGCAATACTCTATAAATGTTTAGGAACTGAGGAGACCAGTTGCTTGAGTTTGGGGAGAGGAATATTGTCCCATTCTTGCCCAATATAGAATTCTAACAGCTCAACGGTACTGGTTCATCTTTGTTGTATTTTAGTTTTTAACCACTAGCCTACAGGGCACTTATACCCCCTTCCTGCCCAGGCCAATTTTCAGCTTTCAGCGCTGTTGCACTTTGAATGACAATTGCGCAGTCATGCAACACTGTACCCATATTAAATTTTTATAATTTTTTTGTGACAGATAGAGCTTTATTTTGGTGGTATTTAATCACCTCTGGGTTATTTTTTCTTAAACAAACCAAAAACCCCTGAAAATTTTGGGGGAAAAAAAAACGTTTTTTCTTAGTTTTTGTTACAAAATTTTGTAAATAAGTGATTTTTCCCCTTCACTGATGTGCGCTAATGAGGCTGCACTGATAGGCTGAACTGATGGACACTGATAGGTGGCACTGATGGGCATTGACAGGCATCACTGATGAGCACTGAAAGGCAGCACTGACTGGCACTGATAGGCGGCACTGATGAACACTGATAGGTGGCACTGATTGGCAGCACTAATGGGGGACACTGAAAGGCAGCTCAGATGGGCACTGGCAGGTAGCATGGATGAGCACTGAGAGTTGGCACTGATGGACACTGACAGGTGGCGCTGCTGGGGCTACACAGATCGTCAGGGCACACTGATCATCAGTGCTCTGATGATCTGTGTACATGTCCCCTCTGAGGAATGCCGATTACTGCCTCTCCTCTCATTACAAGCTGTCATCTTGACAGCTTATGGGGAGAGAAATGCTGATAACCGGCATTTCCCGGTTTACATGTGATCAGCTGTGATTGGACACAGCTGATCACATGACCGAGCCGACATCTTTGGCTTTTTCCATGGATCGGTGATCCGCTGTGTCCGAGGGACACAGCGCACCGCTGATCACCGCGTACTCCAGGAGGCGCGCATGCGTGGGTAGAATGGGAGGACGTCATACGACATCCTCCCAGAACGAGAGAACCACCTTGCGTCTGTCATATTACTATATGGCGGGCGGGAGGCGGTTAAAGGAGAAGTTCACCTTTTAGCAAATAAATAACAAATGCAAATTTTAATGCAGGTAAAAAAATGTGCATTTATTATTTTTGCCTACAGCAGCCTGTAAAAGGATTGCACCAGCGATGAGTAGATCGTTGGTCCCAGGCAGGTCTCCTGTAGATCTGTAAGTATATCTGCTTGCCCATACAGGATGTACCAGCAAGCATATATACGGACAGGAAGTTCATTGAGGACTACAAGCCAACAGCCGCCAAGGACTGTGAATGAATGACACGGCCGGTCGGGCAGAGCCCTGCATGGCCGTGTTTTTGAAAAATATGACAGCTAGCGAAGAGGAATATCCCCAGTTAGCTGTCAAAGCAGGGGAGCGCGTGCGGTCTGATCATAACATGTTACACCCTGAATATGGGTGAAACATGTTATGAAAGGTGAACTTATCTTTCAAGATGTGCCAAATATTTTCAGTTGGTGAAAGATCTGGACTGCAGGCAGGCCAGTTAAAGCAGAGCTCCACCCAAAAGGCAACTCGTCCCCTGCTTCCCGATAAGGACTGGTACCTTTGGGGAGCGGGTACCCGATTATGACAGGTATCCGTTCTGACCGCCTAGGCGATTAGAAGCATAAATTCTCCTCCCTCAAAGCCCCCACCCCCCGCAGTCTTCTGGGCTACTCGACAGGTCGTAGAAAACCATTCACAACGTGCAGCGCTGTTTGCGCATTAGCAGTGGACACCTGGCTGGCGATTCTATTTTACATTGAGGGACATTATTTTGAAATTGTTCGACAATTTTTAGATGCAACTTTTCACAGACTTTGAACCTCTGCCCATCTTTACTTCTGAGACACTCTGACTCACCAAGATGCTCTTTTTATACTGAAACATCTTACTGGCCTGTTTCCAATAACCCTATTTAGTTGTGAACTGTTCTTCCAGCTCTTCCTTTTTAGTATTACTTGCTTTACCATCTTTTTTAAGACGTGTTGCTGCCATCAATTTCAAAATGACCTTATATTTTTTTTTTAAATAGTACATTTTCTCTGTTTAAACATTTAATATGTTTTCTATTTTCTACTAATTACAAAATATGGGTTTATGAAAATTAAAATCATTGCATTCTGTTTTTATGTATATTTTACACAGCACCCCAACTTTTTGGGAATTGGGGGTGTATAAAATATTTACTGTATATTTAGAGAGACAAAGTAAATAGAAAATAGTATAGAAATATATATGGTAAATGGTTCTTTTGCACAACTGTGTCAGAACACAAGATATTACTTATTGCAGACGTGTACCTGTAGTCTTGAACAATTTGCCTAGCATGCTCCAGTTGGTCATTAGACAGAAGGATGTTTCTGGGGTCAGTTACTGTGAAGAAATGGTTGGCTCTTCCAACAAATGTACTCTGGTCCCAGCGAGGCTCCTTAATGTTAATATTTAATGGCAATTCACCTGACATCTTTTGAATCTGCACGAAAACAGAACAAACATGAATGCCAAATATAATATGTAAACAAACACAAAACTAGAGCAAAATAAACTTGTTCACTCATATTGGAATGAAATGATGTCTCTGTCCTGCGTTACATGAGAAAAAACATTTTTTTTTTTTAAAGGGCAATGCTGCTAAGCATTGCCAAAAATGCCACATTTTGGGGTAACATTAAACTCTAATATTAATACATGGGGAAGAATTATCAATTATTGAATCAGTGGGTGGTGAAAATTACGTTTTAGAACTAAAAAAGTAAAACCTAGCGATGAATACAAGGAGCACAGTCTACTTTCTGAACACCATTAGGTTTTGTGTGCAGGCATTAATGAATTGCAGCAGCTTGCTGTGATTTCTGAGCTGCATGGTGAGCTAGCTCACCCTTTTCCCTTCATCGCTAAGCGAACATGCTGGAGCAAGAAAAACGGACTTCTAACTGACAGCACAAAGAGGAGAAAGGTCAGTACAGACAACAGGCACAGGTAGCCCCCGGACTCCCTGTAACTCTGCCAGACTAAACATCTGCAGCCCTCCAACCCTGTGCCGCCTTTTATCCTTTTGTACAAACAAAAGACTGAGCCCACAACTTCCCTGCCAACACCTAATTCAGAGGAGATTAGTACAGTAGTAGCTGGCAGTAGCAGCTTTGTTGTGAATGATGGCGGCTGTGCTTACAAAAACACAAACTGGTTACTACATTTGTGTGAGAGGGACCGGAGTAGTAACTTTGGGGCTTGTGCTTTTTTGAATGACAGCCCCCAAATTCACAACACAAGTCACCAGCTACTACTGCAGTAATCGCATCCAAACTAGACAGAAACTGATGGAAAATGTAGGCTCAACTAGCATCTGCCCCATGATATGCTATCAAGGACAGAACTCACACCAAGTGAAATAAGCCTTCCAATGATGAATGATGAATGCAATAACAAAGGAACCAAAAAATGAATGATTCCAGAGAAAATGAATGAGGCCTCCAGAGAGGACTCATTTACAAATGGTTCCTGATCCTCAACGGCTTCCAATTCTTCTTTTTCCTTCTCCAGAGGAACTTCCTCCGACACGTTATCCTCCCACAAAGTGAAGGAGGAGGAGAAGGAGAGCCAGATTGCATCCCAGGTGGGTGGGTGAGAACTCCTCTTGCAGAACATGAGATGCAAGAGAGAGTGGACTGCGGGTGCAAGGGTAAGGAACAAAGGTGAGAACTTGTTTGTGGGTTTCCAGGGTCCTGCATCCAAAGTTTGGTATATCTTGCCATCTGCAGGATAATGTAAAGTGAATCTGAATATGTGAGGATTTTCGTAATGAAACGGAGCACAGCATGTTAATGTATTGAGGACAATGTAATGCAAAGAGGGCTTTTGGTCTCCTGTAGCATGTCTTCGGCCTCAAGCAGTCTCCTGCAGCATGTCTGCTGCCCCTGGCAGTCTCCTGTAGCTCATCTGCTTTCTCTTGCAGTCCCCTATAGCAACTCAAAGTTGCCTATAGCATGTCTGTAGTCTCCAGCTGGTTTCATATAGAATGTAAGCAACCTTTACAGGCTACTGGCACGCAGAATAAGTTTTGCACAGGATCACCAGCAGCATACACTTGTGCCAGCACAGGAATTAAAGTTCCCACTTGCTCCAGGGGTCTAGAAAAGATCACAGCAGTCCAGCAGCGCCTCATCAAACAAACAGACCACAGCTCTCCAACACTGTTTCCTGCTCCACACAACATCTTATCAACCTGCTGTTCATTCCTGCCTTTATCAGGCATCTCTTGCAAGTGTGTTAATGAGTAGTCTCCCACCTTCTGAAACCTCAATCCACAACCCCCCCCCCCTCCTGGTTCGGCTGTGTCAGAGGCAACATGGGTCACTCTGCAGTTTACTCTAGAGAGGGGCAGATTATCAGCATTCTGACTTGTTTACTAAGCCTACGTTCCACCATGAACTGCATTCATATGCTTGTTCTGTCTAAACCAGGTCAGTGGGGCATGGTCTGACACCAAATGGAACTTCCCTCCAAGGAGAAAATAGCATATGAAATCCAAAGCCCACTTGATGGCTAACTATTCTAGCTCCACTATGGCATGGTTTTTCTCAGAAGCTGTCAACTTCCTGATGAGAACGGCCATGGGTTGGTCCTTCCCAACTGACCTCTTTTGACAGAACAGCTCCTAAACTTTCACTGGAGAGGAAAGCTGGAAAGCCACTTAACAATGACTGACCATAAGGTTTAAAGTTACCGCCTGTTCCAGGGGTTCAGAAAATGTCACAGCAAACAAACAGCTTACAGCCCCTTCACACTGTGCCCTGCTCCATACAACATCTCATTAGCCTGCTGGCTGTTCCTGCCCTTATCAGGCCTCTCTCGCTTTGCATTCAGCAAGCTGGTGGAATAAAAAAAAACAAAACTGAGCCATGGCGCAGCTCGGCGGTTTGATTTCCATTTCTCTGGCTGGATGCAAATTGGTCACAAAAATGGTTAAACGTACAACCAGTACAGTTATCACTTGCCAGTGCTATGAATAGAAGAGACATTATGTACCATTGTTAGAAAATATAATACATGCTATCTGAACTAATATACGGTCAGTTTAAATATCGGCCGCCGAAAAAAAAAGCGAGGAAAAAAAAAGCGAGAAAAAAAAAAGAAGGTGCTGAAAATGGCTTGCTACGTCCCATAGACTTCAAAGCAAAATCGTTTCCCATAGACTTTAATGCAAAGTCACATCCCATAGACTTTACAGCGATACTAAAGGTTCATTTTTTTTTCTTTTTTGTAAAAAAACAAAACATGTCTATACTTACCTGCTCTGTGTAGTGGTTTTTGCACAGAGCAGCCTGGATCCTCCTCTTCTCGGGTCCCCCGCATGCTCTCTTGGCTCCTCCTTTCTGTCGGGTGCCCCCATAGCAAGCAGCTTGCTATGGGGGCACCTGCTGCTCCATGTGTCCATTCACACACAGAGTCATGGCTTGACCTTGCCCCCTTCTCTCTCATTTGCTGACTGGCTGTGATTGACAGCAGCAGGAGCCAATGGCTCCCACTTGCTGTCTCAGCCAATGAGGAGGCAGAGAACAAGGAATGCTGAGGTTGTCGTGCACATCTCAATGAGGTTCAGGTAAGTATTGAAGGGGCTGGGGGTACTGGTGCACAGAGGCTTTTTACCTTCATGCATCGAATGCATGAAGGTAAAAAAAAACCTTGAGCCTTTACAACCACTCTGCTTGGTCTGCAAAAACAGTTGCAATTGACTACAGTTTTCTTTAAGTGTTTCTTAAAGCCAGAAGGTTGGAATGTTAAATGAAAATAGTTTTGAGGCATGTCTGTGATTTTTTTTTTGTTTTTAATACACAATTCAGTGAACATTTTCCAAGAGTGGCGATTCCATACTTTTTGCCTGGGGTTGTAGCTAGTGGCAGTAGCAATTTTGTTTTTTTTTGTTTAGTAAAAAGAACAAACATTGCTGGGAAACCAGGATGAATCTCAACTTTGACTGCATTAATTAATAATGGACTATCCATTCATGTTAGACTGCATTTTCAGATTTTTGTGATGTTCATTTAGCCACATTTGACAGGTCTAGCTGCTAATCTGGAGCACCAAGTCACCATATTTGCTGCCACTGAGAACCAGATGTTATTACTGCAGGCAGAAACCCAAGACTGTATTTGGATATCTAACAAGGATCCAGCAAACAGAAGATTTTTCTTTTACACAATGCATAAAAATACACACTGCTATCCTATCAACACCAAGTACAATGTGCCAAACTGATTCCTAAGGTGAGGGAGCAGTTCATTAATTTAAAGAATAAGTTCACCTTTCATAACGTTACACCCCCATTCAGGGTGTAACATGTTACTTTAGCACCACCCTCCCATTCCCTGTTTTAACAGAGAGCAGAGGATCTTCTCCCCCAGCTCGCTGTCACAATTTTGAGTGTTCTTGAAGTTCATCGATTCTTCTTGTCAGTGTGAAACTGCCTGCTCGTATGATGTATGGGCAAACAGCTTACAATAACAGTCTGTAAAAGTACTGCATGGCACTCGCGATTTGCAGATCATGGGTGCAATGCTTTCCAGGCTTCTACACAAAAATAAATAGATAAATAAACATAATAAATGCACATTTTAACTGGAAAAAAAATGCATTTTTTTATTTTTTGAAGTGAACTTATCATTTTAACAATTTCAGAAGTCTCACCAAACTTTCTGTAGTACCTCTTGGATTCTGCTGTTTTTTTGTGAGCATGGGACTAGTGAAAATAGTGGCTTCAGGTTTCTTTTCAATACCACGCCCACCTTGAAAAAAGGCCAAAACAAAAATATTCTAATTTGATTCCCATTGGTTTTTTTTTAAAGATTTATTTAGCTGTGGGGATGAGATTGGTTCAGTCTTGGTTTATGCAAGTAATAATCTGATAAGTAACAGTATTACAAATTATGTAACAAATTTCCCATATCAGATACTCCAGATGAACATATGTCAAGGTGATCTTCACAACTACCATGTAAACATATGTCATTCTCCTTGGAACTATTGATCTTGCACTAACCAATAACAGACTGTTATTGACCAAGTAGCAAATTGAAGAAACACCAGTAGCAAACAGCGGAATTAAAAGGAAGAAATTACAATAAACAGTGCAATGAAGGCGTGCAGCAGTGTAAGTTTCACATGCAGTATAAAAACAAAAGAGGTCAAAGGTTTTCCTTTATTTTTTCTTTACAGTGTTGGCATTGCCAGCAGTATAAAAACAAAAGAGGTCAAAGGTTTTCCTTTATTTTTCCTTTACAGTGTTGGCATTGCCAGCAGTATAAATACAAAAGAGGTCAAAGGTTTTCCTTTATTTTTTCTTTACAATCTTGGCATTGCAACATGCTGACTAGTGCAAATCTCTAACAAATGACAATATCACATGCTTCAAATCCTTTCTTCCCCAGCACAAGGGAAGCAACACAGCAGACATTAAATATAAATCTACAAAACCAGCCTGAGGGCCAAGCAAAACAGCGTGGCAGATTTTCATTATGCAATTGAAATCTCATACAGTGATCATGTACTGAATGAATATAGCAGATTGGTAAGCAAATGCTTTAAAATTCATATTTCTGAGGAAAACAGAAAGATGAAATGCACTCTGTAAATACAAAAATGATTCACTTGACCCTAACCAACAGATACAACTAAATGGGGAATGTCAGCACAGCAAATAAACTGAGGAATGCTAATTGCTGCCTTGGGTGCACATGACCCCAGCAGAACCCCTCAGAAGGATCAGACTGAGGATAAGCTTACTTCATTTTCCAAGCGACACCCTGACGATTTCCTTTTAGAGAAGTATAACCCTAAGGAAATTTCATGTTTAAGAAAGTACTTGCGATGTAATCTTTTGCAATTGGATATTTTCCTCTCATCCATCCTCTATCTAATGTTTACAGGGAATATAAAAATTAGAGCATAACCCCAGTTAAAATGAATACTCCCCTCCTCTCTGGTGCTGCTCCCCCAGAGACACATCACTTACAAGGTCCAGCACTGGTCTTCTTCCAGTTTGAATGACTCCCAGCATTTCTCTACTCTCTTTCTGTGAATCAAAGGTGTCAAGGACCTGCCCCCCTCCCTCCCCCAGTACAACCCTGGCCAAAAGTTTTGAGAATTACACAAATATTAAATTTATCTGCAAGAAAACACGTGCAGTCATCACTGCTTTGCACAATAGGGGATTCACAGTCAAGGAGATTGCACCTAAACCAACCATTTATAGGATCATCGAGAACTTTGAAGAGAGAACTTCAAAGAGAGAGGTTCAATTGTTGTGAAGAAGGCTTCAGGGTGCCCAAGAAAGTCCAGCAAGTGCCTGGACCATCTCCCAAAGTTGATTCAGCTGCGGGATCGAGGCACCGCCAGCGCAGAGCTTGCTCAGGAATGGCAGCAGGCAGGTGTGAGTGCATCTGCATACACAGTGAGGTGTAGGATTTTGGAGGCTTGCCTGGTGTCAAGGACAGCAAAGAAGCTACGTCTCTCCAAGAAAAACATCAGGGACAGACTGAAATTCTAAAAAAGTACAGGGAATGGACTGCTGAGGATTGAGGTAAAGTTGTTTTCTCTGATTAATCCCCTTTCCGATTGTTTGGGGTATCTGGGAAAAACCTTGTCCAGAGAAAAAATATATGAGCACTACCATCAGTCCTGTGTCACACCAACAGTAAAGCATCCCAAAACCATTCATGTGTGGGATTGCTTCTCAGTCGAAGGAATGGGCTCACTCACAATTTTGCCTAAGAACACAAAAAGAAAGGTACAAAAACATCCTCCGACAGCAACTTCTCCCAACCATCCAAGAACAGTTTGGTGACTAACAATGCCTATTTCAGCATGATGGAGCACCTTGCCATAAGGCAAAAGAGATAACTAAGTGGCTTGGGGAACAAAACATCAAAATTTTGGGTCCATGGCCAGGAAACTCCCCAGACCTTAATCCAATTGAGAACTTGTGGTCAATCCTCAAGAGGCAGGTGAACAAAAATGCCCCCGCAAATTTTCCACAAATTCCAAGCATTGATTATGCAAGAATAGGCTGCCATCAGTCAGGATGTGGCCCAGAAGTTGATTGACAGCATGCCAGGGCGAACTGCAGAGGTCTTGAAAAAGAAGGGACAACACTGCAAATCTTGACTCTTTGCATACACTTAATGCAATTGTCAATAAAAGCCTTTGACACTTATGAAATGCTTCAGTATACCATAGTAACATCTGACAAAAAGATCTAAATATAATGAAGACTTTGTGAAAATTAATATATGTCTCATTCTCAAAACTTTAGGCCAGGGCTGTATGTCATCAAGCTACCTTGGGCTCACAGAAGAATGCTGCAGAGAGTGGTGCCATATCATTATGTGACACCCTTAAAGTGGAGTTCCACTCACTCTGTAAAAAAATAAAAGCAGCTAAAAAAACTGTAGCTGCTGACTTATAAAAACAGCCACTCACCTGTCCCACTATGCCATGGTGCCCCCGCCACAGCTCGTTTCACCGGCCATCCTGTATTCCAGGCATCTTCAGTGTGGGCACCCAGCTGTGACAGCTTGTGTCTTCACAGCCGGGTGCCCACTGCACATGCGCGGGTAGCGCTGCGGTTCCTGAATGGCCCCTTCGTCTTCTGGGACCTGTCACGTGTCCCACAAGACTACAGGGAGGGAGGGTAGGAGGACAACTTCAGCTTCCGATCACCTAGGCGATCGCAGTGGAAGTAAGAGCGGGTACCTGTCAATTTCAGGTACCTGCTCCCCCCTCCATAGGTGCCAATCCTTAATGGGGAGCGGGGGACCAATCTTTAAAGCGGAACTTCCCTTTTTGAGTGGAACTCCGCTTTAAGTAGCATTCAGGACCCACCCACCACTGAAGGAAGGAGGAGACCTGTGATGTTACATGACTAGATTAAAGAACTACTACAAAAAGTTATATTCTTAAAATAAAGAAGGAAGAGAATTTTCTTAGGGGGTTTTTACAAAAAACTGTGAGGTGTCCAATCTATTGTAAGATTTTAAGGGCCCATTCACACCTGTCCACTTGTGTGTTGTGCTAACATGCATGATATTGCTGATTAATGCATGTTGCATTAAGGCAGCACAATAATTTTCAATAGGTTGACATCATACCAGAGCAGAAAAATAACTTAACTGCAGTTATTATTTCAATGCAGCATGTTACTGTATTTTTTGCAATGCAGGTTCCTTGGGGTACTATTCAAATTGAACATCACCATTGCGCTACAATGCTTGTAAAATGCATTATTGCAACACACAGGCTTACTGGGCTTTAAGTATAGGCAATTTCTAGAAATATTTATATTATTGAGATTTTAACAGGCTGCCTCATTCACTCTACAGATGCTGCAGTGAAGCAGTGGAGGCTATTTACAATGCTTGTTATCAGCCAACATGCACAAACTGCTCTGTAGATAAACTATGAAAAACTCTACAATACAGCTTAAAGTGGTTATAAACCCTTACATATATCCAGTGAAGTGACTGGCCTCAGGTGATACAGAGATTAACCACTAGCCTACCGGGCACTTATACCCCCTTCCTTACCAAGCCAATTTTCAGCTTTCAGTGCTGTTGCACTTTGAATGACAATTTTTATCATTTTTTTCACACAAATAGAGCTTTCTTTTAGTGGTATTTACTTGCTGATGGGTGTTTTATTTTTTTGCGCTATAAACAAAAAAAGATCAAAAAATTTGAAAAAAAAAAAAAAGTTTTTCTTTTTTTCTATTATAAAATTTTGCAAACAGGTAATTTTTCTCCTTCACTGATGGGCAGCACTGATGAGGTGGCATGGATAGGCAGCACTGATAGGTGGCACTGGCTGGGGGCACTGGTGGGCACCGATCATCAGGGCACTGATGATCAGAGCCCTGATGATTGGTGCCGATCCCTCCTCTGACAACTGCCAGTTCTCGGTTATGCTTTCCTCACGCTGTCACAGCGTGAGGAAAGTGCAGCCGATAACCAGTAATTGCATTTCCCGGTGATCAGTGTGTCATTGGACATGGCTGATCACGTGGTAAAAGGCCGCTGTGATTGGCCTTTTACCATACCACGTGATCAGCTGTGTCCGTAGGACACAGTGATCACGGAGATCGCCGGGGGCGCGCAGGAGAGCGCGTTCTGGGAGGACATCATATGACGCCCTCCCAGAACTGGCCGGCCGCAGTGAAGCCACCATTCGGCTATCTGCGGTCAGCAAGTGGTTAAATAAATCCTCCTACATAGGTTGTACCTGTCTATCGGCAGTCTTCTCTTCTCTACATCCATTCAAAGTGCTGAATTTATAAAGTTTGTCTGAGCGTTCAGAAAACAAGGGGGGAGAGATGAAAATACACTCTGCAGAGCTCAGTGAGGTGAGCTCTGAGAGCTGATTGGAGGGAAAAGACACAACCCCCTCCACACAGCTCACAGGAACAGATCTGAGGCTGTCAGTCTGTTGGCGGTCCCACTTCTGTCACCATTTGTTTCCTCTTGGCGATATGACGAATCAAACAACAATTATCAATCAAAGTGCTATTAAACTTTCACTTTTTGTAAACACTTTTAGCACCTGATTTAATCATGCAGCTGCTTTATCTTGTAATCATTGCCTATTTTCTAGTTTAAGCTGGTGCCATGACTGCTATCCCAGATTTTCTGTTTCAGGGTGGCTCCCATCTCTTGCAGCGTCCTATGGAGCCATTCCAGCATGCAGGGAATAAAGTTGTGTCTACCTATACTGTGTGCATCAACAAAAACACACAGCCCCACAGCATATAATGGCAAGGCACTCCCCTGTTCCTTCCTACTCCAAGCTAAGAGACCAACTGGAGATTCCACTGTCCACTGTTAACTCTTTCCTGTGAAGACTGGAAGTTCAGGGAAACCGCACTGAGATAGCAGGAGCCAGCAGCATTGAAAGTTGTAAAACGGCAAGTGTTGGGGTTAGAGTTTTAACAAAAAAGTTACTGAAGAATGCTTATTTTATTGTGTTCAATGCATTAAGTTAAAAAAAAGCTAAAGGTTTATTACTTCTCCAATCTTTGCACTCCCTACAACCTCACAAACACCCCCTTTCCTCTCTCTCTGATCACAATATCATCACCTTCACAGTGTCCTCGTCTTCAAACACCTATCCCTCCCAGCAGCAAACAATTACCCGCAGAAACCTTCACAACTTGAACCCTGCTCCTTTCCACTCTGCAACTAACCCACTCTATGACAAAATCTCTCCCCTGTCCACTGCTGTTTATAACAGTTCGCTTTCATCCGCATTAGACTCACTTGCTCCTCTAACAACATGAAGCATCAGGCCCCGACCGTTACAACCTTGGCAGACTGACCACACCAGGAATCTTAAATGACATAGTCGTGCGCTGGAGCGATTATGGCGTAAAACCAAATCCCACCAAGCATTCATCCGATATAAATCTGCTTTCTTAACATACAAGTACTCCATGCTGCCAAACAAGCCTACTTTGTGACTCTTTATTATTACCTTGTCATCCAGTCCTCGTCGTCTCTTCTCTACTTTTAACTCTCTACTTTCTCCACCTCTACCCAGTACCTCACTCACTGCTCACGAGATTGCAAATCATTTCAAAAACAAGATTGACGCAATTCGTAGGGGCATCGCCACTGCACAGACATCCATCCGACTTAGCATACCTTATACTAATCCTCCCTCAACACTTTACTCTTTTGACCTTGCTATTAGTGAAGAGGTCACTAAGGTTGTCTCAAAAGCCCGTCTCACTACCTGCCCCCTGGATCCTGTCCCCTCACAACTACTACGGTCACCCTCTTCTTCCATCCTATGCTCCCTCACTCACATCTTCAATCTTTCCCTCCCCTCACCTCACCCCTTCAGTCTCCACTCGCATTACTAACCTACTAAGTGACATATCGGCATGGATGTCACTCCACTTCCTCAAACTCAATCTTTCCAAAACTGAGCTCTTCGTATTCCCCCCAGCCCATGCTCCCTCCCCTGACTTCTGCATTAAGATCAATAACACAATCATCAGACCATCCCCTCATACCAGGGTACTAGGTGTAATCCTAGACTCCCACCTGTTCTTTCAGTCCCAAATCCATTCACTGTCCAAATCTTGCAGACTTCACCTCCGCAACATCTCTAAGATACGCCCGTTCCTAACCTGGGAAACCACTAAGCAACTTATTCACTCCCTTGTTATATTTCGCCTTGACTATTGTAACTCCCTCCTCATTGGCCTACCTCATCGCAGTCTATCCCCTCTTCAGTCTATCATGAATGCTGCTGCCAGACTCATCCACCTTACTAACCATTCTGTATCTGCCACCCCTCTCTGCCAATCCCTCCACTGGCTTCCCATTGCCCAATGGATAAAATTCAAAACACTAACAATAACGTATAAAGCCATTTATAACTCTGCCCCAAATTACATCACCGATCTTGTCTCTAAATATCACCCAAACCGTACTCTCCGCTCCTCACAAGACCGCCTACTCTCTAGCTCCCTTGTCTCCTCCTCCCATGCTCGTCTCCAGGACTTCTGCAGAGCTTCCCCTATCCTCTGGAACTCTCTACCCCAATTTATCAGACTATCGCCTACTCTGCTCACTTTTAGGCGATCTCTGAAAACCTCTCTCTTCAGGGAAGCCTATCCTGCCCTCAGCTAATAATGGGATCTTCAACTCTTCCAACCAGTCCATCCCCCACAGTTACTACCTTTTGTACCACTAGCCCCTCCCTCCTAGATTGTAAACTGCAAGGAGCAGGGCCCTCAAATCCCTCTTGTATTGAACTGTATTGTTGCTGTATTGTCTCCCGTTATATTGTGAGCAAACTGTTGGCGCTATATAAATCCTGTATAATAATAATACTTTAAAGCCCCAAGCTTTAAAGTACTGCTTTAGACCAGTAATATAGGGTCCAATTCACTTGCAGCAGCGTCCTTGTCTTCATATCCCTAATGTATGACTGCTCACAGGCTCTTTTACGTTACTTTCTAGCCTAGGGCATTGGACACTAGTGGCTTCACTCTCATCGCAGTTAAACCAGTCCCCTCACAGCCCGTTTAGTTCGAACAGCTGTGTTTTCTCTTACTTCCACCTATCCCATCCCACACAGCGGTGTGCAGGAATTGAGAGCGGTAACTGAGGACAAGATCACTCCCTTGATACCACCTAAAGTAATGCCCAATCAGGAATCTAATATCTCTACAAATACAGTATCTGCTGTAACCCAGGGATCCAGCTCTGCCCTCATCTGGGACGGTTCTTTGCATCCTGGGTGCCGCCATATTGATTATAGGAAGCTGCCTGTGACACCTTGCAGCTTCAGAGCTGGCTCCCCACTGTGCCTGCGCAAGGCATACTGCTCCCTGTGAATTGTCCCGCAGCCTCCTGGGACCTGTGATGTGTCCCAGGAGGTTGCGGGAGGTGAGTTGGGGGTGGGGGGGGGGGGGGGGAGGAGTTTTTAGCTAAAGTGTGAGCGGATACCTGCCAAAACAACCTGCCCCCCCTAAAAAAAACTGGTTTTCATCAGTGGCAGAGGAGGGGTAGGAACAGCGGAGCCTCTGATCATAAGTGAATTTCAGCTTTAACTGCTTCGCAACCACCCTATAGCAGATATACTGCTACAGGGCGGCACGTGTGCACAAAATCACACATATACATATACTTACATTTCTGGGTAGTAGGCACCATTCGTGACCGTGGCTGTCAATCACCGAATCCCGGCCAGTGATAACTTGCTGGCGCCCGGTGAATCCTGAGCATCTCCGACTGGGAGGAGAACTGCTCGTGCACACTGCTTTGAATGGCTGTGTACAGCACAGTCATCCGAAGCAATGTGCTTACAGTGAAGCATACGGACACAGCCCAATATAAAACAGGACACAGTTAACCTTTTGATCACCCCTCATGTTAACCCTTCCTGACCAGTGCCATTAGTACAGTGTCAGTGCTTTTTTTTCCCCTCACTGATCACTGTATTGGTGTCACTGGGGATGTCAACGACATCAAGTCAGTTCCCGCTAGAGTCAGAATTCCTGCCGCAATCCCGCTATAAGTCGCTGATCGCTGTCATTACTAGTAAAAAGTAAAAAAGAAAAATTCCAGTATCTACAGTATCTCCCAGAAGTGAGTACACCCCTCACATTTTTGTAAATATTTTACTATCTTTTAATGTGACAACACTGAAGAAATAACACTTTGCTACAATGTAAAGTAGTGAGTGTACAGCTTGTAGAACAGTGTAAATTTGCTGTCCCCTCAAAATAACTCAACACACAGCCATTAATGTCTAAACAGCTGGTAACAAAAGTGAGTACACCCCTAAGTGAAAATGTCCAAATTGGGCCCAGTTAGCCATTTTACCTCTCCGGTGTCATGTGACTCGTTATTGTTACAAGGTCTCAGGTGTGAATGGGGAGCAGGTGTGTTAAATTTGGTGTTATCGCTCTCACTCTCTCATACTGGTCACTGGAAGTTCAACATGGCACCTCATGGCAAAGAACTCTCTGGGGATCTGAAAAAAAGAATTGTTGCTCTACAAAAAGATGGCCTAGGTAAAAGAAGATTGCCAAAAGCCTGAGCTGCAGCACGGTGGCCAAGACCATACAGCGGTTTAACAGGACAGGTTCCACTCAGAACAGGAAATAGATGTATGAGTGCTGCCAGCATTGCTGCAGAGGTTGAAGGGGTGGGGGGTCAGCCTGTCAGTGCTTAGACCATATTTAGCACACTGCATCAAATTGATCTTCATGGCTGTCATCCCAGAAGGAAGCCTCTTCTAAAGATGATGCACAAGAAAGCTCGCAAACAGCTTGCTGAAGACAAGCAGACTAAGGACATGGATTACTGGAACCATGTCCTGTGGTCTGATGAGACCAAGATAAACTTATCTGGTTTAGATGTGTCAAGTGTGTGTTGCGGCAACCAGGTGAGGAGTACAAAGACAAGTGTGTCTTGCCTACAGTCAAGCATGGTGGTGGGAGTGTCATGGTCTGGGGCTGCATGAGTGCTGCCGGCACTGGGGAGCTACAGTTCATTGAGTGAACCATAAATGCCAACATGTACTGTGACATACTGAAGCAGAGCATGATCCCCTCTCTTTGGAGACTGGACCGCAGGGCAGTATTCCAACATGATAAACGACCCAAAACACACCTCCAAGATGACCACTGCCTTGCTAAAGAAGCTGAGGGTAAAAGTGATGGACTGGCCAAGCATGTCTCCAGACCTAAACCCTATTGAGCATCCTCAAACAGAAGGTGGAGGAGAGCAAGGTCTCTAACATCCACCAGCTCTGTGATGTCGTCATGGAGGAGGACTCCAGTGGCAACCTGTGAAGTTCTGGTGAACTCCATGCCCAAGAGGGTTAAGGCAGTGCTAGAAAATAATGGTGACCACACAAAATATTGACACTTTGAGCCCAATTTGAACATTTTCACTTAGGGTTGTACTCACTTTTGTTGCCAGCGGTTTAGACATTAATGGCTGTGTGTTGAGTTATTTTGAGTGGACAGCAAATTTACACTGTTATAAAAGTTGTACACTCACTATTTTACATTGTAGTAAAGTGTCATTTCTTCAGTGTTGTCACATGAAAAGATAGAATAAAATATTTACACAAATGTGAGGGGTGTACTCACTTCTGGGAGATACTGTATTCAGCCATTTGTAAACTTTCACGTAAACTAATTAATTTACACGGGATTTTTTTTTTTTTAGCAAAGACATGTAGCAGAATACATTTTTGCCTAGATTTATGATTTGATTTTTAATTTTTTTTTACTGGACATGTTTAATAGCAAAAAGTCAAAAATATTGTTTTTTTTCTCAAAATTGTCAGTCTTTTTTTATTATAGTGCAAAAAAAATTAAAAAAAAACCGCACAGGCGATCAAATACCACCAAAAAAAAGCTTAATTTGTGGGGAAAAAAAAGAACGTAAGTTTCATTTGGATCAATGCTTTTTTTTGATCCAATGCTTTACATTGTAGAGGAGAGCAGTGGAGTCTTATTGATCCCATATCTCTCCATAAAGAGGACCTGTCACTAAATTCTATCACAAGGGATGCATGCATTTCTTGTGATAAGAATAAAAGTGATTACATTTTTTATTTTTTTTTTTTAAAGGACAGTGCAAAAAAACCCCCAAAACATTAAATAATAATAACAAAAAAAAAGTTTAAAGTGCTCCCGTCCTTGCATGTAGTGGTGGTGAATGCATACGTAGGCCATGCTCACATATGTAAACGGTGCTCAAACCACACATGTGAGTTATCACCATGAATGTCAGAGCAAAAGAAATAATTCTCGCACTAGACCTCTTCTGTAACTTTACACTGATAAACTGTGGAAAGTTTTAAAGCATCACCCATGGAAATGTTTAAGTACCGCAGTTTCACACCATTCCACGAGCCTGCGCAATTTTAAAGCATGACATGTTGGGTATCTATTTACTCGCCGTAACATCCTCTATTATATATTTTACTAAAAAATTGGGGTATATATTGGGGTTTTTTTTATCTGTATTTTTTTTTAAAAACAAAATATTCCTTTTTAAAAAATGCGCATTTCGGTTTTCGGCCAAGTGCATTTTGAATTTTTTGGCACCAGAATTTTCATTTCGGTGCACCACTAGTCCTGACCTCCTACTGATCAGCTGATTTTCTAACAGAATAGTGCACACACCACTGCACCAAAATGTCTATAAAACTAAAGTTCTTTCATTCTTCTTAGTCTGATGTACCTCTTGTATTTCTATGTCCTGACCTAGTTTTCGAATTCTAAGGGCTCATGTACACTGCAGCTGATAAACTCACGTTCAGGAGCTGTTCAGGGTTTTTTTTCAGCAGCCCCTGAACTCACCCTAATGTTTTCCTATGTGTCTATGTACACATCTTCGTTTACAAGCAGTTGAGTTTGCAATCTTTTTTTGAACACAGAAAACTTACATTCAGCAGTCGATTTTTATCAGCGTTTCAAACGTGGCAAATCGTGTTTATAAGCATTTTACATTTTTTTTTAACTCCATCAGTTTCCGATGCTGTCCAGAGCCTTTTTCTTCATCACAAAAAATGCATACAAAGCATTTTCAAGGTACTCAAATGGACAAAACACTGAACACAGGATGTTCCTACCAAGCTCGTCACACATTGTAATGACCAATTCACTCCTCAGACTTCTCCCACCCTTGGAAACAAAAGATATGTTAATGACCATTCACACCTCCAATTCCTCATGAAGACCCCCTGCCAGGTGGCCTTACTGACTCACTCCACCAGACACCTGTCCCACCCTTGGAAACAAAAGAAATGTTAATGAGCAACTCCCACCTGAGCTAATCTCAACACCTACTGCTGTCTCTGCTTCTACTCTCTGTATTTCTCTGAAACAGTCTGAAATAGTTAATAATTTACCACATTTCAGTGCATTCTGGGTGTTTGGTTCTCCTGTGCTTATCTTTAACCACTTGCCTACCGGGCACTTTTACCCCCTTCCTGCTCAGGCCCATTTTCAGCTTTCAGTGCTGTCGCACTTTGAATGACAATTGTGCGGTCATGCAACACTGTACCCATATGAAATTTTTATCATTTTTTGAGACAGATAGAGCTTTTTTTTGGTGGTATTTAATCACCTCTGGGTTTTTTATTTTTTCCTAAACAAAACCTGAAATTTTTGAAAAAAAAAGAGTTTTTTCTTAGTTTTTGTTTTTAAATTTTGTAAATAAGTGATTTTTCTCCTTCATTGATATGCGCTAATGAGGCTGCAGTGATGGGCACTGATAGGTGGTACTGATGGGCATTGACAGGCATCATTGATGGGCACTGAAAGGCAGCACTCACTGACAGGTGGCACTGACTGGCACTGTTAGGTGGCACTGATTGGCAGCAGACTGGCATTGATAGGTGGCACTGATAGGTGACACTGAAAGGCAGCTCAGATGAGCACTGATATGGGCATTGATGTGCACTGGTAGACACTGATATGTGGCATTGATGTGGCACTGGCAGGTGGCACTGATGAGTACTGACAGGTGGCATTGATGGACACTGACAGGTGGCACTGCTGGGGCTACACTGATCGTCAGTGCCCTGATGATCAGTGTACATGTCCTCTCCGAAGAATGTCGATTACTGGCTCTCCTCTCGAGCTGTCAGCGTGACAGCTCGTGAGGAGAGAAATGCCAATAACTGGCATTTCCCTATTTACATGAGATCAGCTGTGATTGGACACGGCTGATCACATGACCGAGTCGAAATCTTTGGCTCTTTCCGTTGATTGGTGATCCGCTGTGTCCGATGGACACAGCGCACCACCGATCGCACGGTGTGCGCTCCCGGAGCCGTGCATGCGCAATTAGAATGAGAGGACATCATATGATGTCCTCCCAGAATGAGAGAACCACTTTGCACCCGTCACTGCCTTATATGGCGGGCGGGAGGTGGTTAAAAAACGTTTCTAAACGCAAACATGCATAAACATGTTATGCAAACACAGCTAAACAGATGTTTTGTTAACCTACGTTTTCCAGCAGTCAGCTTCCATCGATCAGAAGTGTCCCGTGTACATGGGGCCTAACAGAATAGTGCACACACCATTCTAGTACCCCATTCAGAATAGCAGATCGCTGAGTTCATATGCTATAAAAATGCCTATGCAAGTAAAGTTCTTTCATGCGTCTTGGTCCAGAGCTCTTCTTGTATTTCTATGTCCTGACCTCCTAGTGATCAGCTGCTTTTCTAACAGAATAGTGCACACACCATTGCACAACCCCATTCAGAATTGCGGATCGTTGAGTTCATTGGGGACCACTCCCAGGTGAACTACTGCACCCCCAGCACTCCATGCAAGGTGACAGGTCCTGTCCAAGCCCCTGTGCCGCTAGCTGTAGCCCACTTATATTACACATTCTCATTCATACAACGACCAGCCTGTTGTTATATATACATGACACTAAAACACAACCCCCCCAGCCTAAACAGCAGCGGCTACCCCCCCACCACGAGCCCGCTCCATACATGACACCATACGGAACATGTGCAGCACACTGACAGAGAACAGCACTGTTATGTACGAAGAATAAGGTGTCAGGGCCGGAAATGGCAATGAAAGAAGACACTCACGGCGGTGCGGTGTGCAGCAGCAGACAGTCTATGTACAGCCGGTATGTACGGCGCTCCGTGCCAGCTCTGTGCTGCGGTGGCTGCGAGTCACATGGGACACGACGTCACCCATGTACGGGGGCTGGGCTAGGACAAACCATATGAAAGATAGGCCCACCGACGCCAGCTTGCGGTGGAGATGTGCTGGCGGGATTGTGAAAGGCGGGAACCTGATTCCATGAGGGGAGCTCGGTTCAGGAATACGGGCGACAGAATAATGTGTTCTTATCAGCTTACACTACTGTATCTCTATATAAGTGACTGGCTGGGTGACATTTTTTTTTGTGTGAAAATGCTTATCCCTTTACAAGGAGAGACGAGCTCCATTCTCAGTGAAGTATTCATCAGTATGTGGAATGGCTGCTGGTGTGGGAAGGTGTAGTATGTGACTAGGGTGTCCTTTTATCATGCAGCGGTAGATGACCGCTGCTCAGTTCTCCGGCATTCTCAGAGGAGAGAGTTCTCTGAATGCCATTTTATGAAGCGGTGTAGATCGCTTCTCTGAATGAAGGGAGAAGCAATTTACAAAGGCTTTGAACAGCTGGTTTACTACAATCTCGCGAGATTACAGTAAGAGATCAGTCAAACACAATTTACTAAGCAGAGGTAAATTATCGCTGCTTCGTTTGCGGTTCCTCCGATTCTCCAGCTCTGGGATGGAGAATCTGGAGGGAGAACACAGATCACCAGTGAAGGGCTGACATCACTCCTTCATATACTGGCCATCTGTGTGCTGAGATGATCAGCGGAGAACATGTTCTCCGCTGATCATCTGTTTCCTAAACCACTAATGATCGGAGATCAGCAACAATCCTCAGGATTGCCAATGATCTCCGTTTCATAAAAGGACACCTAGGTTCACACTTTTCGCATTTGGTTTGTTGTAGGCGTTTTATTATGTGCATTTATAGATGTGTTTTTGCTGTGTTCTTGGGTATAAATATTTTGTAAGGAGAAGTGAAAGAAGATTGAAGTCCGCAACATGGTGGCACATTTTTTTCCTACATATCTCTTTTAGCTTTCTGTGCAGTAGTCACAATAGGAACTGAGAGGAAATTCCTTGAAAGTGAGAATGCAGACTTCGTGTCCCCATTGGAAGAGTTCCTCTTTATTCCTGTTCTCGTGAATAAAATGCTGCTTTATACATTGACATACCTAGACACATTCCTTAGACCCAGTCTGTTCAGACAGTGAACTGATCATTTGGAAACTCGGGCAGTGCCCGAGGGCCCGGGGTCAGTAGGGGGTCCCATGAGATGCCCCTGGTACCTTTTTCATAGGCTTTTTTGAGTTTGGGCAAGGACACAGGGGCCCCATGAGTTGTCAGTCTGCGCCTGGACAGTATGGTCACCTGCTGACTTGGTACCATCCACAGGCACTTCACTTTTCAATAAGATACAGAAGTTGAATCCAATGCAATTTTACTTCAGCTAATTGCAGTACAGAGGATGTTTTTCTTTGTGAATAACATAGACTGAGGGAACATGGAAGAAACCAGGAGGGTTTAGCTAGGACTAAACTAACTAGCCCTAAACAAGAGGGGAGGACAGAGGAATATACCAAAATTACATTGTAAACTCATTGCAATGGCCTAAAACATAGATATCAAAATTTTACAAAACAATAGTAACTTAATGCAGTTCAATACAAGACAAAAAATACATGAGTGGGCCATAACACTCTCTGCCTAAAATCAAAAGATTTCACTATAATCCAAAATAAAAGCATAAAGAATGACTTGTCCTTGGACCTAAATAGGAGCAAGAGTAGGAGAATGTGCAAAAACCTATAAACAAGTCAAAAAACAGGTGTAGAGTGGGATGGTTTTGACATTGCAGACTTAATAACTGAAACAGACTTTGAGATGTTGAGTCACTTCTCAATGGGTGCCAAAGTAGGTGTAACAACATTGGGGTTGAAGTGGAAAAATATTGTCAGAAAGAATATTGGATTATTTTGTTGCCAGGAGGGTCTGCTTTTAACTTACGAAGTGGAGGACGCTCCTGTTTGGAGACTGGGGTGGAAGACTTGGATGAATCTCCTAGGATGTTGACTGTTAGCAAGATTCCTGGTGCCTTGCTTGAACTGTCTACCATGTTAGCTTGGATCTTGGTAGATACATTGGGGCAAAAAAGTATTTAGTCAGCCACCAATTGTGCAAGTTCTCCCACTTAAAAAGATGAGAGAGGCCTGTAATTGGCATCATAGGTAGACCTCAACTATGAGAGACAAAATGAGAAAAAAAATCCAGACAAACACATTGGCTGATTTGGAAATAATTTATTTGCAAATTAAGGTGGAAAATAAGTATTTGATCAATGTCAAAAGTTCATCTCAATACTTTGTTATATATCCTTTGTTGGCAACAACAGAGGTCAAACGTTTCCTGTAAGTCTTCATAGGGTTGGCACACACTGTTGCTGGTATGTTGGCCCATTCCTCCATGCAGATCTCCTCTAGAGCAGTGATGTTTTGGGGCTGTCGCTGAGTAACACGGACTTTCAACTCCCTCCAAAGGTTTTCTATGGGGTTGAGATCTGGAGACTGGCTAGGCCACCTTGAAATGCTTCTTACTAAGCCACTCCTTTGTTGCCCGGGCGGTATGTTTGGGATCATTGTCATGTTGGAAGACCCAGCCACGTTTCATCTTCAAAGTCCTGGATACTCTTGTTGGAACTTTCCATGTGAACCAGCATTAATGTTTTGCAGATGCCAGGTGTAGTTCCATTGATGAAAGGAGCAGCCTAAGGTTGCCGCTGGCCCACAATAAGCAACTCAGTAGTGTGTGAAATTGAAGGTGACTTAAGAGTAATTAGTAATGTTGTGCAGGATTGTGGCATTAGTAGATTCCTGGGCATCAATCGAAGGTTCAGTCTTATTGCTGCCAGAAGTATTTTGAAATATATGTTGCCTGCTGTAAGATGATTCTCTAATGTAGACTTGATCACTCACTGGTAGTCTTATTGGCTGTATTGTCATTTTTGAGCTCCTGCAGCACAAGTTTTGACAGATGCAGGGGGATGTCTTGGATTCTTCCAAGAAATGCTTTAAAAGCGTACACACTGAGTGAACTCTATTTCGAAATGGAGTGAGGAATGGCCTGACTTACACTGTGTGCACAATTATAAGGCAAGTGAGAGGGGGCGCATGCGTGGTCGGCTCCGGGATGGACGTGTTGTAACCAGAGCTCCATCCATCCGCCAGCACAGACGTGGCTCACACTGACCCCAGGGATTACCGAGTGCCCGATCCAAGACATAAGGATCACGGAACACCCTGCAGACCATGCCACACCTCCGCAAAGCTCCAGGACAGCCAGGAAAGCTCACAAGCTTCTTCCATGCTGTCACCTCATGCAGCCAAGATGGCGCCAGCTGCATAGCAAACGCCCACAGCTCCTACGAGGGGGACAACACATCACAGCATCTGGATCCCAGGCTCAGAGCACCACTGTACCCAGGAGACCTGGGTGAGTCCTCTCCTCCCCTGTCTCCCACCACAAGCAGCCCGGCCAAATCCGGACCCAGACTGGATACTGACTCCCCTCCTGACAGTCAGCCTTCTCACAAATGCTACCTCACAATACTACTCCATCTTTAATCGAATCTTTCCCTGCTTCTGACCAATCTATCACTGAAATATCCATGAAAAACATGCTTCTTTCTCTGCGACAAACACTCAACAAACATCTGACAGCATCACTATCCCAAATATCAAATGTGGTACAAAAGCAAGAACACCGTTTACACCATATTGAGAACAAAATGGAAGAAATATATACAGTGCGTAACGACCTGATTGATGCACATGCAGACCATGCAGCTGATATTGAACAAATAATCCTTAAATTAGCGGACCTAGAAGACCTTTCCAGGCGCAACAACATTAAATTCAGAGGTATCCCTGAATCCATTACCAACGATACTTTGGTGCCATATATCCAACAATATATGAAACGCCTCATACCATCACTCACGAATGTGGAGCTTGCCATAGATCGAGCGCACAGGATACCCAAACCATCGTTCCTACCAGCCTCAATCCCCAGAGATGTTTTGGCATGCATACACTTTTACCACGTAAAAGAAAAAATGTCAGCTGCCAGAAACCCCTCTTCACTCCCGCCATCCCATGCAAATATCAAATTATTCGCTGATTTGTCCAAAGCCACACTCCTCAACCACAAAAAGCTCGGCGTCATAGCCAAAGTATTGCGGAACCATGGAATAGGCTACCAATGGGGCTTCCCCACAAAACTTACCTTCAAACATCACGGTAAAATCTACACCATCAAAAATTTAGAAGCAGGCATCGAACAACTAAAGGCCTGGAACATAATACCTGTGGAACCTCACCACTCCACCTCCGCCAATACGCAGCAAATGGATGCAGAGTCGTCCTGATCCACCACATCTTTAAACTATAAAATACCCACTATCTTGGGCACTTTCCCTTACTCTACTAATTGCTGGCAAACGACCCTATATTGAATATTTCCACGTTGCAAGATACCTTCCAGCATGACCTCTCACGGTCAATGCTTGTTCATACCCCCCCCTGTTTAGAAGTAGCAAGCCACGCTACTCATGTTACTTGTATTTTTCGTAAGGTTTTTTTTTACCCTCTCTACTCCCCTCTCCCTCCTGTACCACCAGTTCTCTGATCCAACACAACAAGGAAAACATCACGTGACCCAGCGATTGAACCAAAACCACACCACCCTATCTTTGGAAGATCGCCACCTACAACCACAGAACGCTCACCTTCCTCTACAAGTCCATAAACAACTCTCCTACCCATCTAATCCAGTTAACAACCTACGAAATGATTAACATATCATCGCTCAATGTCCATCTCCTAAACTCCCCCTTCAAGAGGTCAATGCTCCTGAAATAAACTCGCTCCCTACACGCGGACGTACTTTTCCTACAGGAAACACACTTTGCGTCAATCAAAATTCCTAAATTCAATCTCCAATGCTTCTCCCATGTATCCATGGCAACAAACCCCAAGAAAAGAATGGTGTCATTACAGCTATAAAGGACTCTATCCGATTTCACCACATCTCAGAAACAGCAGACCCTCAAGGTTGCTATCACATCCTCATCTGCATAATCAACAAAATTCTTTATACTCTGGTCAACGTCTGCGGCCCTAATACCAACCAACTACAATTTTACAACAAACTTCAATCAATCATTTCCTTCCAAAAACAAGGCAGACTCCTCATCGGTGGAGACTTCAACATTGGCAACCCACTTCTGGACCCTTCCTCCAACAAACTATCTTCCAAACATAACTTCAACCACTTTTTACACAACAACGACCTCTACGACATTTGGCGATGCCAACATAGCACAGAAAAAGACAATACCTATTACTCCCCATCCCACCTATCCTACTCCAGAATCGACATCTTCGTCACAGACAAACGGACCCTATAACACATAACCTCCTTAACAATTGGCACCATAGCATGGGCAGATCACGCTCCAATCAACATCACCCTTGACAACAATCAACACTCTTCAATTGCTTGAATCTTGAGACTAAATTCGGCAATACTGAAGAACCCAGATGACAAAAAACATTTGCTGGATGTGCACAACATGTTTTTTGAACTTAACGACACACCTGATATCTCTATAACCACATTATGGCCCATTACGTGATGAGTAGCGACTGAAAATGTACATACTACCAAAAATTCTGTACATATTCCGCACACTCCACATCCCCATTCCCAATATTTTCTTCTCTAAACTGCAAGCAATCCTGTCCAACTTTCTCTGGAACTCTAAAAAACCCAGATGTACCACAAATCTTTTAATATGTCCAACATCTAGAGGAGGAGCAGGTCTCCCATACCTAAAATCCTACTACAATGCCACTCTTCTTTACCAAATATATTTTTGGTGGCACCCAACAAAAGAAAAATCATGGTCTACCATGGAAACACTCCCATATCTCCTGCTCATACTCCCGAAACATACTCTTCATACCACAAACACCGCAAACCAAATGTCTACTTAAACACCCATGTATCCAAGCCTCACTTCAAGCCTGGTACGACCTAACCACTAACTTTGCAGAAACCAAACACATACCCACCACAATTAACATACTACACCTCAGTACTTCCTCCCTAAATCTATTACAATGGGAAAACTGTGGCCTATCTAACATAAAAGACCTCTACACGGACCACAAAATAGTCTTTCCAGATTCTTCAAAATAAATTTAACCTGCCAGCTGCTGAATACTTCACCTACATGAGAAAAGTTAACTGCTTACGAACGATAAACATACCTCATTTCACGAAAATTCCTACCACTGTATACCAATTCTTTAACAAAACAAAATACCCGGGTAAAGGTATTTCCACCTTCTACACACACACAATAAATTCACAATTTACCCTACAAACTACCTCTCTAACTAACTGGGAGAAAATTCTCTCACAACCGACAACACCACATTCGTGGGAAAAAAACTTCTGCATTACCCATAAAGCTTCTCGATGTAGCTCTCATTGGGAATCGTACCTAAAAATTCTACACCAATGGTACTTAACACCCGTTAAACTCTCACTGTACTACCCACAACACTCCTCCTCCTGTTGGAGACAATGTGGAGAAATAGGCTCAACACTCCATATACTATGGACATGCAAATCACTCTCATTATCTGTAGCTAAAATCAACATTACTAAGTTGTGGAATACTACTAAAACCCCTTCCCTCACTTCACTGATAACAGACCTTGACTTCCAATGTGACATGGAAAGAAGATCAGCCCTCAACAACTCCACCCACCACACATTTAAGTTCCAATGGTCTCGATGGCTACAAAATCCAAATTGTTCTGTAAAAATCTGATAACCTAATTGTAAACTACCATGACCCCTATGCCTAGACTGGTGCACCCACCCTTCCCCTCCCTTTCCTCTCCATCACCACTCCTCTATCCCTGTTCTTCATCCCTCCCAGATCACCTACACATCTCAACATGGTTCAGAACATACCGAGCATAACTCTCATGCTAACGCTATATACATCACTATTATCCCCAGCCAACTGGTGGGGAACATATTTCATACTAAGTTGTACTTTTAATGAACCGTACATACATGCTTTATGTCATGAAATTCTTCAATAAAAACTATTGAAATTATAAGGCAAGTGAGTATTTTGACCAAATCATCATTTTTATGCATATTGTCCACCTCCAAGCTGTACAAACTTGAATGCTTATTGGATTTAAGCATATGAGGTGATGTGTATTTGTGTAAGGAGGGAGGGTGTGGCCTAAGGAGATCAACACCCTATATCAAGGTGTGCATACTTTTTAGGCAGCTTCTTTTCCTCAGACAAAAAAGGGCCAAAAAAGATTTAACTGACTCTGAACAGTCACAAATTGTAAAATGTCTTTTAGAGGGGTACATCGCTTTTGAAGTTGCTAAGATATTTGGGCATGATCACAGAACCATCAAACATTTTGTTGCAAATAGTCAAGAGGGTCTCAAGAAATGTGTTTAGAAAAGGACGCAAATTAAGTGCCAAAGATTTGAGAAGAATCAAACAGGAAGCTACCAGGAACCCATTCTCCAGTGCTGTCATATTCTAGAACTGCAACCTACCTGGAGTGCCCAGAAGTACAGGGTGTTCAGTGCTCAAAGACATGGCCAAGGTAAGGAAGACTGAAACCCAACCACCACTGAACAAGACACATAAGTTGAAACTTCAAGACTGGGCCAAGAAATATCTTAAGACAGATTTTTCAAAGGTTTTATGGACTGATGAGATGAGTGACTCTTGACAGACCACATGGATTGTCCTGTGGCTGGATCTGTACGGGGCACAGAGCTGCTTTTCGACTGAGATGACAGCAAGGTAGAGTTGGGGTACTGGTATGGGTTGGTATTATTAAAGATGAGCTAGTTGGACCTTTTCGGGTTGAAGATGGACTCAAAATCAACTCCCAAACCTACTGCCAGTTTTTAGAAGACACTTTCTTCAAGCAGTGGTACAGGAAAAAGTGCATCTTTCAAGAAGACCATGATATTTATGTAGGGCAATGCTCCATAGCATGCTTCGAAGTACTCCACTGTGTGGCTAGCCACTAAAGGCCTTAAAGATTGGTCAGATTTTTTTTTTTTAACCGCTTGCTGTCCGGCCGCTGTATATAAACAGCCGGACGGTGGCAGTCCAGGGGCGGGTTGCCATTCATAAACTGCGCCCACCATTTTGGACTGTGCACGCTCCCTGGGAGCGCGCAGCACCTCGACCCGGTGCCCGCTGTGTCTTCCGGACACAGTGCAACACTGATTGTTGTATGGGACCTCTGTGCAAGGTCCCAATCGTGATCACTGGCCAATCAGTGATCACATGAAAAGTGGTAAGCAAGATGTCACTTCTGACATCATTGCTTACTACGTGTGAAATCTGTGAATGATCACAGAGGTCACATGGTACAAGGCTTTTAACAACAGCCTTGTACCATGTGAAAAGCTGTGACCAATCACAGCTCACACACTATTTCTCAATGGCTGCAAGAATGCAGCCAGAGAGGAGAAATTATTATTTTTACAGCCTTTTATGGGTGTAAAAGCAATCAGCGTAAAAAAAAAAATCTTCATCACCCCCCACAAGTAGTAGTGTCACCATGGTGACACTGTACTGCTAGGGTGACAGTATGTAAAAAAAAATAATAATATAAAATAAAAATGTAAAAAAATTCTTTTAAAAAATTATAATTGTTGGTTATAAATAGAGATGAGCGAATCGAACATGACGAAGTGGAATTCGTTTCGAAGATTAGGAAAAATTTGATTCGCGCCGAATCCGAAAATTAGCAAACTTCGGATGCACGAATCGAATTTTCCCAAAAATGGCGGCGACATACGTGGCGACGGAGCGGGGATCTCTGGGAAGGCGCGCAGACAAGGCGCGCTGACCCATAATGCATTCATTCATGACATGTGATCGCATTAGCCAATCAGCAGCCAGCCAGCCAGCACTGTGTAATGGTGGAGCTATAAATCGCGGCCATCTTAGAATTCTCCATTAGCCTCCGGTCATTCAAGAGAGACAGACCTGTCTGTATTAGGGACAGAGTTAGGGCCACAGAATCGTTACTCAGGGACACAGAATTGTTACTCAGGGACACAGAATTGTTACTCAGGGACACAGAATCGTTACTCAGGGACACAGAATCGTTACTCAGGGACACAGAATCGTTACTCAGGGACACAGAATCGTTACTCAGGGACAGACACAGAATCGTTACTCAGGGACACAGAATCATTACTCAGGGACACAGAATCGTTACTCAGGGACACAGAATCGTTACTCAGGGACACAGAATCGTTACTCAGGGACAGACAGAATCGTTACTCGGGGACACAGAATCGTTACTCGGGGACACAGAATTGTTACTCGGGGACACAGAATCGTTACTCAGGGACACAGAATCGTTACTCAGGGACACAGAATCGTTACTTTCTGCTACAAAACCACTATTGTACGTTCAAAGAGTTAAATCCTGTTTTATGTTTGGGGTGCTTATTGAATTAAAGAGTATGTCAGACAACACGCAGAGGAGTGGCAGAGGAGGCAATGTTTCAGAAGCGAGCAGACGTGGCAGCAGAGGAAGGGGTCGAGGCAGCACTAGTCGCAGCCAGAGGCCAGTGCTCCCGGTGTCATCCAGCGGTCGTGTCTCCACCGACAACCCTGCCGTCATCGATTGGTTGACTCGGTCGTCTTCCTCTTCCCAGGTCACCTCTGACACCTACAGCCAACGGTCGGTGGGTACGTCAGACACAACCGTTAGTTGGCATGGCCCGGGAGCAAGCCCACTGAAATCACGTGTCCTCTACCTGCCCCTGTCCTTTGGTGTTCCCTCACCAAGCGAAGTATCGCATGCTGTGGGCTCAGCCCCACTGTACAGTGAGGAAGAGCTAACAGAGGGCGGTCAGGAACGGGGGGAGACATCCGCCTCTTCAGCAGCCAGGCGAAGAAGTACTGGCGAGGAGAGTGGCTTGGTAGCCGGTCTAGAGACAGGTCTGTCTCCTGACCCACACGCAGCCGAGGGGGCTAGTAGTGACGCGGAGACCCTAATTGATGATGATGAGGCTGATCGCACTTGGCAGCCTCGTCGTCATCAGGCTATTGCTTCCGCATCATCAGGAGAAGAGGGTGCCAGCTTGCCAGCGAGCAAAACAGTCGGTGGGTTGCCCAGGAGGCAGCAGGGTCGCAGCAGTGTCAGTGGAGGCAAACGGCCACGGAGTAGAGCACCAGCTCCACTGCAGCCTACCACCACGGCCAGTAGTGGTGCCGGTGTGCACGGAGGAAGTAGCAGTCAGCCAGTGAGGAGTAGCGGGGGCAAAGTTTCCTACTCGGCGGTGTGGCAATTTTTCGTCAAGCCGCCCGAGGAAGTAAACGTAGCCGTATGTCGACTATGTGGCCAGAAAGTCAAGCGTGGCCAGGGGGCCCATGTTGGGACTACAGCGTTGCGTCAGCATATGCAGCGTCACCATTCGGTGGCCTGGGAAAACCGTGATAAAGATACGGCGGTTCTGCCTGCCCCAGCCACGCTCCATCACCCGCTCCGTTACTTGCTCTGTCACCCGACGTCAATCGCCCTCTATCAGCCAGTCAAGGCTCCAACACCTCTGCTGAGGGGAGTTGTCGCTCGTTGGCATCTTCCGCTCGTTCAGATGCTCCTTCTGCTACTCCTCTTCACGGATTCCGTCAGCAGTCTTTCTTGGAATCCGTTTCCAAGAGACAACAGTTTGCGAGCACGCACCCGACGGTGCAGAAGCTGAACGTCCTCCTGTCCAAGTTGCTGGTGCTGCAGTCCCTCCCTTTCCAAGTGGTGGACTCAGCACCTTTCCGAGAAATGATGGCTTGTGCCGAGCCGCGGTGGAGAGTGCCAAGCCGGGATTTCTTTGCCAAAAAGACAGTGCCAGCCCTGCATTCACATGTAGAAGAGATGGTGGGCCAGTCTTTGAGCATGTCGGTCTCTGCCAAAGTGCACGGCAGCGCCGACGTGTGGAGCTGTAACTACGGTCAGGGACAGTACATGTCCTTTACGGCCCACTGGGTGAACGTGGTGCCGGCACAGCCGCACCAGCAACTTGGACAGGTCACGCCGCTTTTGCCTCCACGTTTGCACGTCCTTGGTCCAGCAAAGATGTCCGCCTCTACCACCTCTTCTTCCGCCGTGTCCTCAGCCGCCACCCCCGTGCCAAGTCCCATTACCCGACCGGCATATCACATGTGCAGGGCGCAACGGTGTCACGCTGTGCTGCACCTGGTATGCCTTGGCGAATGTAGTCACACAGGGGAGGAACTTCTGAGTGTAATGAACAGAGAAATCGACAGATGGCTGTCTCCGCGCAAACTGAAAATCGGAACCATGTTGACCGACAACGGAAAGAACATGGTGTCTGCTCTGCGTCAAGGAAGGTTGTGCCATGCGCCATGCATGGCTCACGTGTTCAAACTGGTTGTCAAGCGGTTCCTAAAATCCACCATCCCACTGCAAGACATCCTTAAAATGTCACGTAAACTTTGCATGCATTTCAGCCATTCCTACACCGCAAAGCACACCCTCCTTGAGCTGCAGCGGCAGAACGGAATTCCACAGCATCGCCTGATCTGCGACGTTGCAACAAGGTGGAATTCAACCCTACATATGTTAGACCGCCTTTACGAACAGCGAAAGGCCATCACCGATTTCCTGATGTTACAAGCGGATAAAGGTACTCCCCTGTGTAACTTAGATGTCAGCCATTGGCAGCTCATGCGTGACACCTGCCGCTTGCTCAGGCCCTTTGAGGAGGCCACGCTATTCGTGAGTCGGCAGGACTATGGGATGAACGACGTCATTCCTCTGTTGCACGTCCTGGAACAAATGCTGTTAACAATGGCTGGTCAGGGTGCGGTAGACGTGGCGCACAGATCTCAACGCCACATGACCCCTGTGGGGGCAGGACAGGAAGAAGAGGAGGAGGTAGAGGAGGACATTGGTGCTCAGGAATTATTGAGTGAAATGGGTGGTTTTTCCACTCAGCGGACAGGAGTGGAGGAGCAGGAGCATCTGGTAGAGGAGGAGGAGGAGACAGAGGACCCAGACGCACCGTACTATCGACGACTATCAAGAGTCCAATGGCAGAGTGGCGGAGCAGAAGCAGCTTCAATTGAAGGCCATACACAGGCCTAGGTTTAAAAGTCCCTCACAGTTAATTCCAATAACGAACTCTACTCCTCCGTGCAATCTACTTACGAGACCCTGGGCAGGTCTGGGTCCAATTTGTGGTAGAGACTGGTTTTGTTCAGCCATGCTTGAGCGAGTAATAACAGGTCTGTGCTGCCCTTTGGTGTCTGGCTTAATGCGCACAACACTGAACGTCCCAGCGTTTGTCAACGATTTGCCGTTAAGTGATGCAAACCCGCTGAACCACGTTCATGAGGAGCCGGTACAGGGGGCCATGAATCAGTATGGACCTGGCAGCAGCGTGAGCAGACGACAGAGGCACATGGCGCAGGGTGGCGGTGTAGGCAGCATTATTCTGAAGCCATACACAGGCCTAGGTTAAAAAGCGGAAGCCGTCAGCAGCGTGAGCAGATGACAGAGACACATGGCGCAGGGTGGCGGTGGATGCAGCAGTATTCGGAAGCCAAACACAGGCCTCGGTTAAAAAGCGGAAGCCGTCAGCAGCATGAGCAGACGACAGAGGCACATGGCGCAGGGTGGCGGTGGAGGCAGCAGCAATGGAAGGCCATACAGCACCCTATCACAAAATGGAACCCACCAACAGTGTAAGGAGACCTGAAAGTGGCACATGGCAGAGTCTGGCGATGAAGTCAGCAGCAATGGGAGGCCGTACTGGGACCCATGACACACTCTGGACCTGGCAGCAGCAAGAGGAGGCGGTACAGGGGCCCATGGCAGAGTGGCGAAGCGTAAGCAGCTTAAATTGAAGGCCATACAGAGGCCTATGTTAAAAAGTCCCCCCAGCAGCAGCGTGGGGAGACGACTATTAGTCGTCTCCCCACGCTGCTGCTGGGGGGACTTTTTAACATAGGCCTCTGTATGGCCTTCAATTTTAGCTGCTTACGCTCCGCCACTCTGCCATGGGCCCCTGTACCGCCTCCTCATGCTGCTGCCAGGCCCGTAATCTGCCATGGGCCCCCGTACCGACTCCTCATGCTGCTGCCAGGCCCGTAATCTGTCATGGGCCCCTGTACCGCCTCCTCATGCTGCTGCCAGGTCCAGAGTGTGTCATGGGTCCCTGTACGGCCTCCCATTGCTGCTGTCTCCATCGCCACACTCTGCCATGTGCCACTTTCAGGTCTCCTCCCACTGCTGGTGGGTTCCATTTTGTCATAGGGTGCTGTATGGCCTCCCATTGCTGCTGCATCCACCGCCACCCTGCGCCATGTGCCTCTGTCGTCTGCTCACGCTGCTGACGGCTTCCGCTTTTTAACCTAGGCCTGTGTATGGCTTCCGAATACTGCTGCCTCCACCGCCACCCTGCGCCATGTGCCTCTGTCGTCTGCTCATGCTGCTGACGGCTTCCGCTTTTTAACCGAGGCCTGTGTTTGGCTTCCGAATACTGCTGCATCCACCGCCACCCTGCGCCATGTGTCTCTGTCGTCTGCTCACGCTGCTGACGGCTTCCGCTTTTTAAACTAGTCCTGTGTATGTCTTCCGAATACTGCTGCCTCCACCGCCATCCTGCGCCATGTGCCACTTTCAGGTCTCCTTACACTGTTGGTGGGTTCCATTTTGTGATAGGGTGCTGTATGGCCTTCCATTGCTGCTGCCTCCACCGCCACCCTGCGCCATGTGCCTCTGTCGTCTGCTCACGCTGCTGACGGCTTCCGCTTTTTAACCGAGGCCTGTGTTTGGCTTCCGAATACTGCTGCATCCACCGCCCGCCCACTGCTGCTGCCAGGCCCGTAATCTGTCATGGGCCCCTGTACCGCCTCCTCATGCTGCTGCCAGGTCCAGAGTGTGTCATGGGTCCCTGTACGGCCTCCCATTGCTGCTGTCTCCATCGCCACACTCTGCCACGTGCCACTTTCAGGTCTCCTCACACTGCTGGTGGGTTCCATTTTGTCATAGGGTGCTGTATGGCCTCCCATTGCTGCTGCCTCCACCGCCACACTGTGGCTCCACACTCTGGTTTTGGCCCCGTGACTGCCCAAATGAGTGATGTGTGCGGTGATTCTAAGATCGACGGCACTCATCTGCATGTCATACTGACTGACAGTATTAGTTCTCTTCCCCAGCAGACTCCAAGGGCATTTAAATTAAAGGTACAGTGTTCTGCACTAATATAAAGGCTCTCTGAAGCCTAGAAACACCCTTTTTATAAGTTAAATTCGCAGCGAATATATTCGCCTCGAATCGAATTTATTCGGCGAATCAGCCGAATCGAATTTTTGAATAATTCGCTCATCTCTAGTTATAAACTAATTTGGGTTATTTTTTTTTTTTTTTACTAAAAAGATAACTGAATTCATTTTGGCCAAGATTTATGATGAAATATTATTTGTTTGCAAAATTTTATAAGAAAAACACTTTTTTTCAAAATTTTTTGACTTTTTCATTTATATAGCAAAAAAAAAAATAAATCCCAGTGGTGAATAAATGCCACCAAAATAAAGCTTTATCTGTCTCAAAAAATGCTAAAAAATTCATATGGGTACAGTGTTGCATGATCGTGCAATTGTCATTCAAAGTGCGATGGCTCTGAAAGCTGAAAATTGGCCTGGACAGGAAGGGGGTAAAAGTGTTTGGACTTGAAGTGGTTAAAGGCACTGCTCTTGTGCCTTGTGGACCTTTGGGATGTTTCTCCCCAACAGATGCATGATGCACATTTTCTTCAAATGCTGGTGTCCGGAAGGGGTTCACTTGCAGGTGGCACTGTGGCTTCCAGACCTATAGGATGTAGTTCTGGTGTCCACTAGCAGGTGTATCTCAGCAGCCAAAAGCTCATGGTAATTAGGCATCACCTGATGCTCATTGCAGGAAGTGTAGTAAAACCTTGCCTGTGCTTCTCCTTTTTGCAATGAAATCAGCAGGTTACCCGATTTTGAAATCGTGTGACTTCACTGCAAGTTGCACAATTTCAAAATTGGCTTTAATGTGACCCGGGGGGGGGGGGGGGGGGGGGGGGGGGGTTAGGGGTCAATTTATCAATAGGTAAATACAGCATGGATTTTTGAGTTAAAACAACTCATGCGTCATTTATATCAAAAGTAGTAAGTTTGCTAAAAAACATGCATTATTTACCGAATGCATTAAATATTTATGTTTTGCAATTAAATTTTGCATTATTTTTGGTGTTTTTTTTCCACAATTTTTTTTTTTTGCAGGCTACCATTTCACCAGAATGCACACATCAATACTGTGAAACTAAACATTGTAGTATGCTTTCATTCACAAAATGATCTCCCTCTGACGACAAAATGTTACAATTTATTTTCATTCCTGAGCTCAGAGAACATTTTTACACTGATACATTGTATAGTTTTTACTTTCTGGCCAGTGCAGTTCCTCTAATTGTTATTCTGTATATTTCTTAAATACTGCTAGCAAACACCTGGTGATAAATAACGAATGTGTGTGTTTTTTAACCACTTGCCCTCCTGAGGATTTACCCCCCCCCCTTCTTGACCAGGCCATTTTTTTGTATTATGGCGCTGTGTTACTTTAACGGACAATTGTGCAGTCATGAAATTTTCGTCTTTTTTTCCCATGAATTGAGCTTTTTTTCGGTGGTATTTGATTGCCTGTGCATTTTTTTTTTAAATGATTTTTTTGCGCTATAAAAAGACTGACAATTTTGAGAAAAAACTATATTTTTGACATTTTGCTATTAAACGTGCATTAAAAAAATCTAATTTTGTCACAAATTTAGGCCAAAAATGTATTCTGCTACGTTTTTGCAAAAAAAAAAAAAAAACCCAATACGTGTAGATTAATTGGCTTATGTGAAAGTTATAGCATTTACAAATGGTGGTATATATACTGGAATTTTTTTTATAGCGGGACTGCGGTGGGCATTCTGATACTGGGGGGAAATTGACTTGGTGTCACTGACATCCCCATTGACACTAATACTAGTGATCAGTGCTAAAAAAAAACACTGACACTGTACTAATGGCCCTGGGTAGAAAGGGGTTCACATGAGGGGCGATCAAAGGGTTAACTGTGTACTGGGTGTTTTATTATGGGGCCATGTGTTTGTGTTTCACTGTAAGCTCACAGCCATGCAAAGCATGGTGCACGAGCTGACAGGCAGGAGAACTATTTTGTTTGTAAGCAGTTCTCCCCGTCGGAGATCCTTGGCAATCACTGGCCGGGACCTGGTGACTGGCGGCCGTGAATGGCGGTGTGGGTAGGGCGCGTGCATGCCTTGCGTGCACCTCTACCCGGAATTGTTAAATCACGTATATACAGTTGTGGCCAAAATTATTCAACCCCCAATGCTGTAAAGGGGTTTAGGGACTATAGTGTACATTTGGAATTGTATTCAGAATCAAATCCTACAAGGACGTTGTAACTACCCAAATGCAACTAAAATGACATCAATTGTTTATGTAATACAGTAGTAAATGGTTCTTATGTGGTTTCTTCATTGCCACAATTATTCAACCCCTTAAAGACTACCACTCTGAAGAACAGAGGTTCATACAGGTGCTTTCCATCAGGTATTGAAAACACCTGTGGATGTCACCGAGCAGCAATCAAGCATAATAAGCACCAATTAGGCAGCTTTAAAATGACTGTGATACTCAGCTCCTTCTAGACATTTACTGGTGTGGTTACAAACATGGTGAAGGCAAGAGAATGGTCCAGGAAGACAAGAGAAGAGGTGATTTCTCTTCACAGGAAGGGCAATGGCTATAAGAAGATTGCAAAGATGTTAAACATACCAAGAGACACCTTAGGAAGCATCATTCGCAAATTCAAGGCAAAGGGCACTGTTGAAACGCTACCTGGTCGTGGCAGAAAGAAGATGCTGACTTCGACTGCTGTGCGCTACCTGAAGCGTAGAGTGGAGAGAAGTCCCCGTGTGACTGCTGAGGAACTGAGAAAAGATTTGTCAGATGTGGGTACAGAAGTTTCAGCCCAGACAATAAGACGCACACTGCGTAATGAAGGCCTCCGTGCCAGAACTCCCAGGCGTACCCCCTTGCTGTCTCCAAAGAATAAGAAGAGTCGACTGCAGTATGCCAAAAGCCATGTGGACAAACCACAAAAGTTGTGGGATAGTGTTCTGTGGACTGATGAAACAAAATTAGAACTGTTTGGGCCCATGGATCAACGCTATGTTTGGAGGAGGAAGAACAAGGCCTATGATGAAAAGAACACCTTGCCTACTGTGAAGCATGGTGGAGGGTCAATCATGCTTTGGGGCTGTTTTGCTTCTGCAGGTACAGGGAAGCTTCAGCGTGTGCAAGGTACCATGAATTCTCTTCAGTACCAGGAGATATTGGATGGAAACGTGATGCAGTCCGTCACACACCTGAGGCTTGGGAGACGTTGGACCTTTCAACAGGACAATGATCCCAAGCATACCTCCAAGTCCACTAGAGCATGGTTGCAGAGGAAAGGCTGGAACATTTTGGAGTGGCCATCGCAGTCACCAGACTTAAATCCGATTGAGAACCTCTGGTGGGACTTAAAGAAAGCAGTTGCAGTGCGCAAGCCTAAGAATGTGACTGAACTGGAGGCCTTTGCCCATGAAGAATGGGCGAAGATACCCGTAGATCGCTGCAAGACACTTGTGTCAAGCTATGCTTCACGTTTAAAAGCTGTTATAACTGTAAAAGGATGCTGTACTAAGTACTAAGATTGAATGTCACTTGGGGGTTGAATAAAACTGATAATGCTGTGAGCACAGAAAAGACATTTGTGGTTATTTCATTATAACTGTTATGTTATATTTGTCTGACCTACAAGTGCCTCTTTAATGTAAATGTAAGCAAGATGACTGAATGATCAAAAGCAATGTCAAACTGGCCAAAACACTCAATTTCAGTGGGGGTTGAATAATTTTGGCCACAACTGTATACATGTGATTTTGCGCACCCCTGCCACCCTGTAACAGTAATTCTGCTATAGGGTGGATGGGAAGCGGTTAATGAATCGACTTTAATGATTTATCTCATTTTTTTGCGGTATTTATCGTACTATTTTAACAAATGTGCGATGTTTACCTCACATTCGATATTTTACTTTGATTAATTGACTTATTATCTCATGTGATTTATGCAAATGAGTCACGCGACTGTTATCGCATGCGGTAAGCTGGAGTGAATTGACCCCTTAACGTTACAAACAATATTAAAACACCCCAGGGGATACAGTTATACATCTAATAAGTAAAATGATATATCAGGATTTCTAGCCATCTAGTGGACAAATTAACCCACTGACTGTGCAAACAGTTAATGAGAGGTGAGTATTTAATCCAAACTACATGCTCTGGGCCGGTCCCTAGATAAAGTACATTTTGGAAATAAAATGCAAAATTCATAAAGAAAATAGATACATCTTGCTCCATCCTGAATCCATCCATCATGATTTCTCATCTTGACCATCATCCTCTTTGTCATATCTTGCGATCAGACTTCACCATTATGCTCCCAGACAGCACGCTCCATTGATTTCCCTGAAGGTTTCACCGGAGTGTTGCTATTCATTTATGATCACTTTCTGGGTAACGTATAATCTGATCGTTACCTTGAAAACTCCCATCCTACTCCTGAACATAATTTGCCTAGATACATTTCCTTATTTGTGTGCTAGAGTTTGATAATACTTTTCACTTACAATCCCTTAGAAAATAAGTAATCAAATCCAAGCTATTTTATTACAGTTTATAGATAGACTTGACCTTTTTATTCTGCAGCAGATGAAACAAGGGGGCCGGCCTGATAAATACAGATCTAGTTGTCTGTTAGGTTAGATTATTGGTACTCTGTACCTTGGTTATGAAACCTACAAGTGGACAGTAAATTTATTAAATTTATCTTCTTGTCAGGCATACAATTTTAGCTGTATAAGACTTGGTTTTAGTTGTGAAACATACATTTTATGTATCTATGTCATACTATTAATCCTGCTGCTATACGTGATTGTTAGTGACTTAATTGTAAAATTAATCTTAATTTATTTTTCGATCTCTGTAGTCCATACTTGCACACAGGAAAAGCACTGCTGAAGGAGGTTCAACAGATGCTTGAAGTCCATATTATTGAGGAATCACAGCGCGAAAGGTTGAGCCCAATTGTGTTGTTATGGAAGCTCAATGGGACTCTGCAGTTTTGTAATGATTTCAGAAAACTCAGGGAGGTATTGAAGTTCAATGCATATCTGATGCCCCAAGTAGGCTAACTGATAGTATACCAGGCTAGTCCCAACCTATCAGCTTAGAACTCATCAAGGAAGGCAGGAAGATAACTTTAAGGAAGCCAGAAAAGGGACCAAATTTTTTCACTCCAGAGGATCACTTCCAGTATAAAAGAATGCTGTTTGAGTTGCATTCTGCCTCGGCTGTTTTTTAGTGGGCAATGGATAAAACACTACTCCTTCATTGGCAATACATCTTGGTGTATTTGGATGACAATATTATCTTTAGTACAGACTGGAAGTTCCATCTTCCCTGAGTTCAGGCTATTTTTTATTCTCTAAGAGGAATGGGTTTACCATTAATCTGGAAAAGGGCCATTGTTATGGAAGAGACCAGGCACCTAGGGTATATTTTGGCTAGGGGTTTGGTGAAACCTCAGATGAACAAAGGTAGAGATGTGGCCCACTCTGTCACAAAGAAACAGGTCTGAGCATTTCTGGGCATTGCTGGGTACTATCTTTGGTTTGTCCCCAACTTCACCATGATTGCTGTCCCACTGACTTACTTGACAAAGGGTAAATAATCAATTATGGGCAAGGGGAATTGCCAACCCTGAAGAGGTGTTTCTGGGGCCTTACAGTTTTATGCCAGTATCCAATTCTGGTTGCTCCACACTTGCCTAAATATTTTGTCCAAAAACTGATGCCTCCAGTGCAGGCTTAGAAGCCCTTCTGTCCCAGGAGTTTGATGGGGAAGAAAACTCCATAGTGCTCCTCAGCAGAAGGTTGACAGCCAACGAGAGGAATTATGCTATAGTGGAGCAAGAGTGTCTGGCCATTAAGTGGACTTCAGACTCCCTATGCTATTTTCTCCTTGGCAGAAAGTTTCATCTGGTGTTGGATCTTGCCCCACTGAGACAGAATAAACACACAAATGCCAGGGTAAACCAAATGGTTCTTTGCATTTTAGTAGGGCTGAAACAACTAATTGAATATAATTGTTTAAGAAAACAGTTGTCAACTATTTTCATAATCGATTAGTTGGGCAGCCGATTAGTTGGCCTGTATACAGAATGCAATATTTGTTTGTATGTCAGGAAATACAGTGCAACACACATACAGCTCAGTACACCATCTATACATGTCAGTAAGTGCTTGAGAATTTGTGAATGTGTGAGGAGCAATGCCTCATGGGACATGTAGTCCTGAGCAGTAGCAGGAAGTGATGTAAGGGCTTTGTGTAGGAAGATCAGCAGCTGAACGTAGAGCAGCTGGAGGCTGAATAGACTGGAGGTAAATGAAGCCATTACGATTAAATTTAAAGTAAAAGTTTACCAGTATTGTGCAAATGAAGATATACAATCAAAAAGGTCTCAGCCTTTAGTACTACTTTCATATAAAAAACTGTATATTTCCTCATGTAGCTTCATGTTTGACTCCCAGTTAAAATATCCTATATACCTGTATCCTACTTCTGGGTATATTTATTTTTATATATATGATATAAGAGAGATACACTTTTCACAGTATAACTTAACCCCTTTATAGTAGTGATTCTTTGCAGTTGAGCTGCAGATTTGTTTTTTGTACTATAAAAGAGCTTGTCTGGGTTTTTTTTTTTTTTTAACCCCTTTATCACAGGTGATACAGACAGCATGCTGCTACTAAATGTCTCAGTGACAGCAGGCGCAGGTAGCTTGTATTAAGTTCCCTGCTTATGACAAGGGAGTCTGTTATGCATAATACTATATAACAGTCCTGTCTGAAAATCTGCAAAACAGTGTTTTATGCCTTTTTTTTATTTTTAACCTCCCCAGCTTTCTGATTATGTCCATATTTCTGTGCTCAAAAGCGGTAAATTTTTTTGCATGGAAATATGTATTTTTTTTATTGTAGGCCTGTAATATTTAGGAATAACTCACTGAAATCTGTCCGAACAAGAGTCTAGTAAACATCCCGGGTACGATAAAACTTGAAACACAAAATCATAAATTATAAGTTAATAAATAATCATAAAAAATAATAATAAAATTAATTCAATAATATAATCAAACCAAAAACACTGAAATTTGAAATATAGCACCAAGTTCGCACATCACTGAGCAAAGTCGCAAAATCGTTTTCAGTGTCTGATGCGAATTTCCCCACAAATCATTATCACTCCTCCTCCTCCTCCTCCCATGCCCGCCTCCAGGACTTCTCCAGGGTGTCACCCATCCTCTGGAACTCCCTGCCCCAACCCATCAGATTATCACCTACTCTCCTCTCCTTTAGGCGCACCCTGAAAACCCATCTCTTCAGGGAAGCCTACCCCACCCCCTGCTAACTTGCTGACCCCCTCCACTCTTTCTACCACTCCATCCCCCACAGCTATCTCCTCCTGTGCCACCATCCCCTCCCTCCTAGATTGTAAGCTCGAAAGAGCAGGGCCCTTGATCCCCTCATGTTTTGCATTGTATTGGTATTGTTCTGTCCCCCTTTGTAATGTACAGCGCTGAGCGAACTATTGGCGCTTTATAAATACTGTATAATAATAATAATAATAATCACTCAATTCTGCAAGTAGTTCTAATTTACTATTGCTGTTCTCTAGCTGGTCTAGAACCGCTTTTGACATAAAGGGACGTTTTTTGGACGCCATGGACGTTTCTCAGTTTCCAGGCAGAAAGAACAGTAAAAATGCAGACAGGGCACAGGACAAAGCACTAGGGACAAAATGTATGTGAAATGCTTTGATACAGTATTGTTTTACTATGTGATTTTAGTGAATGTCACTTTTTGTCATTTTCAAATTTCCCGCCGTCCCGTCCCCCGTACGTCCCGACGTTCTCGGGACGGAACTCAGATGACAGATGCCGGCATCCGCCGGATTACATTGCCGGGAACACTGCAGGAGGGACATCGTGGGAGCGAAGGACAAGGTAAGTGATTCGAGGGATTGCGGAGCAGCGCCGCATGGTAAGGCTGAGTGTAATTCGGGAATACCGCCAGGGAGGTTAATCTTTGAATAAAAAATTTTGATCTCTGAGTAGATATTTTAACTTTACATATCGGCTAAATTGAACATTACACTTTTTTTTAACTTCTATCTGCAAAAAAAAAAAAGAATTATGGCAGAGGGTGCTTACAAAGTTACTGTGGAAAAAAGTGTGCATCCCAAGTCTTCTAAGGCAGGCCATAGATAGGCCGTTTATCGGCCGAATTTTACGAAAAATTGGTTGGCCCCGTTGCCTATGCTGCCAGCCATTTTCCAGCATGACTGCTAAAAATAAATGAGGAGATCCGCGAAAAATGGCCGATGGGCTGGCCCCACTAATGGCGTGATTATCGGATGATTTTCATGCGGACGAAAATTTGGCCGATAAACAACCCGTCAATGGCCTGCATTAGGTATGTGAGCATTTTTCATTAGGTACTGCAAAGAAGGTTGTCACTTGCAAAATGGAGCTTGTGTGGCATGAAAGCACAACCATGATGCACAACCACATGAAATGGAAACATATGGGCTTTACAGAGGAAGGTGAAACATAAGGATGGTAAGTTAAACCCCAATTTTATTACTATTATTATATAGAATTTATATAGTGCCAACAGTTTGCTCAGCGCTTTAGAATATAATGGGAGACAATACAACAATACAGTTCAATACAAGAGGGTTAGGAGGGTCTTGCTCCTTGGAGCTTACAATCTAAGAGATTTATGTTTAGTTACACAGAAATATACTGTATACTAATCATTCATTTTAGAAAGAAACCATGCACCATGACTGAATTTGTGCAGCGAAATCGCTTGTGCACTCCACAACAATCAGCAGTTTCTATTCTGAAAATGCTAGTCGCTGACATTTTCTAAGATCAAAGACTCAATGGCATGGTGAAGATCAAAGACTCAATGGCATGGTCGATGTACTAGACCCTGGATATACTCTTCCCAACTCATTTACTAAACTAGTGGACAGGAAATACAAAGATGTGTTTCAGAATGGGAAGGATGCTAATGAAAGCAGAATTGCCTTTGCTGTAGACTTATGGTGACTGAGGCTTACCTTGGCATTATATGCCACTGCACAGGAGGGGTGGAAAATTATATCTGTTTGTCTCACCGTCTCACCGCCATGCCTCTGGAAGACATACAGCAGCAAATATTGCAGTGTGATTGGAAGAGGTCACTGCAAAATTTTAATATCCAATTTAGAAAATAATTGCCATTGTGAATGATAATGGTGCAAACATTGTAGTTGCTGCGAACATCCTGGAGGACAAGCATGGATGGACCAGTATCCTCTGCACTGGCCACACCTTGCAGCTTGTGATTAGTTCTGCATTAAAGAATTCAGGAATTGAGAGAGTGGTTAGTGCAAGAGGACTAGTTGAACATTTTAAAAAAAGTGAGCTAGCCAGCAGTAAACTCAAGGAGAAGCAGCACCAAATGGGTATGCTTGAGCACAAGTTTCAAGGTGTTAGTATAAGATAGAATAGTAGATGTGTGGTTTGTTTTGTTCCGCATCGAATTTCGGACTAATCTTTTCTTTATTTGGAGATTCGGATGTACCAGAAATTCGAATTACAAAAATAACGAATTTAAACGAATCCGAAATAACAAAACAAAATTCGTCCAAAATTTGATTCGGAAACAAATTAGAATTTGAAAACAAAATTGAACAAACACTTTTACAAATTTAAAGCAGAGCTCCACCTAAAAGGGGAAGTTCCACTTTAAGGACTGGTCCCCCGATCCCCGTTAAGGATTGACACCTTTGGTGATCAGAAGCAGAAGTTATTCTCCCCCCTCCCTCCCCATAGTCTTTTGGGACACATGACAGGTGCCAGAAGGCTACAGGATCATTCAGAAAGGGCAGCGCTAGTTGTGCATATGCAGTGAGCACCCAGCTGTGAAGCCGTAAGCTGTCACAGCCCAGGTGCCCACACTGAAGATGCCGGGAACACAGGGTGGCCAGTGACACCGCGGGATCAAGGAACAGGTAAGTATCCGTTTTTTAAAAGTCAGCAGCTACCGTTTTTGTAGCTGCTGTCTTTTATTTTTTTTATTTTCTCTGGAACTCTGCTTTAAACTCGAATTTGAAAACAAGAATACAACTAAGTAGATTCTAGAAAAGAAATGATTAAAATAGAAAAGAAAATAGTAGAGTAGAAAAGAATAGAGGAAAAATAAAAGAATATGAAAAAAACCCAAAATAGAATGCAAAAGAAAAGAATATAATTTTAAAAGAATAGAATCCAATAAAAATTTGATTCTGTTCTTTTCTATTCTTAATAGAAAAGAACAGAATCAAATTTTTATTAGATTCTTTTCTTTTCTATTCTTTTAAAATTATATTCATTTCTTTTGCATTCTATTCTTTGATTTTCTATTCTCTTATAGAAATAAGACAATAGAAAATCATAGAATAGAAAAGATTAGAATAGAATAGAAAAACGTCTCTAACAGTGCACAAGAACATCTGTCACAGTGCACCAAAAAAAAACACTGTAAAAGTATATCATTGCACAGAAACCACTGTACTACTAGTGTCCCATCAACTTCCTTTTTGATTTCCCAAAAATTTTGATGGAAATTAAAAAAAATTTTCCCCCCTGTTTTAAGCTGGCCATACACATGTAGATTTTCTTCCGAGAATATTTGTAAGAAAAGTTGTATGAAAATTCTTTGCACATTTGATGAATGGACGAATGTTGGTCAAAAATTGTCTTTTGCTTTTAACATTCAATTTTAAAATGAATGTCATTTCTGAACGATAACCACATACACAAAACTTTTTTTGATCGAGAAAAGTTTTTCTTCCTGCCCCTTTGAAATCATCAATTTTACCCCACTAACAGAAAATCAAATGCATATTCTTTGGAACATGGCACCAGCAGGACACTAAAGTTTAGGAGCTTCTGATGCTCCCGATGCCTGTCTCACCATAAGAGCTGCGGTTTTCTGGAGTCCCCTGCCTGCCTGTACTCTTCCCGGAGTCGTGTGTTGTGCAGAGGTGCTAGTCTCCCCCGGTCATGAGAGGGCCGCAGTCAGAGTACGGAGCAGCTGGAGCATGGAGCAGTGAATGCCGGGAGCACCCATGTGATGGCTTTAAGGAATCTTGGGAACCACAGAGGAGACGCAGAGACAGGATACTGGAGCGTACCAATGGGGTTTGGGTCCCCGGAGACAATTGATATCAAGCAAAGGCGGAAAGCCCCCCCGTGTGAGGGTGATGGAGCTCCCCTGGGAGACGCTGAGGGTTTCCAGAGGAAGAGTCTGTGAAGAGCCATGTTAAAATTACCAGACACTGGAGCCTCGAGTCCTACGAAGGGTGACTCCTCTATCCTAAGACCCCCATATGAATTGAGGTGATCACCCATTCCATCCCCAAAGTGGGGAGGAAAATAGATGGTGATGCTCGGCATATGGAATCAGAGTGAAGGGTGAGTGACTGTTGCTTATGGTGAAATCAAATGTCTGTACCTTATTAACTACTTAATTTACTGAAAGGGGTGGACATTAACAACGAGGAGTCACCCAGTGGGAATAAAGGAGAAAGAAGTCAGTAAATAATATTGACAATATTTATCTTATTATATAATCTGATATACCTGACCTAGGGAGGAAGAGAACACCTGTACTGAGATTCACGTTTAATTGATGACAAGTTTGAAGATATTGCTGGGAGTTGAAATTCGAAGGGGAAATTAATAACAATATGAAGAGGAAATCTACAAAGAGGGGGGGGACAAAAACTCCTCAAATGAGCTCAATAAGAAAATATTTGCCCACGCAGGAGAAAAGTCCAGAGGGACACACCCTTGAGAGACAACAGGGAATAAGGAGAAACCATGAAATGAGAAATAACACTGGAGACCAATCTAGAAGTATCATTAGGAGTATCGAATTTGAACCAGATTGAAGAATCTATAAATATTGAAAACGAAATAGATCCTAGAAATACTGAAGAACGAGGATTAAGGTCACAAATACCAACAAAAATGGGCACAGCTGAGATGTTCACGAAGCTTGAGCATTCCATAAAAAATTAAATGGCTGTACTACACAATGACATGGGAAAAGTCCTATCGCGAGTGGAGGAAACAAAGAAAATTAGAGAAACAAGCGCAAGTAATTCTAACTTAATTAGAAGCAAAAATGGAGGAATTGTGAAGAGAGCAAAGGAAGATAACATATATGTTCGATCAAGAGAATAGAAATGGAAGAAACAATCTGAGGATTAGGGGCTTGCCAGAAGCAACATCAGAAGAAGATCTACGGGAGGAAATAAGGAAAATACTTAATCCATTATTAAGTAGACCAGTGACAGAACATCTGAAAATAGATGACACAGGGTTAAGCAGCCTCAAGGAGTGGCGCTGGATGCCCCCAGAGATATGATTGTACGATTACATCACTATGAAGATAAAGCAAACATTTGGAAGAAGTTATGGGGAATCCCAGTGGTAAAGCATGGAGAAACAAACCTGCAAATTTTCACTGATATATCGCCAGAGACATTGGACAGAAGATCTTTGAAACCATTATTAGGCATAATGTGTAAAAAAGAACATTTGGTACAGCTGGGGTTTTCCAGCATGTTTGATCAGGTGAAAAACAGAAGATCGGTAAGATTGAGATTCCCAGAGGACTTAAATGCTTTCTGTGAAAGTCTTGATATACAGAAAATTGATATTCCAGGATGGTCTGAAAGGGCTAAGGAGAGTGTAGATTTAGGAAGAGATAAGTGGCTCTTAGTCCTCAAATATTGAGTAAGGTGAAAGGTTATGAATGTCGGGGTGTTATTTCCCTCTTCCTTTTCCTTTCCCTTTTTTTTTCAGCTCAGTGGGTGGGGAAGGGGGTTGGGGGGAGGGAAGGATAGAAGGGAGAAATATATGCTGTCTCTTCTCTCCCCTCTCCTTCCCCTCCTTCCATTCTCTCCTTCTTTCCTTTTTAAGGATAGGCATTGGGAAGCTCAATATGTCACATAAGTTCGTGACTGAAGGATTGGGAATAGAGTTCTGGACGATAGGTTTACATGTTTTGAGTCTTACCCCAAAGAGGAGTTGATTGTGGGACTATATCACTTAAAACTCTAGGGCTTGGCTATGGGCCAAAAGGGTTTAAAATTAGGGAGGGGTGGGGGGGAAGCTGGGCTGGGGGAGTTGAGGGGAGAGATGGGTGATAAAGGTTATTCTGAAGAAATATTCTTGTTCCAAAGTTTACATACCCACGCTTCTTCAACCACTTGCCCTCCTGAGGATTTACCCCCTTCATGACCAGGCCATTTTTTGCATTACAGCACTGCGTTACTGACAATCGCGTAGCCATACAATGCTGCACCCAAATGAAGTTTACATCCTTTTTTTTCCCCACGAATTGAGCTTTCTTTCGGTGGTATTTGATCGCCTGTTCGTTTATTTTTTGCGCTATAAGCAAAAAAAGACTGACAATTTTCAGAAAAAAACTATATTTTGAACTTTTTGCTATTTTAAGTATGTCCAGTAAAAAAATCAAATTTCGTCATAAATTTAGGCCAAAATGTATTCTGCGACATGTCTTTGCTAAAAAAAAAATCCCAATACGTGTAAATTAATTGGTTTACATGAAAGTTATAGCATTTACAAATGGTGGTATAGATAATGGAATATTGTTTTTTTCTACTAGTAATGGCGGTGATCAGTGACTTTTAGTGGGACTGCAGCAGACATTCTGACACTGGGGGGGTACTAACTTGGTGCCACTGACATCACAGTGACACCAATACAGTGATCAGTGCTAAAAAAAAAAAAAGCACTGACACCGTACTTACGTCACTGGGCAGGAAGGGGTTAACATGAGGGGCGATCAAAGGGTTAACTGTGTGCTGGGAGTGTTTTACTGGGGGGCGTGTTCTTCACTGTAAGCACATTGATCGGGATGGCTCACAGGACCCAGTGATTGACATCCGCGGCTGCCAATGGTGGCGCGGGTATGGCACACGCGTCCCTACCAGGAAATGTAAAATAACGTATATATTCTGCGCACAGGTGCCTCCCTGTAGCAGTATATCTGCTATAGGGCGGTCCTTAAGCGGTTAAGTTGGTATTTAGATGGGGAATATAGTAAGCAGCAGGAATGATTAGGAGAAGTAATTTTATGACATATAATGTGAAAGGTTTGAATACTCCAATGAAAAGGCATAAGATTCTCAGGGAAATCCACCGTTACATCAATGTAGTGTTTTTGCAAGAGACACATTTATCACAGGATACAAATGTTAAACTATATTCCAAACATTACCCAACACAGTACTATGCGGATTCACCACTTAAACGTGCAAAAGGGGTAGCTATGGAAGAAAGATTAGTTTATTCAGAATGTTGTTTTTTATTTTTGAACGGGAAATTACAAGGAATACAATGTATATTAGCAAATATATACTGCCCTAATAAGAACTCAATATACTAAGAAAACTTTTAGACATTAGGAAGGGCTACTTGATTGTAGCAGGATATTTTAATTTTTGCATGAACCCTTGGATGGATACTTCATTGTGGGCGCAGAGAGATGGAGGTAAAAATCTGAAATCCATTAAGGAAATGTTACATCAATGTCAACTGATGGACTCATGGAGAATTAAACATCCAAGAGATAGAGATTATACCTTCTTCTCTCTGTGCATGGGATGTATTCAAGATTAAATGTATATATAAAGTGCAGCGCTATCTCTAAATGTACTAAATAATTATAAATATAAAGTGCAACATTAATTATACAAGTGCTCCAAATAATACCACAAGGTACTAAATTAATGTGCAAAATAGTGCATACAAAAAGAAAGTGCAAACCGTGTATTCCAATTCTTACAAATAAAGTGCAAAATAGTGCTAATCTTAATCACTCCAACCATCTGTTGATAAATAAATCCACAGAAAATAAATATATTGTCCAAATGCAACAAAAAACTATTTTTCTTCAATCTTCATGCATGTGTCACACGTGACCACACTGTGTAACTCCAAACTTTAGCCGTGATGGCCTCTCACCTCCTTACCCCGACCCCACAGGGTCAGCTCGCTTCAAACAGGACACCTCTTTGATAGCTCACCAGGGCCTCGCCTCTAATACTCTATCAGCAGTCAGCTCCTCTGTTCATATATAAACAAGAGAGACTAACATAGTGTAAACCTGTTTATTAGCACTATTTTGCACTTTATTTGTAAGAATTGGAATACACGGTTTGCACTTTCTTTTTGTATGCACTATTTTGCACATTAATTTAGTACCTTGTGGTATTATTTGGAGCACTTGTATAATTAATGTTGCACTTTATATTTATAATTATTTAGTACATTTAGAGATAGCGCTGCACTTTATATATACATTTATTTATTCACTTTAGTTGGTAAGGAGTGTTGTGTCAGCAGCTTGGTGAATAGGGCCCCATTCCTAGCGCAGGAAGTCCTTGCATTTAGATTTTTAGATTATACTACCAATACTCCCAGCAGCTGGAATGGATATTTTTAATTTTGTAGAAAATAGGTCCATTAACATGGATGATATTTTCAAGCAACCTGAGAATAATGCAAATGGTGATCTTGACACTCTATATAGGAGGCTGGGTCACCTGATGGAGAAGAAAGTATCGGTGTGGTGGGACATGATTACCCATGAAAAATATTTAAAAGATAAGTTGGTTCCTAGGAGATTAAGGTGGGATGTTCCCATATGCGATGGTCTCCTAGATGATGATTCATCTGAAGAATGGTTCAATTTCTTTAATGATAAAGGTCTTGAACTGTTACAATTCTTATTAAAAAGAAAAGAGAAAAAATTGAGGAATCTTAATATACAAGTGGGAGAAATCAGAGATAAATTAGAACCGTTTAAAGATTCTCAAGAAATGTTGAATATGACTAAAAGACTAAATGAAGATTTGGAAAAATTTGAACAGGAGATTAAGTATAAGAAAGGGAAAAAATTCTTAAGGGATCTGAACGATTATAAAAAAGACGTGGTGTTCAAATGGCAGTCAACTCCGAAGTCATTGGAAACCACATCAGCCAATACCACTCCGGTAAAAGAAATAAAAGTGGAAACTAATAAGATGCCGATTAACTCACAAAAAGGCCCATATAGGGAATATAAAAATGGTGACCATGTGCACAATAATTATCAGACGCCGAGGAATGGCTGGAAACCAAATAAGGGACAATATCCCAAGAAATATAAAAATAAGGGGAATGGCAATCATTGGAAGGGGCCTAATCCACCATATAGACCACCTTATGCCCCAAGGAATAATTATGTACCGTATCCCCAAAATTATTATGGGAGACCGGATCAGCGACAGTACTATGTACAGAGTCCTAGACAATATCCACAGGACAAATGGTACCAGTATGATAATAGGAGTCCCATACCAGTGTACAATAGATACGAACCTCTAGAACATGATTTTCCAGTGAGGGATTTTTTCGAGAGGGACAGGAGTCCCTATACGGACAAAGGAAGAAGCCCACAAAGAGGAGGGGGTGTAGGGCAGGGCGGAAGGCCCAAAAGAAAAAGGGAGTGATAGGTGAGGGAGTTTTCAATTTGAGTGGGTCCAGTATCACAAAGGAGGAGATGGTGGTACTGGACAAAGGACTTAAATTTGCCCCACCCAAACCTTTGAGTAAGTTTGATGTATACATAGATACTCAAAAATTTGTCCGCAAATTAAATCTGAAAAAGTATTTTTTAACTATCCCTGGAGCGAAAAATGCAATTAATAATGTGGCCAGTAGTAGTATTATACATTCTGGTTTGCGTAATAGATCACTTTTTAATCCTCAATTGTGTAATAATGGACAGGTAGAGGCGTTCAGAAGAATGGTTAACCAAGATTTGGACAATATGGTTATCCCTGCCAAAAAATGTTTTAATAAAAGTTTTAATAATGGTTTACAAACAGGTATTAAAAGGCTCATGAAAAGAGATGATATTGTCATTCGACCAGCAGATAAGGGGGGGGGGTATTGTTATTTTGTCTAAGAAATATTATCTTGAGGAATTGAATACCCAGTTAGCAGATGACGTATTTGACGTATAAAGTCCTCCCCAAGGATCCAACATCTCTTTATAAGAAAGAATTGATGAAGTTGGTGAAAGTAGGGAAAGAAATGAAGATTTTAAATAAAAAAGAGGCAACATTTTTAGTACCAGAATCCTGTAGAATCCCCGTAATCTACACGATCCCTAAATTGCATAAAGATCAGACTAATCCACCAGGGCGTCCAATAGTAAATGGGATCGAATCTATTTTAGCGAGAATGGGGAACTATATTGATATATTTTTACAACCACTGGTCAGAGAAACTAAATCCTATCTACGTGACACTAAACACCTGATACAAGAATTAGAAAAGGTAAAATACAAGGAAGTCCTGACATATATTTAGTAAGTGCAGACGTTGCATCTCTGTACACAATAATAGGACATGAGGAAGCGATTGAATCTGTGAGTTGGGGCCTCAGAGTGTTTAGCAATTTACCCTGGAAACAGAAAAAGTATTTATTAGAGTGCTTAGACTTCAGTCTATCACATAATTATTTTTGGCATGCTGAGCAATTCTTCCAACAGATTAGGGGTGTAGCCATGGGAGCGAGATTCGCTCCGAGTGTGGCGAATCTATACATGGCGCATTGGGAGGAAGAAATGATTTACTCACATTATAGAGAAGAGTTATTGACATATAAACGTTTTATTGATGATGTGTTTATAGTGTGGAAAGGAAGTTTGAAATCCCTGCGAGAATTTTGTGACACTTTAAATAACAACCAGAAGAATATCAAATTAACATGGGAAATTAACAGTGAATGTAATAACTTTCTTGATTGAACATTAGAATCATGAATAATAAACTCATCACTAAAACATATTTTAAAGAGGTAGACCGGAATGGTTATATTCCTACGGGAAGTTGTCACTATCCCCCGTGGCTAATGAACATTCCGAAAGGACAATTTGTCCGTTTAAGGAGAAGCTGCACTCTAAAGAATGAATACTTGGAACAAAGTAATGTAATAGGTGAGAGATTCCTGAAGAAGGGATATACACAAGAATTTATTGAGAAAAATAAGAAGGAGGTAGGAGATATGGATAGGTGTAATTTTCTGAAGGATAGAGATGATAAGAAGAAAGATCAAGACCAGTTGGCTATAATTTTAGATTTTAATTTACATTTTAAAATGGTGGAAGGTATTTTTAAAAAATATTGGCCTCTTTTGAAAGCAGATCCTGTGCTAGGCACTGTTTTATCAGACCGTCCGAAATTTATTTATAGGAAGGCCCCTTCTATAAGGTCGAAAGTAGTAAAAAATGTGATTAATCCACCCAACAAGAAAATTGTGACATTTCTGGATGTGGCTGTTTTTTTTCCGTGTAGGAAGTGCTACGCGTGTAGAGAAACCAAAGGGGCTAACAAGAAAAAATCGTCATTTAAATCGACAGTCACAGGAAATGAGTATAATATTAGTGAATTTATCTCATGTAGAACAGAAGGGGTGGTGTACTGCTTGGAATGTTCTTGTGGTCTTCAGTACGTGGGGAGGACGAAGAGACCCTTGTGGAAGCGATTACGAGAACATGTACAGAAAATTAAGAAGGGATCGGTGAAACACAGTGTACCTAGACATTTTTTGACCCATCATGATAAGGACCCCTCGACGTTAAAATTCTGGGGAATAGAAAAGTATAATGGTCATTGGAGGGGGAGTCATAAAGTAAGGTTCTTGAGTAAATCCGAATCGAAATGGATTTTTGATATGAAGACTCAGGTCCCGAAAGGTTTAAACGTAGACTTTGATCTAAACTGTTTCATTAGTGATTATTAGTGAATATAGAGGTTTACGTAGTAAAATCTGGTTTTGCATGTTATATTAATTTATTGCTTTTTAATATTAAAGTTTTATTTATTTATATTTGTCATAAGGTATGACCATTTTATATAGTGATCTGTTTTACGCAAACATTTAGAAGGATTAATATTATGTCTATTAGATATTTTCTATTTTTTATTTTTGTATTTATTTCAATATTTTAGGAGTGTAGGAATATTTATTGATCGGTTATATATTTGTAAACCGATGCTATAAATGAATTCATGGGTATTTTATTGATTATATTGATTTTAGCGAATATTAATAATAAAAAATTAGGTTTTATGGTTATTGTTATGTTATAGTGTAATCTGGAGTGTTTCCAGCAGGGGGAGTGGGAGTATGGAAGATGTTGCCCTTAGTTGTTTTATATTATAATTATTCCCCCAGTCTTAGTTTGATTGGCATAATTGTTTATAGAATATATAATATATGATATGGCTTGTATTTGTAGTCCTTAGGTGGAGGACTACAAGTGCACCATTGTACAGGGGGAAGTAAGGATTATGTGGCCGGTCCGTTGCTCTGTATCCTCCTTGTAGTCTTTTTGGTCACCGCAGTAATGGAAACTATATGAGGACTCCGAGAAAATGGCCGCTCGGGTCCGCCCTCAATGCTGATTGGGGTAGGAGTAGTATTTATAGAATCCAGCCCTCGGTGGGCGTTAACCCTGAGGAAGTCACGTGTTACCGTGACGCGACGCGTCGGTACACGAGGAGGATTCTGGGAGCGCGGTCACGTCATTTCCGGCGTGGCGGCCATATTTGAAATCCCTATATCAAAATACCCATGCAGGAGATTTATAGCATGGGGTATTGAAGGCCTGTGAGAAGACGAATATAAATGTGAGTGGGCAATCTTTTTCATACTTACATCAGTAAATAAACAGGTTTACACTATGTTAGTCTCTCTTGTTTATATATGAACCGAGGAGCTGACTGCTGATAGAGTATTAGAGGCGAGGCCCTGGTGAGCTATCAAAGAGGTGTCCTGTTTGAAGCGAGCTGACCCTGTGGGGTCGGGGTAAGGAGGTGAGAGGCCATCACGGCTAAAGTTTGGAGTTACACAGTGTGGTCACGTGTGACACATGCATGAAGATTGAAGAAAAATAGTTTTTTGTTGCATTTGGACAATATATTTATTTTCTGTGGATTTATTTATCAACAGATGGTTGGAGTGATTAAGATTAGCACTATTTTGCACTTTATTTGTAAGAATTGGAATACAGGTTTGCACTTTCTTTTTGTATGCACTATTTTGCACATTAATTTAGTACCTTGTGGTATTATTTGGAGCACTTGTATAATTAATGTTGCACTTTATATTTATAATTATTTAGTACATTTAGAGATAGCGCTGCACTTTATATATACATTTATTTATTCACTTTAGTTGGTAAGGAGTGTTGTGTCAGCAGCTTGGTGAATAGGGCCCCATTCCTAGCGCAGGAAGTCCTTGCATTTAGTATTCAAGATTAGATTACGTGATGATAGAACAGACTTTTAGAGTCTTTGGTAAACTTTAATATTGAAGTAATGTCACTATCAGATCACGCACCTGTCATAACAAGGTTAAGGTTGGAAGGGGAAGGGAATAGAAGTAGTATGTGGAGATCAAATGAGACGTTTATACAGGATGTGGAGATGGAGAAAAGAATAAAGAAGGAATTAGAGATATATTTTACACTAAATGAGACAGATGAGGTCTGCGTTGCTACAATCTGGGAAGCGCATAAGACTTGCATAAGGGGAATCCTGATTTCATTGAAGGCTGAAAAAAAGAATGGGGAAAGAAAATGGGATTATTAATTGAGGAATTACATTATTTAGAACAACTGCATAAGGAGAAAATAGAGATAGAAATGCAACAGAAAATAACTAAAAAAAGATAAGAGTTAAAAGATCTAATGGAACAGGAAACGAGAAGAGTTTTTAATATGGTAGCAAAAGAGAGATATCAGTGGGGGAATAGACCAGGAAAATACCTAATGAGAAGATTGAGGGAAAGGAAATTGAGAAATAATATAGAGAAAATCAAAGATGAGCATGGAGAAATGGTATATTCAACCACTGATATTGCTAAAACCTTTCAAAAATATTATAGTAATTTATATGTAATAAAATCTAAGAACCCAAAAGAATCAGAGGGAGAAAAAAGGGAAAAAAGACAGGCATATTTAAAAGAGGTGGACTACCTAGACTAGAAGAAGGGAGACTAGCAGTTTTAGATAAATAAATATTGCAGGAGGAAGTATATGCGTCATTAAAGAGTACAGCTGCAGGAAGGAGCCCTGGATCTGATGGATAAACATTGAAATATTATAGGAAATTTAAATAACAACTTGTGCCTAAGATGTGTATTTACATGAATGCATTAGGAGAGGGAATAGAAATGAGAACATAGTCATTACAGACACAATTATACCGAAAGTAGGGAAAGATCTGTCCCAATGTGCAAGCTATAGACCCATATTTCTATTAAATACAGACACAAAATTATATGCAAAGATCTTTGTAAATAGGATGAAAGAACTGATGCTGGAGTGGATTCAATTAAATCAGGTGGGTTTTGTCACAGGAAGGGAGGGAAAGGACAACCCCCCCCACCTCTTCATATTTCTTTTTCCTATATCTTTCGTATCTGTTAAATTTTTTACTTCTACTATATAACTTCTTCACTCCCTTCTCCTTCTCTACCTTCCAGCTACAATTACGGGGCACTTGTTTCTTTCCTTATCAATCCCTTTTTTACACACTAATTAGTTCCCAATATCTCTTAGAGGTTTTAATGTCCTCCCATCTGCCCCAGGTTGGGACTATCACCATTTTTAACAAATTTATACAGCCAGTCCAAGAGAGCGATTTTCCTCAAATCATCTTTCAACTGATAATGGAATGTAACTTTTCTGATATGTTCTTTAACCTCTTGCCGACCGCGCATAGCCGAATGACGGCTTCACCGCGGCCGGCCAGTTCTGAGTGGACGTCATATGACGTCCTCCCAGAACGCGCTCTCCTGCGCGCCCCAGGGGGCGCGCACCCAGCGATCTCCGTGATCGCTGTGTCCTACGGACACAGCTGATCACGTGATGTGGTGAAAGGCCGATCCCACCGGCCTTTTACCACGTGATCAGCGGTGTTCAATGACACGCTGATCACAGGGAAATGCAAGTGCCGGTTCTCGGCTGCACTTTCCTCACGCTGTCAGATCGTGAGGAAAGTACTGCCAAGAACCGGCAGTTGTCAGAGCGGGGATCGGCACCGATCATCAGGGCACTGATGATCAGTGCCCTGATGATCGGTGCCCAGCAGTGACACCCGCAAGTTCCGCCCAGCAGTGCGCCCACTAGCCCCGCCCACCCGTTCCCAGCAGTGCCCCCACCTGTGCCCAGCAGTGCCCCCACCTGTGCCCAGCAGTGCACCCACCTGTGCCACTCTGCAGTGCCACCTACCTGTGCCCAGAAGTGCCACCTACATGTGCCCAGCAGTGCCACCCACCAGTGCCACCCACCTGTGCCCACCAGTGCCACCCACCTGTGCCCACCAGTGCCACCCACCTGTGCCCACCAGTGCCACCCACCTGTGCCCACCCACCAGTGCTGCCCACCAGTGCCACCCACCAGTGCAGCCCAGCAGTGCTGCCAGTCAGTGCCACCAGTCAGTGCCCAGGGGTTGTGCCAGTCAGTGCCGCCAGTCAGTGCCCAGAAGTGATGCCAGTCAGTGCCGTCTATCAGTACCCATCATCAGTGTCACCTATCAGTGCCGCCTATCAGTGCTGCATATCAGTGCCGCCTATCCGTGACCCCTAATTAGTGCTGTCTATCAGTGCCGCCTATCCGTGCCACCTCATTAGTACTGCCTATCAGTGCCCTTTAGTGCTGCCTATCAGTGCCCATCAGTGCCGCCTATCAGTGCCCATCAGTGCCGTCTCATCAACGCAAATCAGTGAAGGAGAAAAAATACCTGTTTGAAAAATTTTATAAAAGAAACAAATAAACTTTTTTTTTTTTTCAAATTTTTTGCACTTTTTTTAATTTATAGCGCAAAAAGTAAAGCGCCCAGTGGTGATTAAATACCACCAAAAGAAAGCTCTATTTGTGAGAAAAAAATGATCAAAATTTCATATGGGTACAATGTTGCATGACCGCGCAATTGTCAATCAAAGTGCGGCAGCGCTGAAAGCTGAAAATTGGCCTGGTAAGGAAGGGGGTATAAGTGCCTGGTAGGCAAGTGGTTAAAGAGTATGTTAGCTTTACATTTAAGTAACTCAGCTCTTATTCCCTCCAAACAAAGGGAAAAGCTTTCTGTAGTATCCATTTACCTGTCTTTGGAACATTAATATTTAATATCTCTGACTTCGAGGGGTTCATTTTCAAATTTGATAATTCTCCATAATATTTTAAAATTGTCATTAGGTTGGGCAAGGTTACTCTGGGATTTACTATATAAAATAACATGTCGTCTGCATATACCGCTACCTTATGTTTCATGTCCCCTATTGAAATTCCCTTTACATCTATATTCCTTCGTACGGTCGCTAATAACGCTTCCAGAGATATAGCAAAAAGAAAGGGAGAAAGTGGACATCCTTGTCTAGTTCTGTTATACATTTTAATGGGCTTTGACAAGCCGTTAACCTTGACCGCTGCTGATAGAAAGCTATTTAACTTTTTAATCTATTGTATCATTTTAGGTCTAGTTCCCAAAACATCCAATGTGTACATCATAAATCCCCAATCTATCCTATCAAAGGCTTTTTCAGCATCAAATCGACAGGATTAATCCCGAGTAATTCTCTTTCTTACTTTTTTGCAAAAGGAGTAATGATCTTTATCCATTGTCCCTTCCCTCCCTCCCTGGGACAAATATGTCAGAAACCTCACTGTCAAGAGGTATTTCACCCTCAAAAAAGAACCTCTAATGACTGCAGTTCCTCAGGTAGGGCAGTTACCTAATACCAGCTCCATTAGCAATGATCCCGCACTTCCCTTGCTGGAAAGTTTACTACAGGAAGGTGAATGTGATGGTTTTGCGCTGGCCCTTGATGATCACGTTTCAACAGTTAAAGACAGCATCATTCACACAACCTTCAAACCAGCCTCCACCTTTTATCCACATTGGGTTAAAGGGAATTTCATCCCAACTTTTTATGACATGGTGTTTGAGGATATCAAGAGGATCTGCAAACATAACAAACATCATAGCATTACAAAAAAACATCTCACAATGTTTTGGGGGTGAGAACCTTGACATCACTATGACTCGCATACAAAACAGAGATGATATTATCATAAGACAAGCTGACAAAGGGGGTGGTCTGGTCATCCAAGACAAAGATGTATATCTTTTGGAAGCCTTTAGACTGATAGGAGATTGTAACACCTACGAACAGCTCCGTAGAGACCCCCTACCGGAATACAAAGATGCTTTAAAAGGGTTGCTGGATGAGGCTCTGACCAATAAAATACTATCAAACAATGAATATCAATTCCTGCTCAAACAACACCCACTGACCCCTTATTTTCACCATATACCAAAAATTCACAAAGACCTGACTAATCCCCCTGGTAGACCCATCATAGCTGGCATTGATAGCATCTCCAGCAATTTGGGATGCTACATTGATTATTTCCTCCAGGAACTAGTCGTGAGTCTACCATCCTACATCCGAGACTCTGGGCATATGTTGGAGATCCTATCTTCCTCGAAGTGGTGTCCAGAATATAAATGGTTATCCTTGGATGTCACTTCGCTTTACACATCCATCGAACATCAATATGGCATGTTTGCCATCAAACACTTTTTGGACAATAGTGACATACGTCCCATTCAAGTAGCTTTCCTCACACATAATTACTTCTCCTTTCAAGGGAACTTCTACAGACAAATTAGAGGCACGGCTATGGGAGCCAGATTTGCCCCCAGCTATGCAAACCTCTTCATGGGGTATTGGGAGGAGGAATCAATATGGAACAACAACCCATATCGGGGCAATCTGGCCCTGTATGCCAGATATATAGACGATATCTTAATCATCTGGCAAGGGTCAGACGAGGATCTGGATGGGTTTCTTGCACACTGCCAAAATAACCCCTTTGGAATCGGCTTCACACATGTGGTGGATGCCAACAGTCTGGTATTCCTAGATCTTGAACTACGGACAGACTCTGATGGCAACATCTGCTCTAAAACGCATTTTAAGCCTAGCGCAGGCAATTCCTACTTGCACGCTAGTAGCCATCACCACCCCAAATGGATCCGTAATGTCCCTTTTGGTCAGTACTGCAGGTTAAGGAGAACATGCACCACCAGAGGTGATTATGAGGAACAGAGCGCCATCTTGAGGACCAAGTTCCTTGAAAAAGGCTACAGTGAGGTTCACATCGAGGAAGCATACCAGAAGTATTGGGGCCAATATGAAGAGAGTCCACTGCATATATCACACACAGCTGCCAAAAAAGCCACTAAAGACCCCAACAATAGATTTAATAACCAGGTCAGGTTTTGCACCAGGTTCAATACTAAAGCCTTCGACATACAGCGAAGCATCCAAAAGCATTGGAAAATTCTTAAGCAGGACCCAGTTCTTGGTCAGAGCCTTGCCCCCAGACCCGAAATTGTGTTCAGGAAACCTAGGGATCTCAGGAGTCACATAGCACCCAGTAGAATTAAGAAGCCTCCTGCTGGTGCCAGGAATACGGTCAATCCTTGGTCTGCCCTGTTTGATCAAAGCGGCAGTTTCAAATGCGGTGTGAGCAATTGTGGAACCTGCAAATACATGTGCCACAGAAAGAAAGAGGTGGCTGCCACCAATGGCCGTACATATAAGATTAAGCAGTTCATCAACTGTGGTACTTCTTTTGTGATCTATGGGCTCATCTGTCCCTGTGGCCTCCTATATGTTGGCCGAACCATGCGCCCCTTGAGGGTCAGGTTTGGCGAACACAAATGTAACATCATTAATTACAAGGAGAGCAATAAAGGCAAAAACAAATATTCCGTACCACGGCACTTTCAGGAGGCACACAGTGGTGATCCATCAGGCATGAAAGTATTTGGGATTGAATCCATCACAGGAGATTCAGATGGTGGAAGAAAATTCCAAAGACTATGTAAGAGGGAGACCTATTGGATCTTCACTCTGGGTTCCCTCTCACCCACTGGGCTTAATGAAGATCTTGAGATACATGGGGTCATCCACTGACTCCCCATTATGCATAGGTACCTTCTGCTGAGCTGCACATGTTCCCTAGAGTCCTACTCTCATCCTTTTTGTCTCTCTCCCAAACCCCCTCCTTTTTTTTTTTTTCCTCTCTCTCCCCCCCCTCTTTAGTGCTAGTTCCATCATTTCCCTTGTGACCTATAGTGGGTACACCATCCACTACAGATGTATGCTTTAGATATATTCATTTTCATCAGCTATGATTACTATAGTATCATCAGTATAGCTACCATTACCCTGCATCCTTACACATTAGGTTGCTCACTTCATATTTATTGTGTCACCCTTAGGCGCTTGCGTATGACCGCATTCCCATGCGCTTGTGTCTATGGGTCATTCATTGGTCACCCATTTTTTCATTCAGTTTCCATATGTGTGTGTGGGTTTATGTATGTATGTATAGACATGTTTTTTACTAAAAAGCAGTTGCTCATGTGGATGTGTTACACACACATGTGCACACGCATGTTGTCCAGTGAGCTCTCTTCGAGCACTGCTTTCTCATCCTGCAAGTGCTTGTTCCATAGCGCCTTTGACATTTTTATATAGTTCTTATATATAACACATATATACATCTTTTGTACATATAATTATTAATTTTATTTATTTTTTTTATTATAATTTTTTTTTTCTTTTCCTATATATTTATATTTCTTATGCTTCCATGTCTATGCATACACACATATACCATACACTATACCAATTTTACCAGATATTATACTATATTGTAACAATACTTATTTAATTTTATTTTATTTAAACTTTGTGAGCCATATTAAGAAGTTTTTTGTAACGTTTTATATCAACATTTATGTTTTACTAGTGATTTATCTCCTTTGTTCTTGTATATAGTATTGCATATGCATATCCATCCATGGTGCACTACATTGCCACACATGCCTACGTCTCATCATATGACTATACTAGAATGAGAGGCACACACCCTGTAGGCTGCATCTCTATGAATTAATAAGTGTCTCTGCTGGGTTTCAGATCTACTCTCTATATTAAATCCATGTCCCATGGTTGTCTATGGCAAGCAGAGCACTAGGCAGCTTCGTAGCGTTGCTCATCTATCCATCCATTTATTTAAAGGCGAGCAGTGCAGTGCATCACCAGGGAAGGATTTTTATTATTTTTTATATATGTGTAACTTTCCATTTATTTATTCATTTTTCACTGTGCACACTTCTTATGGTTCATATGATTTTATGATTGTCACTAGTTTCAATGGTTTTATTTATACACACATATATATATATATATATATATATATATATATATATATTTTTTATAGACCTTTCGTGTTTACTTACACTATGTCGATTGCCCCTGTGACTCCTCCACCTGCACAGGGGAGTGTCCAGGACGGCCCATGTGACCTTTTGTTTAACTAGTAGTGAGCATATAAAAGAGGGAGCAGACATTTGGTCAGTTGGCTCTGAGGAAGAGGCAAGTCCTCGAAACGCGTCAGCGTTTTGGATGTCTAAACTCCCTATTGCGGACTGTTACTCAGCGCGGTGTTGATCCAGCTGTTCTTTTATGATGTGCCTTGACTATATTGTCGTTTGTGAGTACAACACCTACTTTATTATTTTTTATTAAACATTTTTTATGGTAATGCACTAGGCCTGTGCGCCCTCTTTTTGTTCTTTCCCCATTCAGTATATTTGGATTCCCCCGGTCCATTTGAGGGCAGCAAGGTGTGCATGTTCCAGGACATTCTTAATGTGGTTGTAGCATCGAGTCCATCCCCAAGCGCAGGAGAATTTGTGTTTGCTGGTTCCTGGGACAAAACCCACCTGATCTAAATAAATCCACCCAGGCATCAGTTCTTTCATCCTATTTACTAAGACCTTTGCATATAATTTTGTATCTGTATTTATTAGAAATATGGGTCTATAGATTGCACATTGGGACAGATCTTTCCCTTCTCTGGTAACTGCAACTTTCTCTGAGCCATCAGTTACACAAAGGGGCAAACATTATTTGGACTTAAAAGCAGACCAGTGGAGTATTTTTGAAGAACTTTCCACTGCTCTTAGGCCCTTTCAATGCGCTACCGTATTTATGAATGGTCAAGAATATATTTATATATTGGATGTGTCGCGCTCCTCAAAGTGAATGTTTACTTAGAAATATGTGATATATATAAAATATATGAATCTAAATAAATATTACATAAATATTAATACATTGTGATATAATATATATTAAAAACTCCCAGTGCTGTAATTAATTGAATTGAAAAATTTTTTATATTGTGCATAAAATTGATTTGTATAACATAAAAAATGTGCAAAGAAGCCCTCCTTGCACCGTGATGTATATGTGTGCAAAAATAAATATGTGCAACTGTGCAAATATTGCCCCAAAACACTAATGTAAGATAAATTTATATATAATGGAGTGTAATAATCAAATTAATATATAAAAAATAAATAACAATAAAAATAAACAGTAAATAATGATGGAAAACTGTGCAAACAATACTTCACTTATTGCAACAAAGGATAGTGATGTCAGCTATGTATTACTTGTCCTTTGGCTTTAAATGACATATGATAGTCCCAATTAATTTGTGCAAATATATGGAAAGTATATTATTATTGAGGTAGTCTGTGGTTCTACTTTCCTTCCACTAGATGGCCTCCCAATTCCTTCTGGGTTATGAGGGCTGGATGGATGGATATAGATATCTCCCCTCGTGTTGTCCGGGGTCTATTTCCTATTACCTCTTCCTCCCCTGTATTCCTCCGGTTTAGGCCATAGAAGAAAAAAATATCCACATGGTGTTTTATCCTTTATAAAGGGGTTTAATGCGTTTCCAGACAAATGCGAACTCACATTCCACAAGATAAATACAGAGCGTTTTTGTATAGATGTGTGCCCTCACACAAAGACAGTACTCGCCGTTCCGCTGCTATTGGCGTCGTGACGTCAGAGCCCCTCCCCTACATCCCCCTGAGGAAGCCACGTGACCCTGTGGCGCAACGCGTAGGGGAGGGGCTCTGACGTCACGACGCCAATAGCAGCGGAACGGCGAGTACTGTCTTTGTGTGAGGGAACACATCTATACAAAAACGCTCTGTATTTATCTTGTGGAATGTGAGTTCGCATTTGTCTGGAAACGCATTAAACCCCTTTATAAAGGATAAAACACCATGTGGATATTTTTTTCTTCTATGGCCTAAACCGGAGGAATACAGGGGAGGAAGAGGTAATAGGAAATAGACCCCGGACAACACGAGGGGAGATATCTATATCCATCCATCCAGCCCTCATAACCCAGAAGGAATTGGGAGGCCATCTAGTGGAAGGAAAGTAGAACCACAGACTACCTCAATAATAATATACTTTCCATATATTTGCACAAATTAATTGGGACTATCATATGTCATTTAAAGCCAAAGGACAAGTAATACATAGCTGACATCACTATCCTTTGTTGCAATAAGTGAAGTATTGTTTGCACAGTTTTCCATCATTATTTACTGTTTATTTTTATTGTTATTTATTTTTTATATATTAATTTGATTATTACACTCCATTATATATAAATTTATCTTACAATAGTGTTTTGGGGCAATATTTGCACAGTTGCACATATTTATTTTTGCACACATATACATCACGGTGCAAGGAGGGCTTCTTTGCACATTTTTTATGTTATACAAATCAATTTTATGCACAATATAAAAATTTTTTCAATTCAATTAATTACAGCACTGGGAGTTTTTAATATATATTATATCACAATGTATTAATATTTATGTAATATTTATTTAGATTCATATATTTTATATATATCACATATTTCTAAGTAAACATTCACTTTGAGGAGCGCGACACATCCAATATATTATTTGTTCATTGTCACACAGTTTTTTGAGTATGTGTTTTATGTGTTGATGCACCATTATATTTGTAGGAGTTTATTAATTTTTTATAAATATCTCTGTGCCACCATAGTAGCTCACAAGTATACACTCATATAAGATTTGCGTCAAGAATATATTGCTCTATAATCCGTGCCTGCATTTGTGAAGGGGCTGTTGCGGTCCAATGAGGGTGCCTCTTTTGAATCATCTGCCCTGAAGAGCTTCCGAGCCACTGCAACAGACTGGCTTCAAAGCAGATGGAAGGGGATCCTTTTTCAGCAGGTCCCAAACACTGTATTTCTTTCCAGTGCCCTGTACCCCAGATTTAGAAGATTAAAATTTTTAACACAAGAACAAATTATAAATGTGCAGGCAGAGGCACTTGCTTTAAGAAGGGAGAGAGTGCAGCAGCAAATAGCCACTTTGCCTGTAACTAGAGTTGCTGAGCCCTCAACATCAGCATCTCTACTTGACTCACTCCTTGAGTCTAGGGGCAGCAGTGAAGAGGAGATTACAAAGGGCCAACGTGAGGAGGATAATAACACTCAAGTAAGAAATGAAGTCCAGGCTTATTTTGCAGAGAAGCCCCTTGTCGAGGAGGGAAACCCACTGAATTGGTGTAAGAGTAACCAAGAGATATATCTTACCTTAGCAAAACTAGCGAAATCCTAGTTGTGTATCCCAGACAACTCCAAGCCATCAGAATGTCTCTTTACTGTTGCAGGCAACATTCTTACATTCCAATGCAAAGTTTCTGGAACAGTGATAGTCCACCTCTTTTCAGAATGTTTGCGTTTAATGGGAACGTAAAGTTTGGTTTTATTCTGCAGTGTTTGTGTAACACTCCATTAGTTCATTAAATTTTAAATAAAAGAAAAAAATGGCATATTGGGGTTCTTATCCAATTAATCGAATCAACAATTGGTTAACTAATCAATTATTAAAATAATTGTTAGTTGCAGCCCTACATTATAGGATTTCAAATTCATGGCGGAGCACAGTCCTGGAAGACCGTACCAGAATGCTGACATCCTCTCTAGGGTTATCTCCTCGTCAAGGTGGGGGGATATGTACAGGATGCAAGGAATGGATCCTGGAAGGCAGATATGCTTTCCTGCTCTTTGTGTTGTGGTCCCATTAAGGGGGATAATTTGAGCACTGTTTGAAGTACTCAGGGTTTCCTACTCAGGCTGCAGGCTGAGGGATTCCAGTTGAAAAGAGGAAAACTGTATTACTCTTTTTCAAGGTTGTTAAGTCCTTATATGGGAGAAAGAGCCTCAAACCCTGATTACAGGGATTTTGGTTGTGAAGGGGTTAATCCTCCTGCAAGAGACGCTTGGAAAGGAACAGGAAAATATCAGAAAAATTTGAGTTGTACCAGAATTATCAGCTGTTGCTGAAGAAAGCTGTTTTGTTTAGTTGATTTTGAAGTCACAATAAAGATGGTTTATTTTTACAAGTGGTTGGCTGGTGATCATGTACTCCCCATATTACTATATACAGTGTATATTCTACTATAGTATAGATTCAGTGATTTTTAAGGTTTGCATATAAAATATGTTTTTTTCAAGCGTTAGTTTAACAAGATTTGTGTCTCAAGAGAACTGTTTTTGTAACTGTTGTCACTTTTGTTAGTGTACAAAAGCCAAATGTTGAATATTTTCCCTTTGTTTTCATGGAGCAGATGAATAGGTGGAGGCCAATTAATGTCCGCGCATGGGATATGGCTTTGGTGTGCTAAGTTGGCTGACTGTTTATCCAAATGTTCAGGTGTGGCAGATAGATTCTTATTAGAGATGTCATGATTCGGAATAGCAACAATATTCCGGGAGCATCTAGAGTTTGTTTAATTGGACCAGCATGGAGGCCCAGATTAAGTCCCAGTTATCATCCACAGCTGCTATAGATAAAGCCACTTGGAGGGTGGAAAACAGTCATGGAAACAATAATTATGACAATATTCAGGGAGGAGCCTTAGAGATACTAGTCCTGTATTGGTACATCCCAATAAATATGCCAAGTTGCATAATATTGGGGATAATAGTTCAGGGGTGGCCTTGCTGTAAGAGACTTCCTCTCCTAACTACCTGGGGAATAGTGAAGATGAAGGCAGGGGTACAGAACTGGAGAACTGAGCAGACTTTTCAGTCGATTACCAGCTCTATAGCAGGGATGGACTGCACCTAAATGGGGAGGGTGCAGCTCTGCTGGGGGAGAGGATGGCCCAAAGGTTAGAGGAACTCTTAAACTATGTGATGAGGGGAAGGGATCAGAGGAAGCTTTCCAGCTAGTGAACGAAGGGCAGAAAGTACTATGGTTGTCAAAGTAACTGAAGTACCTAAGCTCAACGTGGGCTGGCAGAATCCTACTAAAACAAAAACAACCTGCACCACAAGAACTATGTGAAAAATTTGTAAGTGAATGCTGCTGTGCATTGATAAGAATCAAAAATATACAAATCAAAAAATCAGTGAAACAATAAAACAGTGCAAAACATGAAATGAATTAAAAATAGTTATACACAAATCATAATAAATTCTGTGGTTATAAAATAAATGTCTAAAACCACCAAAATGAGAAAAAACATAAAACTTGTGTCCAAATACAAAAAGTGATGATACCTGTGTCACCGTATCAGAAGTGCTTTAAGCTGTCAAATCTCTATGGTCCACCGCGGCCCCGGGTCCCAATTGGCTTTTCCGGTCTCTTTTATAAGAAATTTGCAACCCTGTTGGTGCCCTTCTTGGCTGATTATTTCAACGAGTTATGACAGGGCTCTTTGCCCTCTCCAGATGCGCTTAGAGCTCATATGTCCATGATTTGTAAGATGACCGATGATGTGCAGGGACCGCAAGCCTTAAGGCCCATTTCTCTTCTTAATGAAGACTTGAAGATATTGGGCAAGATCCTTAGTCCTTCATATCAATAAATATTTGCATAGTCTGGTCCACATGGACCAAGTAGGTTTTGTCCCTGGGAGGCAGGCGGGTGATAACATTCGTAAGGTGGTCCATCTTATACATTTTCTACAACAGCGAAAAATCCCGGCATTTTTACTGTCCTTAGACATACAGGTGAACCGCGAAAAATGTGAATATTGTGCAAAAGTTCATTTATTTCAGTAATGCAACTTAAAAGGTGAAACTAATATATGAGATAGACTTATTACATGCAAAGCAAGATAGTTCAAGCCTTGATTTATCATAATTGTGATGATTATGGCTTACAGCTCATGAAAACCCCAAATCCACAATCGCAGAAAATTAGAATATTGTGAATAGGTGCAATATTCTAGGCTCAAAGTGTCCCACTCTAATCAGCTAATTAAGCCATAATACCTGCAAAGGGTTCCTGAGCCTTTAAATGGTCTCTGTCTGGTTCAGTAGGAATCACGATCATGGGAAAGACTGCTGACCTGACAGTTGTGCAGAAAACTATCATTGACACCCTCCATAAAGAGGGAAAGCCTCAAAAAGTAATTGCAAAAGAAGTTGGATGTTCCCAAAGTGCTGTATCAAAGCAAACTAATAAAAAGTTATGTGGAAGGGAAAAGTGTGGATAAAAAAGGTGCACAAGCAGCAGGGATGACCACAGCCTGGAGAGGATTGTCAGAAAAAGGCCATTCAAAAGTGTTGGGGACTTTCACAAGAAGTGGACTGAGGCTGGAGTCAGTGCATCAAGAGCCACCACACACAGACGGATCCTGGACATGGGCTTCAAATGTCGTAATCCTCTTGTCAGGCCGCTCCTGAACAACAAACAATGTCAGAAGCGTCTTACCTGGGCTAAAGAAAAACAGACCTGGTCTGTTGCCCAGTGGTCCAAAGTCCTCTTTTCTGATGAGAGCAACTTTTGCATCTCATTTGGAAACCAAAGACCCAGAGTATGGAGGAAGAATGGAGAGGCACACACTGCAAGATGCTTGAAGTCCAGTGTGAAGTTTCCACAGTCTGTGTTGATTTGGGGAGCCATGTCATCTGCTGGTGTTGGTCCACTGTGCTTCATTAAGTCCAGGGTCAATGCAGCCGTCTACCAGGAGAATTTGGAGCACTTCATGCTTCCTTCCGCAGACAAGCTTTATAGGGATGCTGACTTCATTTTCCAGCAGGACTTGGCACCTGCCCACACTGCCAAAAGCACCAAAACCTGGTTCAATGACCGTGGGATTACTTTGCTTGATTGGCCAGCAAACTCACCTGACCTGGACCCTATAGAGAATCTATGGGGCATTGCCAAGAGAAAGGTGAGAGACATGAGACCGAACAATGCAGAAGAGCTGAAGGCCACTATTGAAGCATCCTGGTCTTCCATAACACCTCAGCAAAAGTGTTGGGGACTTTCACAAGGAGTGGACTAAGGCTGGAGTCAGTGCATCAAGAGCCACCACACGCAGACGGATCCTGGACATGGGCTTCAAATGTCGTAATCCTCTTGTCAGGCCTGAACAACAAACAATATCAGAAGCGTCTTACCTGGGCTAAAGAAAAACAGACCTGATAGCTTCCATGTCATGCCGCATTGAGGCAGTAATTGCTGCAAAAGGGGCCAAAACCAAGTACTGAGTATATATGCATGCTTCTACTTTTCAGAAGTCCGATATTGTTCTATGTACAATCCTTGTTTTATTGATTGCATGTAATATTCTAATTTTCTGAGATTGTGGAATTGGGGTTTTCATGAGCTGTAAGCCATAATAATCACAATTATGACAAATAACGGCTTGAACTATCTTGCTTTGCATGTAATGAGTCTATCTCATATATTAGTTTCACCTTTTAAGTTGCATTACTGAAATAAATGAACTTTTGCACGATATTCTAATTTTTCGAGTTTCACCTGTATATAAAGCCTTTGATTCTCTATCCTGGGAATATCTGCGGTTTGTGCTGTCTCGTTGGGGATTCTATTCTTTCTTGGATTCAAGCCTTGTATTCCTATATGGCGAGGGACGAAACAGGGCTGCCCCCTGTCCCTGGTGCTCTTTGTCCTGGCGCTTGAGCTGCTGGCTTTAGTGCTCTGGGCCAATTGTAATGGGTGTTCCATACGAGAGACAGGAGTTTAAGTTGAAGCTTTTTTGCGAACGATGCCCTCTTGACTCTCACTAATCCCCTGACAATGCTTCCAGATTTGAAACAGGTTCTTGTGCGCTTCGCCTTGATTTCGGGTTTCCGTATTAATTTGGATAAGACTGTCACTCTCAATATTACTTTGGCCTCAGATTTGGTTTTGCGTCTACAATCCCACTTCCCTTACAAATGGGCTTCCTCTTCTCTTGAATACCTAGGCATTCGTTTAACCCCCACCTATGGGTCATTGTTTGCTGCAAATTATTATCCATTGCTTCGCTCCTCTCTTATGCACTCCTGGCAATTTCCACACCTGTCTTGGATAGGATGGGTTAATTCAGTGAAAATGACCATCTTGCTGAAATTGTTATACTATTTTCGCACCCTCCCAGTGCGGGTTCTCCTCATTTTCTTCGCTTGATTCAGGCGAAGATTATGCTTTTTATCTGGGCTGATAAGCGCCCAGAGTCTCCAGAAATACGCTTTTTGTTCATAGACTACAGGGTGGTCTTCGGGTGCCTAGTGTAACTTAGTATTATCAGGCAAGTCAGATTGCCCCGCTATCTATGTTGCACGCTTCCTCTGACGTTCCTCTCTCGATCCTGCTGAAACTACCTAATAGTGCCCCTATTGTGACGTTGATGCTTCTATGGCTTCCCCCTGCCCTACGCCCTATGACATTCAATCTGGTTTTTGCTCCATGGCCTACAAGTGTGGTACTCGGTACGCTACTTCAGTGGCCTGATGTCACCTTTCCTACATTTACTCCCAGTTAATAACAACCCTCTTTTCCCACCAGGTTTAGATCAACCAAGGGCGTTTTCTTGGTGGGTGGCCAATGATTTTTTGCAGGTGCGCCACTTTTTGACTTCTCGATCCTTCCCCACCTGGAATTCTTTTCGGAAGTCACGGGATGTCCCTCCAGGGGAATTTTTTCGTTACCTTCAATTGCGGCATTGGCTGACCTCACTGCGGGGCAATTCCGCTTTCCCGTATCGGAAATCTGCCTTTGAACAGCTTTGCCAACAGCATCTGGGCGCCCCGGGCCTTATTTCCCTTCTTTATGCAGCTTTGAACAGACGCTCGATGCATACTTCTCTCTCATATGTCACTGAATGGGAGCGCGACCTGGGGGCAGTCATGGATCTGGAGCACTGGAATAGGGCCTGGTTGTTTATAGTTAAATGTTCATTTAATATGAACACGCTGGAGGCGCCAATTGACAAAATCCTCCAGAACGAACTTCCTAGTGTAAAAGGATTCCAGAAAGTAAACCAAACTGGCAGCGCTGAGTAAGAGATCAGCTTTAAGCATGTAAAAGATGACCCTGGAACGCACCAAGCGGCGTGCGCTCCACTCACCCAGATATGACGTCACAAGCTCAACATAGAAAACCAGAAGTACGTGGGCTGGCAGAATCCTACTGCAGTCTTGGAACGAACAGGGATAAAATAACATGCGGCCATATAAAACTAAAAGGCATGTTCACAAATGCTAGAAGCTTGGTAAACAAAATGGAGGAACTGGAACTACTGATACATGAGGAGGATTTTGACTTTGTGGGATTAACAGAGACCTGATTTGACAGCACACATGACTGGCTTGTGACTGTCTAGGGGTACTCCCTGTATCAAATGGACAGGGCAGGTAGAAGAGGGGGAGGGGTGTGCATGTACGTCAAGAGTGACGTGCAGGTGAACATGATGGATGACATTACTAATTGGACAATGGAAGGGGTGCAATTCTTGTGGGAAATTTAATAGTAGGGGTATGCTACAGGCCCACTACCCTGAAGGATGAATAGGAGACTGATCTCCTTTTACAGTTAGGCTGTGGCAAGGCATGGCAATGTTATCATAATGGAAGACTTCAATTATGCAAATAGAACTGCTCACACTTCTAAGGCTCAGCACTTCTTAAATATCTTGTGGGACAATTTAATGTTTCAGATGGTGGCTGCCCCGACTATAAAGAAGGCTCTGCCTCACCTACTAATCAGAAAAAACCCAGAGCTCATAGCAGATGTGGAAGTAAGGGATAACTTTGCAAACAGTAATCACAGGTCAGTTATGTTCACTGTAAAATACAGGAAAAGCAGGCATGAGGGTAGGACAAGTAAATTAAATTTCAAGGGAGGAAGCTTTACCTTATTGCTCATGTCATACCTATGCCTAGTGCAGGTGGTTAGGCACTATAGCTAGCTTCTGTGTTCATCACCTACTGTATAGTAGCCCCCTTTCCCATAAGGCAAGCAGGCCTACCGGTACTTGGTTGCCCCCAGGTCTTATACACAATGCCATAGTGCCTGACCACCACGCTGGGCAGGCACAAACTGAGCACAGCAAACAGGTATTTGCAGTTGGCAGACAGGCAGAGTGGGCAGTGAAAGTCTGGGTTCAGAACAGGCTGAGCTCTTTGATATCAAATTTGTAGTCATCAAAAGGGGAATCCAAACTAGCAGGCAGAGCAGACAAACAGGGTGCTTCGAGCATGAACTACAAATGCTATCACAGGCATGAGACTGCAGGCTTGGCTTGCTTAAATCAGGTTTGGCCTCTATCCAGAGACTGGCTACTTCAATCACCTTGCAGGTGGACAGGCAGACAGGGAGAATGCACCGTAGCCAAAACCGGGATGCTGGAATGAGCCTAGCAGCTATCAAAGAGCAGGACCGCTACAGGCTCCTGACATTACCCCACCTCTGATGAGGGGACCCTAGGCCCCTTGGAGAAGGTTTGTCATAATTATGGCAGTGGAATTTCTCTAAAAGTCTGTTAGCGTGAACTGATGCAGCTGGGACCCAGTAATTTCCTTAGAACCAAAGCCCTTCCAGACCACCAGACACTGGACAGAATTCCTTACTTTCCTTGAGTCAAGAATACGTTCCACTTTGTATTCTTCGTGTCTGTTGACCACGAGCGAATGCTGAGACGAAACAATGGTATGTTTCTGAAGAGGTTTTAAAAGAGAAACATGGAAGACATTAGGGATCCTCATTTAGGCAGAAAATTGTAGTCTAGAGGATACCAGATGAACTTGGTATCTAACATTGTAAAGCCTAATAAACATAGAGCCCGGTTTCTGTGAGGGAACTCTGAGAGACAGATTTCTTGTGGATAGCCAGACCCGACCCCCTACCTTAATCTGAGGAGTCTGAGAGCGGAGGTGATCCACAAAGCCTTTTTGAGCAGCATAGCTAGAGGATAAATTAGCCTGGGCTTTACTTCAAACTGACAAAATCTGTAAATTGTGGTGTTAGAATCAGGAACGTCAGAAAGAAAGAAACGTCTAAGAATGAGCAGGATTTGGGATGGAAACCAAAAACACAATAGAAGGGAGCAATTTCACTAGGAGAATAAGGTCAATTGTTGTAGGCAAATTCAGCCCACAGCAATGCTGAGGACCATTCCACTTGCTTAATAAAGACAAAACAGCGAAGATAGGTCTCCAGGGATTAGTTCATCTTCTGCCCATTCGTGTGAGAATGATAGGCAGGCAAAAAGGAGAGGCTGGTTCCCTGTAGCTCACAGAAGGCTTTCCAGAACTTGGAAACAAATTGTGTACCCCTGTCCGGAACAATGTTCTGGGGCACCTCATGGAGCCTGAATATTTCTCGGACAAACACCGAAGCCAGGGGTTTTGAGGAGGGAGGTTTGGCTACAGGAATGAAATGAGCCATTTTACTAGAGAGATCCATTACCACCCAGATGGCTGTGTACCCATTTGAAAGAGGGAGGCCTACAATAAAGTCCATGGCTATGTGCGTCCAAGGGCATTTAGGGACTTGAAAGGGTAGAAGTAATCCAGAGGGCTTGACTTTTGAGAACTTAGAGTGAGCACAGATTTTTCAAGCTTTTACATAAGAACAGGAATCCTTACGAGAAATCAAAGATGTTTTAGCAATCCCTGGATGCCTAGCCGTTTTAGTGTCATGTGCTTGAAGCCTAAGATGGAGGAGAACAAACAGCTTTCCTGGAGGTAGATTGGGTGGAGTGCTAGACCGAGCCTTTAAAATGGAGACCGAAAGGTCAGAAGAAAGGGCCCCTATCACCTGTGTTGGAGGTAAGATATTGTAAGTCTTAGATTAAGTTTCCAAACAGCGCTCAAAGCTGTATAACAAGGCATCCACAGAACCTGGACAGCAGGTTATAGTGAAATCAAAGTGGGTAAAGAAGAGGTGCCAACAGGCCTGATGAGAATTAAGGTGCTTGGCCGTTCTCCAGATTCTTCTGGTTGGTATAGACTAAAACAGATGACAAGCCCCCTCCAGCCAATTATTGCCATTCCTCAAGGGTCCATTTGACTGCTAAGAGTTCCCAATGTCATAGTTTAGCTCCACCCTGGCGAACTTCAGAGAAATAAATGCACAGGGATGTAGCTTGTTAGATGAAGAGGACCGCTGGGAAAGGATGGCTCCTACTCTGACATCTAAACTATCAGTTTGAGAATAAATGGCACCAAGGGGTCAGGATGAGTCAATACAGGTGCTGAGCCAAAGGCAGATATAAGCTTTTGAAAGGCAGAATGGCCTTGAGTGGCCAAATCCTAGCCGTGTCCTGGCATGAATTTCATGAATACAAGTCCTGACTACCAGGCTGAGCAAGCCTAATACTCTTCATTCTCCACACATGCAGTTTTACAGCTTACACCAAACTTGCAGCTCTCCCAGACACGACTTGTCTGTTCCCCAGGTGTGAGAACTCTGACTGCAGGTTCCGGGTGAGTGTAAATTGCCACAGGGAAAGGAGCAAAACCCAAACTGAACAGAGGATCAGAGATGTCTAAATGTGTATGAGAGGAGCCTGGGAGGTGTATGAATCCTAAAGAGCACTTTTCCAAGCTCCCTCTGAGACACTGCTACAAGGCAGTAATTGATGCAACAATGGTGGAGAAATTCCTAATAAACTTCCAATAGAAGTTGGCAAAGCCCAGAAAACGTTGCGCTACTTTTACATCTTTAGGCTGAGCCTAATGGGTGGTAGCCTGTACTTTGGCAGGATCCATGGCAATCCCAGTGTTGGACAGTATATACTGTATCCCAGGAGTGGTACGGCAGCAGCATTAAAAGTACATTTAGAAAGTTTTGCAAATAAAAATTGTATTGCCAGAGTTTTGACAAGACTAAATGGATATGATTATAATGATCATTGAGAGGAAGAGTAAATCAGGATGTCATCCAAATACACAAGAATGAACTGGCCCAAATACTGTACATGTGAAAAATGTCATTTACAAATTTCTGGAAGACAGCTGGTGCTTTACGTAGACCAAATGGCTTGGCAAGGCATTCATAGTGACCTTCATGAATAATAAAATCCATCTTCGACTTTGCACCCTCACGAATATGATTCAAATTGTAAGCTCCCCTTAAATCCACTTATACTTCTATATCACAACACTTAAACCTAGAATATCCCAGAAAAGTGATCTACCTTCACCCTTGAAGGCCAGCTTAACAATATATATGTGACTTTTCTATGAGCAGATACATCAAATTAAATAAAATAAAACCAAAAATTATAAAAATTATATATAAAAAAAAAAAAAATGATGTCCAAAGTCCCACCGTGTCCAAAAATAAAAATCAAAAATCCCAAAAATAATCCTCACAAGTGAAACACAAAAACTTAAACTTTTTGTTGTGATATAGAAGTATAAGTGCACAAATACCAGGGGGTATCTTTAGGTCAACACTACTTTTTGGGTTAAGAGCGGATTTTGTATATGGTATTATTTCACACAGTAGATAGATTACGATATGGAGGTCTTTAATTTTTTGGATAATAGAAAAATAAATGTAGAAGAAATTTTTTCTACCACGAATATTGAAAAAAATGATAACTTGGAGTTTTTGATTAAAAAAGCCAAATATAGTATGGAGAAGAAAATACAACTATGGTGGGATATTTTGACACTTGAAAAATATATGACAGAGGGTATAGTCCCAAGGAGGTTAAGGTGGGATCTAGGACCCAATGACGGGTTAAATGAAGATGAAGATTCAATAAAGGAATGGATGGGTTTCTTCCACAAATGTGAAAATCAGTTGTTAAATTTACTATTAGATAGGAAAAGAAGGAAGTTGGTAATGGTAGAGTCTAAAATATTAGATATTAAAATGAAGGTGGAAGTGTTTAAAGATAAAAAAGAATATAGTGAATTATTCAAAGTGGTACATGAACATCTGAATAAAAAAGATGTTGAAATTAAGAGAAAAAAGCAGAAGAAGTTCAACAGGGACATGGAAGATTATAGGATTAATAAAATCTATAAATGGCAAGAGATTGTAGCTAGTAACTGCCAATCGAACCAGTCATCTCCGGTGAGATCACTGAATGATGGGAGGGGAGGTGATCAGGAGACACAGAAGTCTGGTCCTCCTAAAAAGATGCCTACCTTTCAAAAAAAACTGAATCAATCTAGAACACCACAAAGGAATAAAGGAAATGGATATAGCAAACCACATAGTCCGTCCAATCAGACATACAACGTTCCAGTGTTTAATAGATTTCAGCCATTAGATGGCTGGAAAAATAATTATGGAAACGGATATGCTAATAACCCTAGAGGGAATAGAGGGAGAGGAGGTTTCCAAAGGAATTTTTTTCAGAGGAATTACAGAGGTCGCCCTCCGGGCCCACAGCAAATGGTCCCGTATTATCCTTACATATGGGAAAGGGAAGGAAGGGAACCATCCCCCTACAGGAGAGATTGGGAAGGCAGACCAGTCCCAAGAATAGAGGAAGGGGGAGGAATTCCGTATCAAAGAATAGAAAATCCCCCACAGGAGATGGGAAACGAGAACAAAAGGAAAAGGCAGGAAACTTAGGGGAAGGGATCTATAATATCAGTTCCATAACATTAACAGATAATGAGATTAAGGTTCTTGATAAAGGTCTAAAGTTCGCCCCAAAAGGTAATTTGAATAAATTTGATGCCTATATTGATATCAATATATTAGAAAATTGAATATTAAAAAATATTTCGCATCTCTACCAGGCCCCACCATCCTATCAAACATAAATAGTGGATCTACTTTTGTTCATAGCAATCTTAAGAATAAGTCCACTTTTAATCCGATTAATTCAAAGAATCAGAACATAGAGGTCTTTAAACAAATGGTAATAGAAGATTTTCAGAGATTACAAATATTTAAGATTATGGAAGAGAAATCGATTTTTCAGGGCGTGAATGCCCTGAAAAAAGAAAAAAATATAGTTATTAGACCAGCGGATAAGGGGGGAGGGGTGGTGGTGATGGATAGAAAACAATATGAAGAAGAGATGGAATATATTTTAAGTGATTCAGATACATATGTTAAAATTTTTAAAAAATTCGAGTGTTTTATATAAAAAGCAGTTAAAAATGAATCAAGCGAAAGATAACAAAATTTTAAATGATAAAGAAGCGTTATACTTAATACCTTCACATTGTAGAACCCCGTTTATTTATATTTTACCGAAAATACATAAAAGTTTGACAAAACCCCCAGGTAGGCCAATCATAAACGGCATTGGGTCAATTCATTCGAGAATTGGGGAATATGCGGATTTTTATCTGCAGCCTATTGTGAAGGGAATGCCGTCTTATTTGAAGGATAGTCGAGATGTAATAGACCTACTGGAAGGAATGGAGACTACACAGAATACTCTGTTTGTAACAATAGATATCAATTCTCTTTATACTAATATTAGACATCAAGATGGGATTGAGGCTGTGAAATGGGGTCTGAAGAATTTTTCGGACCTACATTTAAAACAGAGGAAGTTTATTATTCAATTGCTCGAGTTTAGCATGAGTAAAAACTTTTTTTGGTATAAAGGGGAGTTCTATGAACAAAGGAAAGGCGTGGCGATGGGCGCCAAGTTTGCCCCCAGTGTGGCAAATATCCTTTTATCTAAATGGGAAGATAAGATCATTTTTGGTAAACAATGGGAAGGCCTAAAAATCTGGAGAAGATATATTGATGATATTTTGATCATCTGGGAGGGTACAGAAGAAAATTTGAAGACTTTTTTAGAGGTTATAAAAGACAATGAATATGGTTTGAGTTTTACATGGAAAATTGATAAGGAATCGGCCAATTTTTTAGACTTGAATATTTTTAAATATGAAAATAAAATTTGTTTTAAAACCTTTTTTAAGGAGACTGACAGGAATGGGTTCATCCCCATGACAAGTTGCCATCATCCTCAATGGATTCGTGGGATTCCCATTGGACAATTTTCAAGAATAATGAGGAATTGTTCCAAATTAGATGATTATATAATTCAATCAGAATTGATAAAACAAAGATTTATAATGAAAGGATACAACCCAATCGAATTGGAAAAGGCAAGATTTAAAGTTAGTAAAAACTATATAGGAGAAACTAAGATAAAGACTGAATCTAAAAAGAGAAAAGATAAAAATGTGGTAGATTTTGCCTTTATTTCAAAATTTAATTGTCAGTACAAAGAAGTAGAGGGTATTTTTAAAAAATATTGGCCCATTCTGAAAAAAGACCAAACATTGAGAAATGTATTGCCTGCCCAACCCCAGTTTGTTTACAGAAAAAGTGATAATCTTCGGTCCTTACTAGTTAAAGGGGTCATTTCACCCCCCAGAAAGACAAGGATGTTTGATCTACAGGGGTTCTATCCTTGTAAAAAATGTAAAATATGTAAAGTGACAGGTATTAAGGAGAGAAAAATCTCTAATCATAAATCAGTTTATACAGGAGAAGAATTTAATATAAAAAAATTTATTACATGCGATACTAAATATGTCACCTATGTTTTAGAATGTCCTTGCCCATTACAATATGTAGGTAGAACAAAAAGGAAGTTGGGTACCAGACTAAAAGAACATGTGACCAATATCCTAAAAGGTAAGAAGGACCATAGTGTCTCCCGTCACTTTAAAGAATACCATAACTCAGATCCTAGTGCAATTAAGTTTTGTGGTATTGACATGGTTGATTCCCATTGGAGAGGTAGTAATAAGGTAAAGAGTATATCGCAAAATGAGACATATTGGATTTTTAAATTGAATACTTTAAAACCGAATGGTTTAAATATTGAACTAGATTTGAACTGTTTTATTACGGATTTTTAATAGTATATATTTTAGTGGATATTTTACTTATATTTTAGAATTAATATGTTATTTATATTCATATTATAGGATATTGTTTGTAAAATACCCCATATGTATGAGGGAAGTTTATATGGATTCATGAAATTAACGGGTGGAACCATTAAGGTAATATCATTTTAAATGAAAAATTGTTAATAATAATGGTAAGAAATTTGAAATTTTTGTTATTTATTTTAACTTTTTAATTATATATTATCAGCACAAAAAGATAAATTAATTAATTTTCAGGTGTTAGATTATGTGTCTTGAATTACAGGTGCAGGATAGGGGCAAATATTAATATCGATATATGGATTATAGATTTCTAGGTATTAGAACAAGCGTATTGGGGATGAATAACAATATAGGGCAGAAGTCTAGAAATTATAGAAATGCCTTTTAATTTTGACCAGTAGAGGGAGCTTTCAGTATGTGTTTTTAGCTGTATATGTATAAATGAAATAGATATGTTTTATAATAATTATAAATATGTTTATTCTGACATCATATCTTGATATATCTATATATATATGTGTGTGATCCCATGGAGTATACACTTGTGTTTATGTATCGAGATAAGAATGGTAATGTAATTGGTCCTGGTATTAGATTTAATGTATATTGTATTTGTACTTTATATGTGGTGTCTTACTGTATAGAGGCATAAGGTCTTAGTTATGTATAGGTGGCAGTCTAATTATTGTATTAGATACAATGCAGTCAGGTGTGGGCAGCGTTTTCCAGCTTCCAAGATGGTGTTGAGTGGTGCCGTTAATGTAGGAAGGGCGGTACATAAGGAGTCGATGCGCAGAAAAAGTCAAAGGAAGTGACGAAACGCGTCAGTGACACGTGACGTTATACGCATCGACGTTGACCGGAAGTGCGATCGCGGCCATCTTGGAAGTGGGAACATGCGGTTTATGTTTCCCTGAACCTGTCCATGTGTACACTGCTTGTGAGGAGGAGTTGTTACCACGGAATCTTTATGTGAGTTACCAATAAAGAAGAATATCTTTTATATTGTGACTGGTTTTCTGGAGAAAAGTGGAGGAAGTGACCCTAGTCTTTGGAGAAAATTGATGAGAGGAGAGTGTAACCCAGAGTGGTTAATCTGCCCTGCTGTTTCTGCTATAGGGTAATTACCCATCCTTATTAGAGTTGGAGAGTGGTGATCTGGGCTTTGGTTATTACCTTTTATATATATATTTTTGGGTGTGGTGTTATACACTGGCAGTATTATCTGTGGAGTGGTTTTCACACATTGCATTGCTTATCCTATGTGAATGTGCTTTCACTCATATTGTCACTTCACTTAGGTGTTTTGACACTTGGTTTGAGTATACACGTTTATTTTGCATGCGGCACAGTGAGTGGCACGTGTGTTTTATTATTTAAGGTATGACACTATGTCGAGTTTTTTTCCTTTTTGAGGTGCACGAATATCAGGATGTGCGGGTATTAAGAAGGTTTTGGTGATGAAAGAAGAAGAAAAAGTGTAAGTTTTTGTGTTTCACTTGTGAGGATTATTTTTGGGATTTTTGATTTTTATTTTTGGACACGGTGGGACTTTGGACATAATTTTTTTTTTTTTTTTTTATATATAATTTTTATAATTTTTATAATTTTTGGTTTTATTTTTTTTATTTTGATGTATCTGCTCATAGAAAAGTCACATATATATTGTTCCCCTTAAATCCAATTTGGTGAAAATTTAAGCTCCCTGGATGTGACAAAAGACTATAAATGGTAGGGTATGCTTGTTTGGTATAGTGAACTTATTCAGGCCATGGTAATCGATACAGAGCTGTAAGGATCCATATTTTTTTCTAAATGAAAAAGAACCCCGCCCCGGCAGGGACATGCACAGGCGAATGAACCTCTTCTCCAAATTTTTCCCAAGCACAGGTTTACATGGCCTGGGTCTCAGGTAGTGGCAGAGGGTATGTTTCACCTCTAGGAGGGGTAGTGTGAGGAAGGAGGTTTATTGGACAATCATATGGCCGAAGAGAGGGGAAAACAGAAGCAGCCTTTTCAGAGAACACATCAGCTGAATAGGTAGAGCTGGAACTGTGAGGTGGGCCAGTAGTTTTATTGCAGTTCTGGAGGCAGGTATGGGATCAGGACATAATCTCCCCTGTAGCCCAATCTATGTATGGGTTATGGAGTCTAAGCCTGGGATAAGGGGATAGGTAGGAGATGTTTTCAAGTAGAAACCGATTGTGTCCCTGTGTAATTCCCCAAAGATCAGCGTAATGGGTACAGTGCACAAGGTGACCAGGCCCATGGACAAGGGGGATTTATCAACAGCTAAGACTGAAAAGGGTCTGTGCACATTAATCAAGGGAATCTGTAGACTGTGCTAGGTCCCTATCAATGCAATTACTAGTGGCGCCTGAATAGATGAAAGCTGAGAGGTGATTAGAAAATGTGGCAGAACTAAGTTGTGCAGGAACAAATAGTTTTCTCTCGGGGGGAACCTGGAATCATATATTCTAGAGAAGCAGACCCCACCCCCACTAGACTCTTAGCATTTACTGGCTTAAGGCAACTGGAGACAAAGTGGCCATGGTTGCCACAGTATAAGCACAGTCCTTGGAATCTTCTTCTATCCTTCTCCCCAGAGGATAAATGAGTAGCGCCAATTTGAATGGGCTCCTCCTGGAGACAAGGCCATCTCTAATATTGATTGGACCCTGGGCAAACTTTTTCTTGCCCCCTCCCCATGAAATTTTGCTCTCACCCTGCTCTGAGACACAATAAATAGTAGCTAAACTCAAAATCAGTTTACTGCAGCAGATCAGGCAGCAATTGCAATTTATTTCCAGAGGTTACAGCATATCATTACCACTCACTGACTGGTTGCTAGAGGTTACAGCACATCATTATGGCTCACCCATTGGTTGCTAGAGGTTACAGCATTTAATTACATCTCACTGATTGGTTGCTGAAGGTTACAACACATCATCTCCTCAGTGCCTGTACACCATGAACTGAGAAGGTTAGGGGACCCACCAATAGACAGAAAACTCCTAAGACTCCTGGGATCAATGGCAGTGCTGGGCGGGAGGGTGTGATCAGTAGCAGTTGTAGAGGGAAGGGTTGATGGGATCAGTGGCTAGTGGTGGGGAGAATAGGATAAGTGGCAGTGCTGGGGGGATGGGATAAGTGACATGAGGCTGATGAGGGATTGAGGTCAGTGGCAGTGCTTGGGGGGGGGGGGGTGAGATCAATGGCAGTGCTTGGTGTGGATGGGGTCAGTGGTAGTGCTGAATGGGGGTGGAAGGTGGCATTTCTACAACAACCACCACTGTTAGGGGGGATTAAAACTGATCACCAATGTAATGGGGAATTTGCACTAACATCCAATGTAATGGGGGATTTTACAGCAACAACCAATACATTTCTACACTGGCCACCAATGTAAGGGGGAATTTACACTGACTGCCAGCAGAGGTGTTGGTGGCTGGAATGTCAGGGGGTATATATAGATATGAATGCCACATTTCTGCCACTATGAATGCCACAATGTTACCGCTATTTACATATGAATGCTACATTGCCACCGCTATTTACATATGAATGCTGTCAGTAGATACATGTAAATGCTGACAAGGTCTGCACATGTGAGTCATCTGTTAATAGGACAGAGCTGGGCAGCATAACTGTCAGCACTTCACACTGAGATATCAGGCACAGCCTGGGACAAAGACTTCCAGGGACATGGAAATGTATACCAGTACAGTGGGCAAGTATGGAACAGCTGCTTTGGGCCCCACAACAATGACTGGGCCCAGGGCAGCTGCCCCTTTTGCCCCTCCTTAAAGATGGCCCTGCCTAGAGAGGTTGAGAGAACCCAAGAAGGGCAGATGGGGAAGTGACGGACAGAGTGCTAGGGGCAAAGAAACAAACCTTTCTGCACACTTTTCCCCTAAACACTTGTCTATGTGGATGCCTACTTGCATGGCTTCATTTAACGACTTTGGTTCAGGGTAGCATAATAAGGAGTCCTTGACTGAGTCAGATAAGCCTAACCTGAACTGGCTTATTAGAGCTGGGACATTCCACTT